>NC_139894.1:19815148-20415148 GCF_905171665.1 Trachurus trachurus | reverse complement strand
TTTTGTTTTTTTGTAATTTATAGTTAACTACAAGAGGAGTGTTTGTGCCACTTTAAGAGTTAATGAGGAGTAGACCAGGTGATGCTCAGTGAGTACAATGTGACCGACATAAGCAATTAAGGAAGATGAAAACCACTTATGTGTAAGCCAGCCCTGATTGTGGTGTGTACTATTTTTGTTTATGTGTGTGTGTGCATTAGGACTGACCCAGTGTGAAAATCTCCCAAAGAAGAATGCCATATGACCAAACATCGCTCAGGGTGGTGTACAAGTTATGAAAAATACTCTCTGGTGCCATCCACTTCAAGGGCAGGAAGGTCTGAATGAATGAGAAACAAGACACACTTCATGTGAGAAAGTTATTGTAACATTAAATGTCCACAGGTTTAAAGAGGTCTTTGTGTATATATGTATTTTCTATCCTTTATTGTGCTACTTACGCTGCCTTTAGAGATGTAGTTGGAGTCATGCATGATGTCTCTCGCCAAGCCGAAGTCACAGATCTTCACCAGTTTGCCTTCACAGATCAGGACGTTCCTTGCAGCGAGGTCACGATGGACACACTGTAAATAACATGAAATAAAATTACACTGTTGTTTTTACACTTGGTTTGACAAACACCATAACACTTTAGAGGTGCTGGTAGGCAGAAGTTGTTGTGTACCAGCAACAAATTGTTGTTGTTTGTCCCCAGTCTAGTTGTTGCTAGGCTAAGCAAAGTTAACAGGCTGCCACTCATCGTTTCAAATTTGCTAGGTTTGGTTTCAAATATGTGTAAGGTTACCAGCTAGCAGAAACTACAGGATGTCACTGTTTTTTTGTTTGTTTGTTTGTTTGAACAAATAGTACGTAATAGCTAGCTTCATATTTTTTGAAAGAAGTTGCCAACTAGCAGATGAAACAAGCAGAGACTACACATAACAGACTGACATTTTTATACTTATTTTGATTTTGTTTGTTTTCTTTAAACAAATAATACATTGTGTGCTAATAAGTAACTTTTAGAGGCACCATAGGCAGAGCTCTCTGCTCCCAGTTTTGTGCTTAGCTAACTGGCTTCATATTTAGGGTGTTGCTTTCTGAGCATAGACACAATCTAAATATTAAGAATATCCTACATTCTTGGAGGCGAGGAACTCCATTCCCTTTGCCACTTGGTAGCTGAAGCCCAGAAGATCATCGTAGGTGAGAGTGGAGGAGTCACTGATCGCCAGGTCCAGTCTGCCGCCACCTGAACATGATGAGACAACAGACATAAGAAGAGGAAGCAGTGATGAACATAAACATTGTCTGTGTTGTGTTTAGGGGGAACTCAAGCTGCTGTGACCACATGGGCTTAAAAACTCATATTCTATAACATTTATCTGTACATCAGTCTTTGATCAAAAAGCAAACCATATTCATTGATTTATCGGGCCAGGAAAATTTCCATTTCAAGTTCATTGATTACATACAGTGCGTTTGCACACATGCTGATAATTTTACCAGACTTCCTTTCCCTGTGCAAAGCCGCTCATGAGTGGATCCTACTCTGCTTTGCTTCCTGTGTTCACTCTGATGAATTATTTTTCAATAAGAAGATGATATATTAATTTATTATATACTTATAATCAAACCTTGTTCCTGATAGATGTCTTGCTGGTAGGGAGACTCGTACGGAGAGGGCTGGATGTCTGCATACTTGATGCTATCCATTTGCTCTTGCATGGGCACGTAGATTGAGGGTTCGTCTTTACTCATGTCCATGTATCCTCCATCACTCTCACTTCCGAAAGACACATAACTGGAAGGATGCATGAAGTGTATAAAATTGCAGTGCAGTAAATGACCTAAATCCGTATTTATTCATGGTCCCGAATCATATCAAAATTTATATGACATCTGTGCCTACAGATATTTCAAAAAGGAAACCCCCCGCCTGCACAAATTACACAAAATGCCCCTTTGTGTAGCTCTGAAAGGAGATTTTGTAGACTCCGGTTCTCTCACCCTTTCCTTTGGCTCAGTGGAGTGCTTCCTCCGGAGATGAGGCAGCCGCTGTCCGGGTTCTTCTCGGCGTAGTACTGCAGGAAGGTGTGCTTGTTCCTGTGCAGGTAGTCCACCAGGTCGCCATAGCGACAGAACTCAGTCACCAGGTACAGAGGGCCTGGTTGGTTGGAAGAAGAACAATTTAAATGTCATATTTCTTAAGCATTGATAAGACACCCATTTCATTTAGACAGGCCACATTTACTCCTCACACATTAGAATACATATAAAGTTCAGTCAGATATTAAGGAAAGTTTAAATAATAATACTATTTAAAAGAGTAGGCCTACACATGATTATCAAATGGTCAATATAACATGGCTTTTATATTAGCATTTCAAATAATTAGTTAAAATATCAAGTAGTGCACAACGGACATTTATAAATGAACTGCATGGCTGCAAGCAACACTGAAGCTTGACAGACTTTCATTCTGTGCTGAACAGCAACAGGCACAAATGTTGACTGACTGAGTGAGTGGTCAGATGGGTTATCATATATTTGCCATCGGTCAGCTGAATGCCATGTTGACTGCGTTGGTGTGGCCAACATTTGTCACTACATAGACATTTTTTTTAATGAAAAAATTGATTCATAGGCTATAGGTAACAGACACACTAAGCAGAGAGAGCAGCATAGTTGGAGGGAGAGAAAAGTCATAACTGCTAGACTTTAAAAAAAACTAAGAGACCTGAGAAATATGTGAACAACAGAAACTGTCAAACTCAACCAAAAATGAGACAACATGCTCACATTAGCGCAGCAAAAGCCCAAGTAAGAAATAAAGTGTTTCTGTCCAGTGAAACAGAAGAATGCTTTTAATCTGAAATTGCATACAGGAAGTGTTGAGTCAGTATCAACGTGTAATGCTATGACTGTAACACAGCGGCTTCCTAATGACACAGCAGTTTGGCCAATTATACAATATTAAATCAAGGGATTTGAAATAAAGGCCTGACTCAAATCAAAGCCTGTCTACTCATTTTCTTAGTAAATATAGCCTCAATAAATCAGAGCACAACCTTAGCAGAGCAGTGCAGTGCAGCCACTCAGAAATCCCTTGGAAATGACAGCTCTTTAACAATAAATACATGGATGGACGACGTACACTTAATGGAAGTTAACAATTTAAAAAATAGGATAAAAAAATTAAGAAATGTGATTCCTAAAGTAGCCACCAGAGCCAATTGAACAAGGTCAGGTTCCCTTGAACAAAATGCACACTACTTTGTAAACAAAATAAAATCACCTAATGATCATGTATATTAGCACTGTAATACTATCGGTGCTCAGTGTGATGCTCACCGTGTTTAGTGCAAGCTCCCAGCAAGTTTACAATGTTGAGGTGAGGACCCAGGTGGCTCATTATCTTCAGCTCTGACATCAGGGCCTGGGTCTCACTCCTCCTGGCCGTGGCTGGATAGAGACAGAACAAAACAGAGCGAGAGACATGTATAAAAGCCGGGCAGTGTGAGGTAGGCATGAGAACAGGAGAACTAAACAGACTGAGAGCAGGACACACTGCGTCCTTGCCAAACTGTTCAATGACCCTTTGGCTGAAAACTGCAAACCCAGCTGGCAGCCACACTAAAGCTCCGCAGGCTGCTGCTGTCGCTACTCTGTGCTCGCAGGAATATGGCACCGGTGTCACAACATCTGACAGCTACGCAGCGGACGCCACTGTGCTCTCTGCATTGTTCACACAAATACACACATGGCTTTCTGAGGTGTTTTTTTCACGTTGTGTTGTCTTACATTTCAGCATTTTCACTGCCACTTTTGTGCTGGACTGTGAATGAGTGAGACCGTATGCAGTTGCCTCGACCACCCTGCCAAAGGCTCCTGATCCAAGAGTGCGACCTGAAACACAAAGACGGACTCAGTGGGAGACAGTTTGAATAGAGCACCGATCAGACCTCGAATAAGATTTCTGTTTGTAAAAATGATAAAATAATACGTTTTCACTGCTTCAACCAAGGAAGGTGAGATTGGAAACTTAGAGCAGGCTATGACAGATGGTAGGGATTATGTTTTTGAGCAGAGGTCTGACTGTGTGGGCTTGGGAAGCTGTTCATGGGAGGAGCTGGCGACCAACAACACGACACAAAAAAGTTTAAAAGAAGCTTTTTAAAAAAAAGTGAGATTAAGCTTGAGAATGAATTTACTGACTAAACCTCATCTATTCTAGCCTCAGCTTTGTCCTGACGACCCAAACCACCCAATGTAATGTATCCTCATCTGAGCAACATGCACACTGCTGCCTAAAAGTCTGTTTACTTTAATCTAAAATAATAGGTATGGATACATTTTTAGTTTTTAGTTGTTGTTTTTTTAGAACTGCTACACTTGAGAACCACAAGACCTCAGCAAATGGTAATAAAGATCTCTATTATAAACTCTATTATCTACAATCAATAAGAAAGCAATAAAAAATCAGTAAAGGATTTGATTTTCCATGTGTCAAATAAAATATGATTTATCCAAAGCAATAACTAACTAAACAAAGCAATAACAGTCATGTCAATTGAAAGTAGTTTTATACCTACAAAGATGGATATAAATTTATATTATTCATATTTAATATAAGCAAGTAAAGATTTAAATTTAATTACGTGATAATAAAGAGGTTGAATGGATCTATAATGGTAAATCAAAATGAAAAATATATTAATACATTTGATTGTAAAAATGTTATCAGTCTAGTTTTATTAGTATTCATTTCATTAAATACACACTGATTATTGTTATAATTATTAATAATCTTTTTTTATCTAGTGAGTAACTGTCCCTTCTAAATTTCATATCTTTTAATGGACTAGTTTTTTTGTCTGTTCTTTTTTTCTTGTCAAATAATGAATTCAGTTATTTCTTATAATTTGTTCTTTCTGGTCATTTAGGGTTAGGGTTAATATTGTAATGTACTTTCATACATTTGTTTTTATACAGTAGTTATTGGTTAATAACACATTTGTCACTGTACTAATTTAAATGCACTCAGTTCTGACCCCAGCTCAGACTCACCCAGCACCAGGTTGTCTCGTGGCATTTCCCAGGCCAGGTCGTAGGGCAGGTGGATGGGGTCCACGTAGATGTACTCGTGACCATCCTGGCTCACAGACTCTATCACCTTCCATCTGATTTCGTAGCGAGGTTTCTGGCAACACAGAAGAAACACACAAAAACTCAAACACCCCGACCAAAAAAGGGTTCTTCTGTGTATTATTTGCTAACTGTATTTCATATTAATTTATGCCTTTTGCAGAGAAAACCGCTGAGTTTTCTTCCATCTTACCTTCCTCCACACAGCGATGAGGATGATAAAAGACAGGATAACGATTACCACTAAGGCGAGAACAGCAGCCAATACTGCCACCTGGGAGAACAGCGCTGCAACAGGCAACAGCACACATGAAGATAGAGTCATAAATTCAAGCAGGGAACATTTAAACCAAGTTGTCTCAAATTCTCAACAGGCATGATATTCCACTTTATAAACATGTTGGCAATGATTTCCCAGAGAAAGAAGTTTGACTGATATTTACAGCTTAAGTGCAACTTTGCATATTTTGACTTCAAACACACAGACTAACTGTTTGGTGGAAATCCTTGCACTGTATCTTTCAGATATAAACTTTTCAGATTCTTTACTCTTGTTTTTACCAGACCACCATGTGTTTGTATAGTTTAACCCAAATGTGGTAGGATTTTATTTTAATAATATTTTTTTTATAAAAGCAGTACACTGCACTTTTATATACAATACAATATAATGTCCTGTAATTTCAATATGCATTTGTACATGTTCTTAAGCTTGACATAGGAATATACACACTGCTATGCTCAGTTGACACCTACTGCTGGACACCAGTTTGACGTCTCTCCTGTCGACGAGCCCTGCCTGGTTGCTGGTCTCACAGCGAACTGTGACCTGCTGGGGTTTGTGGAAGGTCACCTGGCTGCGGACCCGACTGGTTTTATGATTCTCACTGTAGCTCACGTTGGTCTGGATGCTCAGCTCCTCTGGCTGCGGTTTCAGCGGCTGCCACGCTGCTGTCTGGTTGCTGCACCTGCAGCAGCGACGCAACATCAGCACAGTGGTGTCAAGTCAAAGCAGATGTCCATAATTTGAAAGTAAAACAAATTTCTGTGTATGGTCAGCCCCCTAGTGTTCACTGTGTGACAGTTCAGTGATGGATGGGTGGTGGTGTGACTTACTTGTGCATGCTGTCACAGCTGTACCACTGAATGGTCGGAGTTGGGACCCCCTCAGCTACACAGGTCACTAAGTGTCGTTTCCCCGGGAGGTGGTGGTCAATCAGGTCTTTAATCTGAGAGGGGACTACACACAGGGGGTGCAGCAGCAATTAATCATTACTGACGTGAATAAAAACAAATGTCTGGCACTGATTTTTCCAATGCACAGAAAAATATACTCTGCATCAAATAACTTATAACGAGGCCCAAAATTAGAAATACAGCCTGATACTGTGAGAAGCCGCTCACCTCGGACCTCCAGGTCAAAGGTCACTTCCTTTGCATCATCTTCGTTGGTGACAAGGACGGTGTAACGGCCCCTCTGCTCCCCCCTCACCCTCACTAAGGTGAGAACAGTGACGTACCTAAAAGAAAATAAAACAAATACAAATAAATAAGGACAAAACTTGCATGAGCAGCCAAACATTTCTCCTGAAACATAAATATATCGAAGATGATAGATCTACTTCAGCTTCTCCTGAAGCTACATATCTGTTAGGAATCTATTAGGAGGCTGCTCTCCCTCTTCTGTGAAGTCAGAAACAGAGATTTAAAGTATTTCCAAACTCATTTCTAGACTCTAGATAAATATCTTCAGGCAACTCCAGGGAATATTTTTGAAAATGAAGAAAGAACATGAGCTTTTCCTCTCAGCTCGACGCGCCAGGGGAGAGCTTCAGTTCAGTATCTTCAGTTACCGTTTGGCTCAGGGAGTAAATAATTTTAAATATCATCTCACAGTCTTATAACCAATGCTACACACACTACATGGTGCATAATATTGTATTCGGATGACCCTGGTTACACTTAACTCTGGATATAGTCATTTGAGACTGACTTCATTAATCTGTCTATTATCTATTTATCTTTGAAACTTTACATGTGGTTGTTTAAAGTTCACAATGAAAAATTGCCTCGTTTGATGTTTTGAATTATTAAAGGGCTTGGCAGTGTTTGTGAACACTTTCTCCATCTGTGCATCAGACTTGTAGATGATTTGTTGCTTTGTCTGTCTGATTTTTAACATGTGTTGGCAAAAATGTGAAAACACGGTCCTGCAATTAAAGCTCTGTTTGGCGTTTTTCTGGAAGACACTTGTGAGTTGTGACAGGTATGTTGTGTTAAAGGCTCCAGTGTGATGAATGACGGAGGCCTGTCCTCTGGAGAGTATTGTGTTTCTCTCTGCGGAGGCCTTAGCCGGTGATGACAGATGAGAGCTAGATGCCTCTGGAGGCTGGTGGCACCCTAACAGAGGTCCACTGCTAATTGTTAACATCCATGACGTTCTGTAAGGTGTTTAATTGCATTATGGTATTCAGAGTATTTATAAGGTCAAAGGGCAGTGGAGGTTGACCGGCTGGACGACTCACCTGATCTCACGCAGTTCTCTGGTTATGATGGTTTTGTCCTCCTTGATGGTGGTGCCGTCTTTGCTCCAGCGGATCTGAGGGGGAGGGTAGGCTTCGATCTCAACTCTCAGCTCCACGTTCTCTTGCAACTTAGCAGAGATGTTTTGTTGCTGAGCAGTCTTCACATCTACAAAGCCTTGCTCTGAGGAGAACAACAACAACAACAAAAAATATATATAGATCATTTCATCAGAAATATCAGCTTTTATGGATAAAAATATCAAATAAACACCTTTTGCATTTAGGATTAAAATCCATTAATTAACTCATAGTTATATACTTATTCTTTGCTGTTTAACTCCTTGTATATTCAAGTAAGACAGTGTACTGCGCTGCTGCTGTTCATTGTTGAACCTCTGTGGCCAGAGAGTATCTGTCTTTTCCACTGAGAAGTCCAGACAGCTCTGCAACACTGTCCCGGTCTCTATGGAGCACGGTGGTTCTAGCTATTCAAGGATTTTATAAACAAAACACACCTCACTGCAGACAGAATAAGCATTCACCCACCCAAACACATTCAGTGAATGTGAAGAGACGATTTAGGTCCTTAGATGCTGACTTACTGTTAATGTTTGAAGTCAAATCTAAGCTACGCAAACGCCTCTCGTGAACTTATAGTTTATTTCCAAAAGTCTAAAAACAGAATTGCTGCACCCCGAGGTTCAGAGTTGTGTTTTTCAGGGTATCACTCAGGGCATCAACTCCGTGTCAAAGGTTTATTTCACACTTTGAAAAGAAATAAACAGAAGTGATCTTCATTTCCTGTAAAAGAAGTTCTTCTCTCACCTTGACTTACAAAGGTTTACAAAATAATAAGCGGCTGTCTCTGTTTCAGTAAAACGCAATAATAATCTGTCCAGCATCAGTTTGTTTTATTTTTGTGGGCATGTGTGTATGCATGTGTGTGTGTGTATGTGTGTGTGTGTGTGTGTGTGTGTGTGTGTGTGTGTGTGTGTGTGTGTGTGTGTGTGTGTGTGTGTGTGTGTGTGTGTGTGTGTGTGTGTGTGTGTGTGTGTGTGTGTGTGTGTGTGTGTGTGTGTGTGTGTGTGTGTGTGTGTATGCATGTGTGTGCGTGTGAGTGTGTGTGTGCTTGTGTCTAACCGAGCACAGTGATGTTGATTCTGGCGGAGGCAGTCTGGCCCTGGACCCTGTCTTCGGCATGGCAGACGTAGTTTCCACTGTCGGCCATGCTGGCATGAGGGAAGATCAGGTAGGAGTGCATCTTCATGGTGGGCAGCTGAACCTCTGTCTGCGCCTCCACCTCTTTATTCTGGTGAGGAGAAAAATAACATTAAAGTTTCTTAATGTGACGGTTTATCATAAGTTTAAACATGATCAAAAATTACACAATAACACAAAATTAGTAGGACATTTATATTCCCCTGGATACCACACGTTGGTGAGTGTTAGGAAGTGTTGCCTGATCAGCAGCCAAGATCATATGACTGATTCAACCGTGAAACTATGATGCTGCCTACACATGTAACTGATTTTATAGATATGCTTCATATTATTAGTAAAAATGTAGGAAAGTTTCTCCACGGATATTTAGTGGATTATCTTCAAGAGTGAACCAAAGTTGAAGTTTCCGGATGTAAGAAGCACCATTTAAAATACCAACACCATGTGTTGTGAGTACAATTTCATGGAAGGATAAAATCCGAGGTGTGTCTCTACATCTTGATGCAATTTGGGCTCGGCCATGAAGCCTGAGAGCGATCAGGGGGAAAGCTGAACAAAAGCGCTTCTTCTGCTTCACTCCTACTCACCTCACTGTTGGGGATATCCCATGAAAAATAGACCAGCTCCACTCCGTGAACGGTGCAGTTTACTGACAGCGGTTCACCCTGTTTCAGGACGGTCTTTGAGGCATTGACGTAGGCGTCGATTGCCTCGGGGACTGGGACGGGAAGAGAGAGTGTGGGGGAGAAAAAGAAGAGGGGGTGATGCATTTCATCAAAACAATATGTAGAAAAGTCCTTTTCAATTTTAATAAGTCACTAAATCCTGATTAACATTTTTATCCAACTGCCCTTTTATTACTGTAATCAAAATTGAACTTGATGGCTGACGCCCACCCATCTTTCTACAAACAGCTTGTTCAGCATGTTTTCAGTGTATCAAGCCAAACAACTGCACTCTGAGAATAAAAGTCCACAAATTACTTCATTAGCTCCTCAGTCATCAAAAGAAACACTCTTCCACTAGAGTGTATGGAAACCAAAGTGTTAAAATGAGAATGAATTATACTTTTGGAGTCGGCTTTGCTTTGGCTAAACTTGAAGATTATACATTTACTGTTTGGAGAAATGCGATGGACATTTTATGAGGTTCTTTATGGAGCTTTAAAAAGATAGACTCATTAACTTTAATAGTTTGGGAGTAGACTGGTATTGAATTAAAGGGGCTGAATCCCAGTGTGTGTCTGTGGGTTTCTGCACATATGGGGGTTTGAGTCGATAATCACCACATTTTTATTGCAGGGGTGGAGCTGTTCCTCTAACATGACCTGAACACCTACCAACGATGGTGACAACGTTGAAATCCTGAGACTCTTTCTCCTCCCCGTTCAGCTCTCCACGACACACGTAGGTCCTGTCCTCCAGCATTGCCTTGTAGCCCTCACTGGGGACATACTGTCCCTTGATGAGCATTTCGGTGTCCCTCTCATACAGGGTGACGCTGATATTTGGGTTGGTGACAACACAGGGGATGATGCTTTCCACACTGGTCTTAGTTACCATGCCATGGGGGTTCTCTCTGAACCACACCTCAGGGTCTGTGGACAGAAACCAGACTCCTCTCAGTATTTCAGTGCAACAAATGTTGTGTCCTAACTCCACAATACACACAAACTACTCCTTGTAGTGTCATGTTACAAGTTTGTGCATTTTCTAGAAACAATTAAAACAACCTTTTCAACAGTTTTTTGATGTGCATACTGACTTTTTCAGTGAACACATTGCATACTCAAAACTTTCGAAGATTCAGTGTATAGATGTGGGACATCCTTTTTGTTTCACTGTTTTATGAAGGAGATGCTGTAATGTTGCCTCGTCACAAAACATTAATCTGCAAGCTGGACTTTATTGAACTGCATAAGACCTCACCTGGGACAAATACAGCCACCTCCTTAGTTTCTCCACTGTGATGATCAATGCACTGATACACCCCTGTGAGGATCCAGCTCACGTCCCACAGGGTCAGAACACTGGTTGTGGGTCCGTTTTGAGTAACTTGGTAAGATAGAGCCAGCTCAGCTTGGATGAACGGTCCATCGTCCCTCTTCATCTCCCAGGTTGTCTCCCCTGAGCCCGAGCAGGTGAGGACCAGACCGGAGCCCTTGGCCAGGACGTACTCGTTGCCGTCGGGTGTGATCTCCAGGCAACGCAACTCAGTGCAGAGATACAACAGAGCTGCGGTTCACACAACACAACACAGCAAGGATAGAGGTCAGGTTGGAGGTCAGAGAGACGGCAGCGGGAGGTTAAAGGTTAAATCAACAATACAAGGCAGATCCTGCTCTATCCGGGAACGATGAAGGATATGAGTTGTCTGGAGCCGTAAGTGGGAGGATAATGATGCCGTGTCAGTGACAGATGTATTTAAAATGACAGGGGTCGGTCTGAATTCATCAGTTGTCCTTGTGTTATCTCACAGGCTCGACAGCTACCCACAACGATGTAAGTGTCTTTACTTTGAAGATATAATTAATGTTTGCACACAAGATAAAACCCTCTCGAAGAACTTAGTCAGCTTGACTTTGTTGTAATTGTAAATTCTACAAATTCTATAATATAGACATTTGAAATTTGGACTTTTTCCATTTATATCAAATTTCTTTTGAAAAAAAAACACATTATATTACACATTTGATTTTCTTTTTTTTTTTTCTTGTAGATTGAAAGTGAGATCTCACCCGTAAGTGTGACTGTCAGGTGTGTGGACAGTGCCACCCTCTTCATGTTGGATGTCTTCAAAACACTTTCTTCTGCAAACAAAAAAACAATACTGGTAAAATATCTTGTGTCACTTTTGGGAATATTTCTTTGATGGAAGCATACAGATTATTCTGTTTACAACACTTTCAACAAATTCTGTCACAATGAACAAAACAGCTGGAAGATTCAATCTGCGTTCACCCCAGTTAACAGAGTTGTCGCCTCTCTGTTAGAGATTGACTTTACATCATGATGGACTGATTCCTGCCCTTGTGAGACCCAGCAGGTCGGGTTTAAGAAAGAGTTTACAAAGTAAATCACATTGCATGTCAGCAAAATCTGCTTCCTATCAAGGAGAACGACACGGAACTATGCTCCGCTCACACTGAAAGGAAACAAACAAACACAAAGCATTCGGTTTGTTGTCAAGCTGCCTCCTTTAATGGTTTCTGGCCTGCGTACTGAGTCTGAGGTGCAGATGCAGCTCACTCTGGTAGGTATTTGATGCCTCACTGCACCAGGACAGAGCGACAATGTCTGGCTCTTTTTGTTCCTGGTTCACCAGCATTCTGCCCACTAACAAACGGGTCACTGTGTGCGGCTTTTGCAACACGCTCACTGGCAACAATGCTGCGTCCAAGCTATTCTAGAGCCATGCTGAGCCATTAATTGGTTTTGGTGTAAACAAAAGTGAAAATGAGGGCATTCATCCCGAGCCGCTGACATAGGAGTGTAGGCTACTTGTTTCTTTTTTTTGTTTTGCTTTTTTTTGAAAGGTTGCTATGGTTTCATAATACGAATGGGATATTATGTTGTACAACAAAGTGGTATCAACATCCCAGCATCAATTCAGCAGCTATTGAGGTCTGAGGTGACTAACACTTACCATCACCGACGTTAACCACTGTTACTCAAGACCTTAAAATGTTGCGCTGGTGACTGGGACTGCAGAGAAAGATTGAAGAGGAGAAAAGGGGGGTGGGGGGGTTTGTTGTTATGTTTGGGACGGAGGGTTAAGGCCTGCAGCACACAGGCGTCTGGAAACAGTTAAGGATGGATCGCAGGCCTGTACACATGAGGGTGGGAAAGAGAGAGAGGGCGGAAGAGGGAGCCTTGGGAAGAGCGAGGGTGGAGGAGGAAGAGAGGGAGTGAGGTTGTGGAAAAATTGTGAAATATAACTGAAGAAATGTTAAACCATTTAACTTGATAATGCAACACACACGTCCAATTTTGCAATTTCTATTTTAGGAAGTTGGACTATTTTTATGCATTATGTAATTCGTTTTAAAGATTACTTCATCTTATCTGAAATTACTAGGCCATTTTTCAGCTCCCATTTATCAACTGAACATAATACAACATACATACATAACACGACCTGTGTCTACAAAAGTAAGATTGCTGAATCATCATTTGCAGGTACAAGAGAGGCATATGGTGCTGAGATAGAAAAAGTTCCATGACCAACTCAAAGTCAGTTATTCAAACCAGATATGAGTTGTCTCTGCAAATTAACTGCCTTTGGCACTTCCGCTCCCAAAACGAAAACCTCTTGAGTTGCTCCAAAAACATGACTGGTCCATTTCCTCCCCCGCCTCCTGGTTCTCATAAAAACGGAGCGAAGGAGCGACAGAGAGCAAGAGAGAAGGAGAGAGATTTTCTTTGCGTTGTCGTCGTTCATACACATGCGCGTACAAACATGCACTATGTATGCAGCATGCCAGCATAATGCTAAAACTCAACACACTGTACACGCTGACATATGCTGGGTGACACCAGAACCCCTGCCCATCCTCCACACACACACACACACACACACACACACACACACACACACACACACATATATACACACACAGACCTCTTTTAGCCCCTTTGTCACTGCTGTCTGTGTACAGTTCACGTTCCCACAGTATCACTCTGAAACTTTCCCAGGGCTGCTGATACACTTGGGACCATGCTGGCGATGACGGCCAGAGCGGCGGGGTCACCTTCATCCCCGTGGGGGCCCCTAGCGACCAGCATCAAGGGACCGTCCACTGAGGAAGCCATCAGTGCTTACCAGTGCCAATAACCTCAGTGTCAGTGATGATGACTTTGAACGACAAAAGCCAAACATGTGACGCCAACGGCATGTGTCACTTGGCAGGATGAGAACTAACAGCTCTTATTGTGGACTGCTGCTGATGCTACATTTGCTAAAACAGACGGCTATGTTAGGGCTTCGGCTGCAGATCAGCAAGCAGAACAAGAATCTATAGTGTTCAACATTGGATTTGGCAACTTTGAAAAGGAGACGGAAAAATAATGTTTGGCTACTGCAACACGATGAGGTTTTATGTTGACCAATGGGCAGTGGGGGACTCTGAGAGGGAACCTGACTCTTGAAACGGGATGTGCTGACTAGGACCAGAGGGCCAAAGGAGTCCACTTCAAAAGGAGCTTGGAGAGTGAACATTTGATGAATCCAAGGTTTAAGAACATGCAACAGTAACATCAAAGGGTTAGTCTTGGTGTGAGGAGACACTTGCGGGCAGTTCTAGACACTACTGAAAACATGGCTGCTCCATGCTCTGTCCTGGTGAGGTCTATTTGCAAGAAGAGAACAGACAACAGTATGAAGCGTTAAAAGGGTCAAGACACTAGTGAATCTGCCAAGAAGGTTTGGCAGCGTTTCAGGGGTCCTGTCTCCCGATTAATAACAACACTTAGTAGCAGTTTGACCCCTTAAAACACGAAGCTGCACTTTGTTTGAACCAAAGAGGACAATCGTGTCAAGGTTTGAGGCAACTTACAGTAAGAAACATCCAAAATATTCCCAAACCAAGTCCAGTTCAGTCAAGTGGTTCTCAGTCTGGGGAGGAGAGCTTATATTAAGGATGATAGAGAGGATCAGCAAAAGATCCATCTAACCCTGGTGTTTATTGTTGTCTTTTAAATCTTTGAAATGGGATACTGCAGTCCCACAATGATTGTAGGGGTCTGACGAAAACAACCAGTGTTTACGCAAGTGATGGCACAGTAATCAGCGTGAAGCACACTCTGTTATCTCGCCATATGAGTTTTCCCACAGATGCTGGGAATTTGGTGGCTGATTGACCCTCCCCGTTTTTTTTTCATAAACAACTCAGCTACACTCAAAGTGTCACCAGCTAACGAGGAAGAATGCTCAAATCGACCTCAGCGGGGTGCACGCGGCCCACGCACAGCCTCAGGATACAGCCCAAGTGTGTAAACTCACGTCCCTCGGCAGCCTGTTAATACCACTTCTGGGATTATCTATACTGTATCTGCATGTTTTATTTAAACATCTGGCAGTGATGAAGCAGTCTTCAATGAGGTGGGAAATGTTTTCCAAAGCACATTTGCTGCCAACTGTTGCTGCGTGTGTTTGCCCCATGGGGGAAAGGTTGCACTTGGAAAAAAAGGGGGGAAAGAGTAATCTATAACAAAAGAGAGAAAGATGTCCAAAAAAGCCTCCCCAAGTGCAGCTGGAGAGCTCTGGCTTCCTGTATGGGGAAATTTTCTGGCCCCTGTGTGGGTGTAAGCCAGTGATGCATCAATGACACAGCAGAACACCACAACCACTAACCAAATACTCATGAAGACAACAAGAGATGCCACAATGAGAAGAGGACCAACAGCGCATAATGAAATTTGCACAAAGAGAAAAACAGCTTTTCAACAACAAGCTGCAAAACAAAGATCTAAACTCACAATCAGAAATGAGGATAAAACAAGAACAAAGAGCAGAGAAAGAGAAGAATCAAAGAGCAAGAGAAAAAAACAATCAACATGCAAGAGCAGACCAATTAGACCAATGACAAAGCATGACAAACCATCGACACACCACAAGCATACTGCACACAGCTCCAGACAGTGGAAAAAACAACAGCAAAGGGAGAAATGCAGACGTACAGAATACGATTTATGGGACACCACATCAAAGTAGAGAGTGGGACAGCAGAGGGAGCGCACACACAGTCTTACATCACAGTGATGTTTACTCTGCTGGAGTACAGTAAGTTAAGAACAGGAAGCTGTGATCTGCAAAGCAAACATCTCCAATTTTAGTGGGCACGTCTTTCCACTGCAAACAAGTGCAGTTAATAAAGGAAATGTACTAAATCATATTTCTAAAATAGCTCTACAGGATCATAAACACTCTGCACATGCCCTACTTGTCGTCTTAGCTTTCTTTTTTAGGAGGATGTCAGGTTTTCTTGACATATCTCTGAGCAGCAGGACTCTGGCGAGCACTGTGGGAAAAAAATGACCCAGTGCGTCCTTGTTAAAACAAACCTCCATTTTTATCACAGATCAACCCCGCGCCCGCCCCCAAACCCCATCCCACACCCTGAGGAAAAACTTCTGGTCCCTCAGCAGCAGACCCAAGATGCACTGTTCCCACCTCGGACAGCGCCCGCTGTCCTCCAACACGACCAACACACACACTGTGTATTGCCACAGCTGTAAAAATGACTGATGAACTGCAGCCTCACAACTAAAGGCTGCTTAAGCTGGGAGAGCACACATGTCACCAACATGCTGTCAAGTTAGTGTAAGCAGGAAACGACCATGAAGCCTGTTTGTATATCACAATAATCCATGTATCATACTGGAATAGATAAGAGACAGACAGCATGACCTCACGCCACTCAGGTTTTGTTTTGTTTAAAAACATATGGACCAAAAATGTCCATATGTTACATATTTAAATCTGCAGCCATGTTGACTTTTTTTAATTGTCCTCTTGGGGGCAGCAGAAACAAGCTTTATTAACTGATAAACTAATAAAAACATTTTGCTCTATTTTTGGTCTCTACCAGAGTAGACTGGCCATTGCCCATACCCGGTCCCAGTGTCGACCCACTGGGCCTAATGGGTTGGTCAGCTGGTGATTTATTTATTAATTTATTCCCCACAGAACAGTGGCTGACTGGCCAATCGGCACGGCCCACCGACACATCACATTGGTTAATTGTCATTCAGTCAGGGGCTGTCAATCACCCAGTTACTGGATGGGCTGGGCTGAAGCCAGTGTCATGGCAATGCTAATTAGCGAGCCAGGTCTCAGATGATGACAGGGAACAACTGCCAGAAGAAGAAAAAAATGCCCTGGTGGCATAGAAAACCGTTAGTGTTGTGGGCCTCCTAATATCTGAAATATATTTTCCAACTGCCCCATATGTTCCCTACAAGTTACTGTACTTTCACTTACTCAATTTTTAACATTGGATCATAAAAGCTGATAAAACATTGATTTAAACTTATTATCACAATATTGCTCTACTCTAGGAATCCTTGTGTTGGGTAAGTACATCCAGGAGACACTGGGGCTAGAGCGAGGTATTCATTTGTTATTACAATATGTGGCTGACAGAAATAGTTTGTCGAGCGTTTTGGCTCACGTACACTGACCCCCAACTGGATTTCGAAGTTACACATCTGGACACAGGATTGTGAAAAGTTCTTTATCAGCAAAAGCTTGTATCCTGTAACTTTAGAGCTTGAAGCTTCCAGTGAAGCCTCTCTCAAGTTTGCATTATCAGATTCTGGAGCATTTAAAAAAAATCCTCTACTATTATTCCTGTTCATAAATCTCCCTCTGGTTTTGCTCAGCTCAGCTATAAGACACAGCGACTGTGAGGTCGTACCTCAGCAAACAAAGTGACTCTGTACTCGTGCTGAGGCAACACATGTTTGGGAAACTGTGGATTTTGGTTTGCTCTCTTTCAAACAGAGTTGTAAATGCTGTTTGTAGTGGCAGTGGGGGGATGTAAAGGGCTCCTGGGTAAAACTGATGGTTGTAGAATGACATCCTTAGATGTGGCTTGTGTTTGATATCGGTTTAATGGTCTAATTTTCTACTCATTTAAGGACCTTAATGAAAGAAAAAGGGATTAACTTAAGAAAAACTAAAGCAGTGCTTATCTCTGACAATTTTCCCTTACTCTTGAGTAGTAAATCTTGCTACCACTTAAGGCTATAATTTTGCATGTGCTTTGTCCCATTTCCCACAAATGTAAATTGCTCCCAGAGAATACAAGGAAATCAGATATATTTGCAAACATATGCAGCTCCATATCCACCCACATTTTTCTTGTAACACTTCCCCACCTATGCGTAGGGTAGGTCAACCCACCTCATCTTTTTCCCACACACAGCCTGTCTTGCGTAAACTGAGGGGTATAAGATCCCCAACCTGCCTCATGAGAAAAATGGAGGACGCCTACACACTCTTCCAGGCCCCCCTCCAACAAGACAGAACCAGAAACAGCTGAATACAATTACAACTGACTGGCTTTAAACTCCACTTACTTCCCTAAACACAGAAATACAGGCCTGAGGAGGTAAGGAGGGAGAACAGAGGGGGCACAAATCAGTGAGAATTTCTACTATCTGCACAGCTGTGGCATGCAGAGTCATGTTAAAGTTGACATTTGCATGAAATGAATCTTGCATTAGTTCTTTTGGATGTAGATTCCTATTAATGGGTCTTGACAATTCAGAAAAAAGGATTGATACAGTAAATAAGCAGCACATGTAACTATGAGACAAACTGAGAGAAATCCAAATGTCTCCATTTTACCCTGTGTGGAATATTCTTATCTTGTAAAAGCAAAAGGCTGCTTTTCTTTGTTGTCCTGTCTCACTGCACTGTATCACCAATTCCAGCTTGTTTTTGTTGGAGCAGGGACAGCACAAGCTCCACAGAGAAAGTGTGTTGTTTTAACAGAATCTGATGGAGACCAAAACTTCCTGTCGAAAATTTGAATTTTTCCTTATGTAGTAAATTCAGAAGCGATCATAACACATTTCTAAAATTATAGCCATATGGGTGGAGGACCCGTTTCCTAAGAAATGGCAGAAATAGAAAGCAGAAGAAAGTCCTGCATTCAAACTTTTACCACTGGAAACCTATTTTTAAATCTTAAGCAAGAGTTTCAGAAATACACCAATGAATTTAGATGATGAGATCAATACTTATATTACATATTCTTATGTATGCGTTAACATTCAAAACCTCTGCCAATATTGTGCATTGTATCGTTTGGATTTGATTGACAGAGGTCTGGAAAGACAAACCTACATATATTCTCACATATTGACTAAAAATATTTCTAAATTTTGATCAAACTGTTCATTCAGACAGACATGATGTCACCACTTTCCAAAAGAGCCCCACCCACTTTAAAAGTGTGAGAATAACACATCCCAATCCTAACAAATATCAAAATCACCTCACCCCAGCAGAAGAGTTTAGACTAATGAAGAACTCATCATCATCATCATCATCTTCATCAAAGCTTCCTGAGAAAATTGGCTTTCAGGGCCTTCAAGTACAAGTACAGAGATCACCAAAGAATCACCAAAAGTAAAGCATCCATTAAGCTGAATGGTCCCCTTTATTATTATCATGATACAATTAATTAATTCATGTTTTTTTTCTTTTCTTTTTTCTGTTTTTTAGAAATATTGAGCAAAACATTTGAGTTCTTAAGAATAAAGTATCATAATATTGAAAACATTCATAGCGAGTCATCTTGTGCTCAGGCACAGCACTTTCCACCAACTTTCCTAAAACTTCTGTTAGATGCGTGAAAACGACACCTTTCTTTGCGTTTCAAGGCAGCTTCCCTTCTAAAGGTTAGGTATTGTAACTCATAAAAGAAACATTTCCTCCAGGAGTTGTCCGACAGGAGTGGCTCTGTCCTCTGACTGAAGATGAGACGCAGCTGCCTGTCAGCTCTGTGTGAGTGGGTGGGAGGGAAAGAAGGAGGGATGGAGGGGGGGGGGCAGATGGACGGGAAGCCATACAGGATGCTTTATGGAGGCACCACTTAGTGCTCTTCATTAAAGCTATATGACCAAAGCATAGTGTCTGGAGAGGCATGATACTGATGGCCTTCCAAGGAAACACAGCCTCACGTCCAAAGTATGGATGAGGAATCATGAATCAGACATTAAGTGAACTCCAGAGAATGAGTCAGAGTCTGCTAAATCTAAATATGAAATATACACACTCATCAATAATAATCATCATGTGATAAAATGTGTGAGAGCTCAAAACAAGTTCTGAAACTATACACTTTTATCCAGATACGAACAACGTCACAGCAGTTTTGAAATCGTGATTGTTCAACAGCTGTGTGTCCAGCTCACAGGGGGGGAAATCACAAGAGCACAGAATGGGATCAATGTGTTTCAAAACTCGCCGCTGAGCTCAAACTGTTACATATCGGCACTCTGGAGCACATGTGAGCCGAATCAGTCTCCTGGCATGTTTTCTGCACGGTCATAATGTGAAGCACATTTTCTCAGAGCGACTGGCATGTGGAGAGCCCCGAGAGCCAGGAAACAGCTGATGACGAAGGATTAGGTCTGGGTCAGGGGAATGGAGCCGAATGGGCCGCGCTGCATCAGGGCCCGGGGAGTGGAGGCTCTGCTGTAGTACATACCAGCAGCCTGACGCACAGGCAGAAAAATCCCCACCGGGTCAGAAGACAAATGAAACTTCACCATGTTTTACACATCCATGTTATAAAGATCTGTCAAGACTAAACCTTCTGTTTTCAAGCTGCTTCTGCAAAATGTCCTGCAAGAGGCGTCCAGCTGATGGTGGAATTATGATATGAATGCAACACAGGCTAATACCGTTGATGGCAAAAGTATGACATGCATTCAAGTTTCCAACAGCTCATCTGCAGCAGCGGCAGTCCGAGACAAAGCCCAGACTAAAATATCCACAGAGGTTGAGAACTTCAAAAGAAACCTCCTGGGTGAAGAGGAGAGGAGAACAACACACCCACAACACACTGTTGTCATTACAACTGATTCTAATTCAGATACTCCCGTATCCAAAAGGTCATTGGTAAACAGAAGAAGGATGTGGCACTCAACCGAGCCGACAGCTAAACAGCACAGCAGCCATCCATAGGAGGGAAGCGGGGAAGCTTTCAGGTGCAGAACATATGGCGGGATTAGAGTGTAAAGACACGCATGCCACGCGTGTCTCAGCCATGAAATAGCTCATGTTCCCGTAATGTAACTGATTCCAGGTAGTAAAACCTTCTCCTGTGATGAATGGACGGAGACGATTCAACAGATTGTTTATTTGTGCTCGGCTTCGCGTTCCTCTGAAGAGACTGACTCACTGAAAAGGTTTATGAAGGATTTACATAAAGGAGGGTGACCGGAGCAATTGAGCTGTAAATTTGAGCTGGTGTGTGTTATCACTGAGAGGAGTTAAAGGGGACGCTGGTGACAGTGACTGATGCCAGGTCGCATGGTATCACTGCACAGCCACTGGCTTTTCAAAGAGCTTCTCCCCGGGGCAAAGCAGAGGGGACAGGGGAGGAAAGAGACTGATGGTTTAGCAGTGAGGACCGTCAGTTCACTCAGGGTGACTGAGGAGGGCTGTATAAACAAGCCCTTTAGCAGTGGAGCACAAAGTGGAGAGCATACAAACAGCTTGTGCTGTAAAGCCCAGTATGTGTGTGTGTGTGTGTGTGTCTGGGACCCTGGGATACCTTGTCAAACGTATTCTCTTAGTGAGAAGATAAACATTGTTAGAGTTTCACTATGCAAAGCCTGAAAAGGTATCTATGTACAGAGATGCAACCATCAACATGTTGGTGTTTGAACAGGTTGCTCACGCTCTTTCACATTGTAATTCCTGTTGTGTACACACTCAAGTATGTGGCTAACAAATACCACCAACACTGACACATTAGCATTAACTAGTGACAACGTCACACAACGAAACAGACTTTTTAAATGATGTTTTTGTCTTCAGGCATCGGTCATATGAACCAACAGTCCAGAGTTGTGAGGATGAGGTGCGTCCTCTCTGAGACAGACAGCTATGTAATTCAATCTGCCACGGTGGGCTTCCCATGCAGGCTAAGTGAATTTTCACCACTTTGTACAACACGTCTTTACATCTGCCAACAGCTGCCAAGCAGCCGTGACTAAAAAGTAAAATCCTTGCCAGTGTCGGGGAAGTAAGACCTCTTACCTTCAGAGTGATCCGAGATGCACAGACTGAGTCTTTCCCTCTCTCCGTCCGAGGAGGTTGCCGGTCAGCAGTGGGTCTCTTCCTTCTGAAATGAGGGGAGAGATTTCCAGCTGGTGGTCTCTACAGGGGCCGCTGCTTCAGATGTATAGATCCCTCAGATGTTCAGAGTCTGAGGTTAATCTCTGCTGTCCCGGCAGTCGGCTGGAGGAGGTACTGCTCTGAGCCAGGCTGTTTGTTTGGTCGAATCACAGCACCATGGGGGTCTCCTCTCTCTCACCACTCTCACACTCTGAAAAAGCCTGCCCACCTCTCCAAAAAAAAAGAAAAAGAAGTGTTCCCAATGGAGACATGCACACTCCTACCCTGACAGATTCACACCGAGGAGAGTGTCAGTGGTCCAACCCTCCCGAAGCTGAGAGAGAGAGAGCAGCGGAGGAGGAGAGGGAGAGGAGGGAGGGAACAACGAAGGGGAGTAAAAAGCAAGAGAGGGAAGTTTCAAAAACAAAGGAGCACACTGAAAGAGAGAGAGAGAGAGAAAAGGTAGGGGGAGAAAACTTCAAAATAGAGATCAAGTTCTGCTTGTTGTTCTTAGGTAGCTGCTCCGAGGTCCCGAGCTGGAGTGATTTGTTTATGAATGGAGTGGCGAGCAACTGGAGGTGAGACTGAGACAGTCTCTATTGGCAACAGCAATCTGGACCGCATCTAACCCCTGCATAAAACAACAAACACAATAAAAAGGAAGAGAAAGAGTGAGAGAGCGAGTGAGAGGTCCAGGCAGGAAAAAAAAGGTTTTGGCAGAGCTTATGGTGGCCTGCTTTAGAAACAAACATGGAGGTCTGAGTTTCTCAGGAAAATAACCTCACTTATATAATCACACTGCAAGAATAAATTGTAAAATAGTTTAAGCACATACACTGGTTTAAGCTTGGATTGATCACATGTTGGACCCTTTTTATTTCCTTTTTTTCCCCCATTAGTCCCACATAAAATCACTCCACACCTCCCTCTGTCTTCACCAGCTCCTGTCTCTTTTCTCTCCTCTTTCAGTCGCTCTCTTTCAAACAAGTGCACACACACACACACACACACACACACACACACACACACACACACACACACATACATACACAAACGAATACGTCTGTTTTCTACATTGGCTCTCCTCCTAATTTCTTCCTTTCCCAGGATATGACTGGATGGCTTTAAATTCATAACACAACCCTGCAGCTGACGAAGGCCTTTTCTCTCTAACAAGAGGTTGGGGCAGACAGGGGGAGGAGGGAACAGGGGCTAAATTGGACAGTAACCATGTTCTCCTCTAATTGTGAGGGTAAATCTAAAAGCCTTGCTAGCAGTAATTAGAGACCCGCTGAAGGTCCCAGTTATTAAACAGGAGGGAGCAACACCACACAGAACAGTCCCACCTTTATGTCTTTCTAATTCTGTCTGTGTAATTAACACCTTCTTGCAATAAATCTGTTCTAAATCAATTCGTTTAGCCTTGTGTCGACATATTATTAGTGTAACAACAATTAAAATGTAGGCACAGGAGATAGCACGTAATAATGCAACAATAATGCACATCATACTCACATATGCAAATACTTCTCCCCCACACAGTCCTTTATCAGCTGGAGATAAGACACCCACTCTGTCTAAACATCCTGCAGAAAGCCACAGCTCCAACACGTCGCACTAGGTGGAGGTTTTAATACAGAAAAGGCAGACAGTTCTCATGCTGACATCACATTATGTTATTATCTGCAATTTGGGATATTGTTACAGTGGAGTGGTGGAGAAAGGGAACACAAGGGAGTATCTATTGCTTAAAATTTGGCAGCTGTCTTTGTTTATTCATACAGCTTGAGAGAGTGGCGCACCACTTAACAAACTGGATGCCAGATCATTCTACTACAACAATACCCGGCCTATTCAGCCTATCTGAACAGCTAAAGAGTGGTTTCTCTCGCTGCTGATCTGGATTGTTGCCATAGCTTGAGTGCTCGGTCCCAAGTTTTGCTGGTTGTTTTGGGTAAAGCTTCAAGTTATCTCTATGGGTCCTATGGTGGCCCCTGCGAGGAGGGGGAGGGGGGCAACAGCAGGAAGCACCAGGGCTGTGGCCTGGACCTAAAGCTGAACTCAACTCACCTCTGATAGATGAAGATGGATGAAGCCATAAGATGTTTGATCTAGAGTAAAATCCACTTGAAGTTGTACAGATAAAGGGTGACTGGCCAGAGGCCCCTCGAGGCCTCAACCTACAACAAAACCCAGATATAAGCCACAGGAATAAGGTGTGTGTTGTACTTCTTAAGATATAAAACATAATATATATTGTGTTTGTCCTTTATGTATACAACAACAGCAACAATCATCACTTCTCAGAAATAATGTCACTGCGAACAAAACAACATAACTGCAGCAGCACAGAAGAAATATGTTTTCATCAACAGCAAATTGATAGGCAAAAAACTTTCCTAGATCTGCTACTTTGTTTTTCAGCATGATCTGTCAAAGGAGTTGTGGGACATAACAGTATAAGATGTTACAGAAAAAATGTTGAACCAGTTGATTAGTTGCCAAATCCGATAAGGAAATAAGCAGCCTTAACGCAGTTAACGTCATAAAAGAGATTTAAAGACCAACATAAGTGACTAATTAATCTAGTGACCTATGAATGAGCTTCATATCTTGTCAGTTCTTTAATGCATCGTATCAAATGATAAGAAAGTATTTCAAAAACAGAGAGACTGCACATGATTCTTCTTTCTCACTCTCTGCTGTGTTTCAAGTTGTTTCGTTGAGTGTGGCTGACCTACTTTCGGTTGTGATTACTCTTCACACCTGGTTTTAAAGATTCAATAAAAATTACAAAATAAAATTATTTTTTTTTTTTTCATCTAGAACACTTGGCGTGGTCTTGTGTAGTGAAATATCACTTAGATCAAATTTGTATGTTGTCTTACCTTTAATTGGGGAAGTCTAAACACAGACATAGTGGGTGAGCACAGGCCACCTCACACTCTGTCATCAAATACAACAACTGAGACTGCAGCGATGACTGACACTGAGCAAACTATACAACTTGAACCACTTGTTGTCTAGTCCCTTGTTTTATCATCATGCCAACAGCCACTGAGCCGTGCTTGTTGTACTTTTAAAGGATATAACTCTGCCGTACTGTAAAGGTTCAGCACTGTTTACAGCCTGCAAGTTTTCTGTAGACTGTAATACATCTGAGTAAAAGCCTGGCTGTGGAAGACCAAAGCTCTGGGTGTGTCTGTGCACCTACAGTACAGCAGCTCACTTTCTAACACATGTGAGCTTTTAGATTCGGCGAAAAGAGGATACAAACCTTTTATTAGTTCCAACTCAGTGAACTTGAGTGACTGTACGACTACAAAGAGACCAATGGAAACAATGTTTATGCTGCACTGTTTAAACTGGGGCACTATACATGGATCGTCCCCTACAGTAACCCCTCATTTAGATAAATATTAAAGATTTATACAGGCTGAAAAAGCACAGGTTATTATTTCTGGCACACAGAAGCAGACAAGTGCCATAAATTTAAAGTATCAGTATCTTTTTTTTTTTTTTGGGGGGGGGGGTTGAATGTTTAAGGACACCCTATATTTGAGTGTTGTGAAAAGCTCAGTCCAGCTCCGATCTACTTGCGGTTCATTGCATTTTGTATAATAGAAATGGTCAGCAACATTGTTTTTTTCCCATGCCAATAAAATACCACTGAATTGAAATTATAAAAAATCACTGCACATCACTACATCATGTAAACATAAGTGCTAAAACCACATCCCTTTATATCTAGCCATGTTGGTCTCTCTCAGTGGCTATGATCTAATGTACTTCAAGTTTCTCAAGACATACTGTATGAAGTTTGATGTTTATCTTGCTCTTGCTTTAATGCTCAGGCTTGTGGCACTTATGTCTCCATTAACATGAGCCTGTCTCATGCTGCAAGCTGTCAGTTCTTATAGCTGATAATGAGTGTTCTGACCAAGATATGGGCATGAATCTTTTATGAGTGTTTGAGCAGATTTGAGATGCAGATGAACCCACAGATGAATATACAGTTCAACAACATCAACTTATTGTGGAAAAGTTATGAAGTCTGCAGCAAGTTGGACAGAGAATAAACATTGGACATAATAATTGTATAGTATGTTTGTAGACGGCAAATTTGAGTATCTGGTGGATCACTGGCCTGGTGAATTACCTGCTGGTATGTAGATTTTTGCTGCCCTCATGTGGTTGCTTTTTTTAAAGAGGGGTTTACTGTAAGTGGAAAATATATTAGTGCCACTTCAGACCCACTCACAGGTTTGATGTACCTGATAACACAAAAGTACCTAAATGAAACAGTTACTGTATGAGACGCTTGTATGTAAATCATGCAATTGTCTCTTTCAACTTGTCTTAACAGTGAATAGGCAAATACTTTCAGGCCTCAACATCAGTCTGACAGCTACAATTAGACCTACTGTACAGATTGACGTTTACATAAAATATAATAATAGTAATAACTATAAAGAAAATAGAAAATAGGTTGGGTGCTCTCTCTCTCTCTCTCTCTCTCTCTCCAATATGAATCTGGAGCACAACATGATATCAAAATAATCCACTGCTACACAAATAATGCATGTGTTGTTTTCTAATTTAGTGTACATATTCTCAAATAAAACTGTTTCCAGGCCAAAAACTAAACTAAAACTAAACTAAACTCATGTACAAGTACAACAGCACCATATCCACCACATACTTGGCCTTGTAGACAGATGAAAAAGTTAGACAACATTTACAGAAAATGTGTTAAGATGTATTCTGCTTATTTATCATTAATGCATGTTGTAGCCTAATATGCTCTGGTATTGGTTTTAATGAACTTCTTGAAATTGTAAGCCGATTCATAGTTTAATATACAATCTCTGAGTGCTGGATATCACATGAGCACACTACGTGCACACAGGCCTGCACGGAATACCCACACGCACCTTATGATGGCCTTATCACGTCTGATCCACCGGGGTAAAACCGGGTAATTGAGGGTCAACGGCCTCATCGCGCCAAGACGAGCAGGCAGGTGGGTCGCAGGTAAACCGTGACGTCATGATGATACTTTTGAACTCCTTGGCAGTAAATCTATAAAGGTGTGTAGTCTTCCTGCACAGGTGGTGCAGTAATAAGCCTGGACCTTAGACTGGAGTGGGAACAGAGCGCCAGAGGGTTTTGCCGGGAGGAAACACACACGTACGGAGGCCTAACATGAGCCAGGAGGTTTGAATCCCCGAGGTCTACTGAGAGTCCCCCCCCACCCCACCTGTCGGACGGTATGTACCCCGGCTCGCAGTCCGCCAGACACCCGACCCAGGCTCTGTCCATGAACAGTCAGTACATCCCGCCTCCGTATGACTTCACCGGTTATCACCACGTCCCGGGAGTCGGTGACCCGTCCGCGAGCGCCTGGAACTCGCTCTACGCGCCCCGGGAGGAGTATCCGTACGGCTTCCCGGGGTCAAGCCCCAGCGCCGGGCAGGTCAGCTTCGCCTCCCCGGAGCTGAGCGGCACGCCCACCGCCGCTGGAGGGGGGTCGTTCCCCCAGTACAACTTCATCTCCGGACAGGACCCATTCAGCTTCAAGAGGAGACCGCATGAAACCTCCAGACCGCCCGGTTCAGGTAGGACTTCATCATAATAACATAGAAACTGGACAAAGCCTTAGAGGTCAACATGTTGGCTTGATATAGGCTATTTGTTGTGATCAAGCACTGGCTTCCATTTTTAGATATGATTAAGCATTTCATTTGCTGATCTAATCTTGGAGTTTCTTAGAATGGTGTTTGGTTTCGTCATGTAGTTTCTGATACCAAAATAGGTATGTTTTAAACCACAAACAAACAGGAAGCAACATCTCGATAACACACTATGATTAAGGATGCTCAAACCAAACACAATTCTTGTTTTGAGATATGGTCCCATGGTGCGTGAGAAACTAAACCAAAGGAGTTGAGTGGGAGTGCAGCTGACAAATATGGTAAAACGCATTTTCATTGATGGTAACCATTTCAACACAGTGGAACGAGACTGCACACACATTCATCAATCTTTTCACCTCTCCCTTCCGCCAGCAAGATGTCAATAAGAGAACTAACAGTGGAGTCTGCAGAAGTGTTGCTCCCCACCCTCTCTGTCCACTGGGTGGGTGCAAAAGGTTTACAGACATACTAGATAACACAATCACAGCAGGAAGTTTCTGCACAAGTTAAACCCTCTGTAGAGAGAAGCCTCAGGCCTTGTGTGTGTGTATGTGTGTGTGTCTTAGTCTGCCTCAATCGATGCTGTCACACCGTCAAGATTTCAGATCAATAACTCACTGACTCACCCTTCCCAAAGAGTGCATGTGTGTGTCTGTGTACCTGTGCGCGAACATGCATGTCAATGAATAGCTGCCTGTGTAAACACCACTCACAGTGATAAGGAGAACCACTGATGCAATGCAGTGGGGAGTCTTTACATTAGTTATAGTTAATGTGATTGATAGAGCTGATGAGGCTTTAAGTGGCGCCTGAACTTGAACGTGGCACCAGACGTCTTCACATTAGGCGTTTGTTTGGCCACGACGCCTCACACGTCACATGACTCACTGACAATCTAATCATATGTGTTACTGGTAGGAACGAAGACAGGGGAGGACACACTGTTTACCCACATTCACCCCATCAATCATCCAATTTCATGTTGTTGTGTAATTCAGGATTGTTTTTTGCACGACTTAGGAGGGAAGACTCGCACCAAGGACAAGTACAGGGTGGTGTACACTGACCACCAACGCCTGGAGCTGGAGAAGGAGTTTCAGTTCAACCGCTACATCACCATGAGGAGGAAGACCGAGCTGTCGATGGCACTTAGTCTCTCAGAGAGACAGGTGAGTGGACTGGACCACATTCAGTTTAGGGCAGAAGTACATGATGAGTCACAGTGCACAAGAAAAGAGAATCCAAGGGACCTGATGGAAATTAGCAGGCGTGAATCTCAGGGAAACGTTAACCTCAAACCATAGACTGTGTATAAAAAGCCTCAAACTCTTAAGAATTGTCAAAAACTATTGCAAGATTATTTTATATGTAAGAGTATGTAACTTTCAAGGATTTTCATCCTCGCTCTTTAAAAGTTGATCCTGAAAAACATTCACATTTTTAAATTAAGAAAAAAAAGTACATCTGACTTTTAGGGTCCAGGCAGATGCATTAATGGTTGATAGCTTCCTGCAGTTCACTAATGAAATCAAAAGTATTTGTCAATATGGGGGACGTGGCAATTTGTCTTTATGAAAAACACAATTTGGTCTGTTGTCATTGACCACACTTACTATTTTTATGTTTGTTCAACGTGGGGTTGGGTTGTGAAAGAGAGAGAGAAGGCAAGTTATGTAGCCTACTGTAAAGGTTATGATTCTTTTTTTCTCATGTGTTTTACACTGTTTAATACCGATAGCTGTAAATGTATGCCCCTCGCCTATAATACTTACACAGCACACATTAGCAGAAAGTTCTTCAACAATCTCATTTGGGAAAACCAGCTGTATGATAGAAAACCTCTGTAAACTGTAATGTTGTGTGGCTGCACAAAGCATTTGACATAAGTAGTGGTAATGGTGAAACCCTCTCTCCGGCTTTTATAATGCTGTTATTGTTATTATTGGGTTTTTTTTCTGTCTACTTATTTTACTTGGTAAACCCACAGCTGAGTGAGAGTGGTTGCAGCGTCTTAAGTAATTCTGGGAAAATGACATTACTAGAGCAGAAGTAGAGGCAGCAGGGCAAAAAAAGTTTGCACAAAGAGTAAAATTAAAGAACATCCTATTTACGATAAAAGGCTAATCCATACTTTCTGTTATTTGTCATTTTCAACCTAACTAATCTAGTAGATATGTTATTACATATCTTAAATTTGTTTTTCTGTGTTTCAGGTAAAGATCTGGTTTCAGAACAGACGTGCCAAGGAGAGGAAAATCAACAGGAAGAAGCTGCAGCATTCCCAGCAGGCCACCACCACGACACCCACCCCACCTGTACTAGGTGGACCCACTGACATTCATGTCACCACCAGCCCCAGCAGCAATATTCTGTCTGATGCAATATCAGAGGAATACTAAGTGGATTTCAAATGGAGGACTGATGTGTACATAGAGGTTTTTTTTATAAGTTTACCACAGAATGAATGAAGATGATTCACATCAAGGTAATGTTATAATGCTGCACTCTCTGCCTCTCACACTAACAAGCACTACTGATCTTTTTTACTGATCGTCACCTCTGGATATTTGCAGAACACCAAATTGTCATTTATCAAACGTGCATGTTGTGTCTATGAACTGGTAGTCCAAGTGACAATTAAGTTGTGTTGAAGTAATTTTTAACCTTTCACATTGACGGAAAGGCATGTTGAAATGTTCTCGGTTGATTGGGTAAAAGAGGATGTGTGCGTGTGTCTGTGTGTTCTTCTATCTGCTATCTGAAAAAGAAAGAGGAATAATGTGTCTTGGTTTCTTTTCTCTTCCTTTTTGGTCTCACTATTATAACCTTAAAGCAGAAATTAAAATGGCTGCAGGATATTGAGTCGAGATATCATAAACCAACATCTCTGGGGGTTTTTTTTTTAGAGAAGTACAGATACTGTAAGTCATTGTAAAATAGATTGAGAAATTGTCTTCTTGTTTTTTTTACTACTGATGAAACAAATGTTATAGTAAACATTATACCAAGTTCACCAACCCTCTAATACTCTAATGTTTTTTCTGTTGAAAATTGAGGTAGGATATACATATTTTACAGGTTTGAGGGCAGCTACATATATAGCGTAATGGATGGGGTGAAGAAATGTTGAGGAAAAAAAGGAAGTTAAAGCAGTGAGATTTCAGTGAGAAAAGATGTGGGATATTTAGTGATAAATGGTTGTAAAATAGGACATAAAACATTTAATGCAAACATTTTTTACTTTTTTCTTAGTTTTTCTTAGTTGCAACATTGTGGTATAAGCAAGAACCTTAGAGGAACATGATTAAAAATGACCATGGAATGAGTCTTTCAGACGGCAGTGTTTAGCCACATCCTGAAAAACAGCTGTAGATAGCTCAACCACATGACTCATGGTCTTGGGTCACCCGACTGCTAAACACAGAAACTCAGCCCTGTCTTGAACCTGTGAGAGTGTTTCAGCTGAAGAAAGTCAATGCTTCTTTTGTGCACATATGAAAAATAAGTATGTACGACACATGTAGTCCATGCTGACACGTATGTACACAGTGCTGTCTGCAAATCATATTGAAGAAGTTGAAGAAAAGTGACAAATGTAGCAATGCAAATAGACCGGATCGGTCAACCAAGGATTGCAAAACGCTGTCAAAATAAACTACTGTACCACAATCTTTGTGCAACTCATGTATTCTTTCAGTCAGGATGTGCATTGAATTTCCTTCTTTTCTCATAGCACTTTTTGTTTCTAATTAGTCGATTGTGTTTTGATATGTTGAAACCGAGGGCTATGTTGATTTGTTGGGGAAAGCACGGAGTTTTATTGACTTATCAATAATAGTATTTTCATTAGCACAAACCACAGTCGCCCTGCAGCTGTGAAATTGCCTCCACTGCTCCACAATTATCTAAAACTTCTCCAGAGAAGTTCCCTCCTAACTTCAGGTCTTGAAAGAAGAAATACCAGTGGTATGAAGTACCTGCCATGATATTATGATATTATTTTTGTTTTACACAATATTAATATTGACTATACACTGCAATCTTAATGCTGCATCAGACAAGATGTTTTCTCAGTATCTTACCTACACTGCAATAAACAGCTGAACTCTACAAATGCTGAATGTGAAACAAATAGAAGTGCTGCATCAAACAATGCCACCAACCATACAAGCATGTTGATATACCCAGGACAGAAGGACTGGCACCACTCAAAAGCCTCAATTTTATTGTTTAATGGTTTTGGCATGGAAAGACAACATCACATGAAAGAGTCACGACAATGATAAAAATCTGCTGTTTTTTATGGGGAAAAAAGTAAATGTTCAATTTTGATTCAACCAAATTTATCAAGAGTTTAGGTGCAACAGCTTAATCTCTTTTTTCGAATCCACTGTGCGTCGTGCACATATCATAAAGCGAACTGCTAAAATAATCAACAAGTTGTTACCCACAAAATAATTAGCCTATATTAAATAAAAAGTAGAACAGGCTGACAGACCAGACGATAAAAAACGATACCAAATTACTGAAGCAAGTTTATTACACTTCTCCTGTGTTGTCAATTATTTGCTCAGTAGATTATGTCAGTCAGATGTTCAACTGTGTTTCGATTCGAGGCCTCGACTACGAAAGGATCTCAGGTGGTTATTTGAGGACACTACGGCTATCATGGACCATAAACACCAATTTTATGGTACTGTGAATCAGCTGAATAGTCCATGGTTGTCAACCTTTAACCCCAAACTATCAAACCAAACCAAACATGTAACCTGCCTTTAATTAAACCTACATTAGACACCTTAGCACAGTGTTTTGCCATTGCTAAGCAAACCAAAGAAATATTATAAATATCAGCATGATCAAGACTGGAAATTCCCTTTGAAAAAGGGACGTTGAAACAGAAGTGGCAAAGCATTTAAAGAAGCTGCAACAGAGAGGAACTGAAGCAAACATAATTAAAGTTACAGTCAACTGAAATCAGGCCAGCCATTAGGAGACCTACATTTATTAAACCCACCCTGAGCTCATATCAACATGGTAGGTTTCAAATAAACTCCTGGCCAATAGGTACCCATGTAATGACACAGATAAAGTCTCCACAAACCATTTTCACCTGATAAAAATGTTTTTCTTTCTGACTGTAGGTATGACTTTAAGTATTGTTAATCAATTCAAGTTCTTTTATTCCACATACAGTTTCTTGTGCTTTGCTGTTGGCTTAATTCTGACCAATTTAAACAGATTAAAATGTATTGCTGTGCTGTTTATGTGATTAAAGTGCTCCTTTCAGGAAGGGATTTTATGCTGAGGAGAGGGTAGTGATCAACCTTGGCACATTCAAGGTTCAAAGTTTTGATGTTGTCACATGTTCAAGCAATAAAATCTTTGAATCATGAATGCGGAGAGGATTGCTGCGGAAATTCTCCTGTATGAGCTTACATCCTGCCATTTAGGGTTTCGCTGCCTGTCCCTTGTTCACCTGCTGCACAATGTGTCACGATTAAAACATTGTTATAAATTACATACAGGTATAGGTCCACCTGATCAAGCCCTCAGTTGCATGGAGCTTAATTCAATCCTGGACCAATTACTGCATATTTCTAAACCATAAACATTTATGACAGACTGTTGGTGTATACTTGGTCATAAACCATCATCACCAAGTCAACAGTACTGATTTTCTGTTAATCACAAATAATTAGCATGAATATCCACAATGTTTCATGTCTGAAATAACTTAAAATCTGAATTATTCAGCTATCACAAGGTTTACTTTTGTTAACGTTGGTTTAACACCACTGAGCTATCTCTTCTGTCAGGCACACTCTAAACCAAAAGCCACAGAGCAATAGGAAACAGATTGAAGTAAATATAGGAAATGCAGCTTGATGGTGTTACCTGATTAAAAATAACTTCTCATGCACTCAGAATCTGACAAATCGTTCAGATGATTGCCTTTGGAATGCACAACTCCAGTTTAAATCAACGTGGAAACTTTTGTCCCGATTGTCTCCAGATGAAAAACAAAACTGTCAACAAAACACTTTTTAAAACATGTTTCTCCTCTGCTGCTAACTCATTGTATCAACTAATCAGTCATTGTGAATAAAAACATATCATATTTCAGAGGCAACTGCATACTGTCGTTGCCGGCATCTCTGGGATATGGCCTAAATTTATTTGTTATAAATAAAAACTAAAGTTGTATGTTACTTACCGTATATCTAAAACATACACACACACTAACATTTAGACAATTCCTGACTTTATGTAAGTAGCATGATTCAAAATGCACAACCCATTTCCTGTGAATAAGAAATAAAAGGAAGCATAAGGATATTTTAATCAATGAAAGGATGACAGGTGTTTTTAACAGCATGTAATGAGGTTTTCTTTAATATCACACCCTGCAACTGATAAGCCATTTGTGAAATCAACTGCTCATGAGAAAAAGCAGAAGTGCTTACATCATGGAAACAACCACTTGCTTGCGACAAACTTCCACAGAGACAAGACGTTTCATTACAAACAAATCTTAAGGCCGGAAAGTTAGAGCAGTGGAGTTCAGACTCACACGCACCACTACACCAAACAGCTAATACATCTACTTTTGTAGTGCACACTGTACCAGACATTTTTGAAAAATATATTCTTACCACCCAAACCATACATATTTCTATATTTGCCTTAAAACCCACTGGCCCGCGGTGTGGGTTTTAAGGTTAATAAATACATTTTAAGTAACTGAAAACCTTTTTACTTTGACACTAAGTTACTAAATTGAAGTTGCCATTTGAAATTAAATGTAAACACTGATGACTGCCCAACATAACTATGCTGATGGTGAGTATATACTGTTGACTGCCAAGCACTGTAACACTAAAAATATTGTGGCGACAATGTTCATCTTAAAAAATGATATCATTATTATTGAAAGTTTAAGTAAATATGCTGATGTAGGCTGTTAGAGTAAGGAGTAAAAACAAGAAGGTCACTCATCATGGAAACACAAATTATTTTTAAAGATATCATTAAATAATTTACAAAAAAATAATTACAACATGATTCAAATGATGGAAATGTAATGTCCTGAGGCCTGGAGGTTAGACCGGATGATTTGATGCACAGTGGTAAATAACCCAGACTTGTGGTATTTGAAAAAACCTGTGTGCGTTCTCGTGTGTTGTATTTTTCCTATCGGAGATCAGATGAGATGAAATTTTAGGTCCTCCAGACAGGGAGCAGCTCAAATCACCTACGGACCGTGGCGTACACACAGTCATTTCCGGCTGGTTCAGCAGTCTGCCTTGGTCGCCCTGAGAACTTGACTTGACCGTACTCCACCTCCACCTCCTCCTTCTGCTTCACCTGCCTCGTCTGCCGCTGCAGGATCCTGACATCCGCATAGGTCAATTCCTGTTCATCAGCTTCCTCTGCAGAGAGGACAGAAGAGTTGGCACAAACACATCATATTCAATGTGGCATGACTTGATCTCCCTTGTGTTTCCAGTGAATGTTAAAGAAATAGCACCAATTACTCTTTTAATCTGCAGGGAGACCAAAGAAGCCAAGGAAAAGGGAGGTTGAGTTTTGTACCTGCAGGTGCGTTGCCCTTCTTCTTTTTCTGGGTATAGATGACAGCTACACCGACCACTAAGAGAATCAGCAGCGCTGAGAGTGCACCAGCCATTACTAGAAAAATGGTTTCAGTAAGAGACACAAGAGAGAGGAGGTTTATGGAGACAAAAAAATAAGAGAAATGACATGAATCCTCTGCGGCAGAGATTGTTTTCACTTACTAATGTAAAATAGGTCACTGCTGATGGAGGGAGGCTGAATGATGGATGTGAAATTATCGGAGGGCTTAACTGACACTGTGATGTTGGTCTCCTTACCCACAGTGGTGTCTGGGACTGCTGTGGTTGTTGTTGTCGATGGAATACACAGTGTGTTATTGGCTGCATACACCCACTTTGATATGTGTGTCCCATTGATGTAACAATCGATGTAGATGAAGCCTTATGGGAAATAAACAGATGAAGTATAACTGATGTACAGAGCAACAAAATCATCAGTGTCTGCATCGTCACGCTGTTTTCTACTCATGTTCTCACTCACCACAGGTAGAAATCTGCACCTGATCAGAGACAAGACTGACATTGTTCTTGACTGAGCAGGTCAGAAGTCCTGAGACGTCTTGTTTCAGTATGATGGTGTTAGTCTGATTATTTCCAGGGAGGAGCTTGTCGTCTGTCAGCATGCGTCCATCCAGAGTCCAGCTGTACTCAGGACTGTCCCCTCCCTCAGAGAGACAGGACACCTTCACCTCTCCCTGGGACAGACACTCATGGTCAAGCAGCACATAGGACACAGGAGCTGAGGGAAACACACACTGATGTTTTATGTTGCCAGAAACAGTTTCCAATAAGGAGCAGGCTGGAGAGGTTTATCAGTGAAATATGATGTATGTGGTCTGTCAATATGAATAAATTCAACAGAAAGCAAAACAGTTATTTACCTTGGATGAACAGCTGTAGAGTCCGTGGCTTTAATCTCTTTCCTTGGGAATCAAACATTTCAAGGGTATATTCACCACCATCACTTCTGCTCAGATCATTGATCCTAAATGTTCCATCACTGGGAGTGAAGATGGATCTGTTTACTAACTGATTAGTTGAAATCTCATTCTCTTTCACACTCAGTATTATCTGTGATGTGTTGAACTTCAGTTGGAATTTGAATATGTCTGAGAAGCTGTCCACCAGCCGTAGGACCAGAGTTCCTCCCAAAGCTCCATAACACTGAGCTCCATCCTGTCTGCCGTCACAGTGGGTTTCCACAGCTGGAAAATGTTTGAAAATAGATTGTCAAAGAAAAGCATCAGTATCACAGTTCATTTTTGATCGTGTAATTTACCAGACTGATCATGAGATTATTTTAAATAATGAGCTAAAACAGAGATAGTGGGTTTGTTGCAGCAGCAGCTCTGAGTGCCACACGAGTTCAGCTAACTGAGCCATTTTCCCTTTTCCACAGGATTTTACACATCAGACATTTTGACATGTCACAGGGAAAAAAAACAGAACTGCATTTGTGAATTGATCTCTTTAGCTGCTTCAGTGTCCGAGTGCTGCTGTTTGCTCATGCTTATTCACTGACAAACTGTGGTGGTTTAACTGGGAAACTTGAACAGAACAAAGTTATTGTTAATGTTGTTAGTAACATCCCAAATTTCCTGCTAGTCAAACCATATGCTGTAAAAAATAAAATAAAAAAGCCTTTTAGTCAGTTTGTTGATTCACTTTTACAATGAAACTGAATTATGTAACTGGCTATATATATAATAAAACTATATAAAATTATACACAATACAGAGAGAATACTTCTTCACTTTCGGGAATAGAAAAATAGATGATGGTGTTTTTTGTTTTGTTTTTGTGTAAAATTATGTAAGGGATATTTTAAGAATGAATTCAGCGTGCACAGGGTCAATTAACCTGACTGCAAACCTGACTTTCCATTCCAGTATTATTTAACAACAAATATATAAATAAATTGGACCAAAAAGAAAGATTGTATACGATCTTAATGCTGTGTAAAATTGTTGCAACTCAAAAGTATTAAAACCAAGTAAAAGTATGTTAAACCAAATATTAAGCCACATGAAAAAAGCTGAACCACTCACCATGAGAAACTCCAAGCAGCAGCAGCATCAGCAGCAGCAGTCCCACCGCGGCTTTCATGTCTCCTCACTGTTCAGCCTCGGTCCAGCGGCTCTGGGACAAACCTGTCGCCTATTTCACCCAAAAGCAAAGAGCATGTGTGTCCTGTCAGAGATCAACCTCAGAGCAGAACATGTTAAAACTACAATCAAGGGCAGCGCTCTTGTCTTCATCTCTTTGTGGGCAGAGAGGAGAACAGGAAGTGTTAAGCATTTCACTTCCCCTTCAGTCTATAAAAAGAGAGCCTGTGTGTGATGGACTGAGAGGAGAGACAGAAGCATTCCTCCTTTAAACCGAAAGAGAATTTGAGTCCATATCCAACAAATTAGCAATTGCAAAATAGATCTTGTTGAATTTCCATCTTGGCATTTGTGACTAAATAGGCATAGGATACATAAATCATAGGTCATACAGTAGGTCATCTTTCTCATCCCTTGACATACAGTAACAAGTTAAATTTTAATTATAGTTCACAGCTTGAGATTCTGTCTCAACTTCACTTCCCCAAACCCTCCAGCACGTAATTCTTTACAAGGGCAAAATAATTATTGGACACAAAGCGTGAAGTGAAAAGAAAAAAATGAGAATTTAACAGAGAATATTGTTAAGTTAGAGCACTTTGTTGTGTTTTCTTTTGTCAGATAAACAAACACCAGTGGACTCTTGAGAATACATTATTTGATACACACACAACATGGCTTAAAATTTGACTAATGTGGATATAATTCAGAATTTCCATAACATGATTTTAATTTAGATTTTCCAATACTGCAGTAATAATGCTGCAGTAATAATTGAAATACTTTCTTTTTACTCGAGTCCAAGTAGCAAAACAGTAGTGACAACATCAGCCTTAACTACAGCACGGTTCATGACCTTGCTGCCTTGTTGCAACACTATCTTTATAGGGCATTGTATTATTTTCAGTGCAAAACCACGGCAAACTTTCAAACTAATCACAATGCCAAAAGCTTCCTGGAGATGTTTGTTTGTGCCATTTTTGGTTTGGTTTTCTTGTACCATGCCAATCACTTCACTGCAGTGGAAGCAAATCATTCAGCACATTTGGCTCAGTTCCTCGTTTAGAGAGGACGTTGTGAACACACATAGGTTGTTCTTAGATTATCACACTTCACATCACCTATTTTCTCACGTTGGCATGTGGCTCATGTTGTTTCTCTATAATGTTCCTGTTTGACTCGTCGGAAGCTATTTTTAACAAGTCAGCCCCCAACCCCTGTCTTCTCTTCCTTTTCTCTTCTCCTTAGATCATGTCGCCCTCTACAGGAGGCATGATGAAGGCAAATGAACTCAACACATTACACTTGCAGCAATAAGGTTGTGGTTATATTTCACATGCCGTATCCAGAGAGGCAGACTGTTTCAGAGAAGCTTATGAGATCAGTGTCAGCTGTATGATCGATTTAGGACAAATGCAAATATTGGTTCAATTATCAAAATTTTTGCTGAATTGTTTGGATGTTTTCAACTGAGAGTTACACTGATTAAAGAATCGTCTCTGAGCAACAGTAACCACGGGTAACAAGTTTGGACAATTCCAAGAGCACGTGGCTGACAGGTGTCCTGACACATGTCAGACCAACAGGTAAGTCAAACGATGCTTCAAAAAGTCCTAACAGACCAGTTTGAAGCTGAACATTTAGGCCTACATTTCGTCCTCGTTGTCTCTTTGTCCTCTCATTAGATTCTGTCATGATCTGGTGGATAAAGACAAATACAAAGACATGGAACAATGAACATGCACATTTGTCACCTATCACTCGAGACAGATTGTCTCTGTTGAATCTCTACACTTTTATTAGAACATTTTAATTTTGGGGCATTGTAATTACAGGTGACCAAATGGGTACAGTACTGTAGCTACACACAAGGCAAAAACCACAACACAAATGGATAAGTCACAGGATGGGTAGTGACTTTCGTTTAGTTGAGGCGTTTGGACCACTGCTTTATAGGTTCATTCATCCATCTCATTGGATTGAATCCTTAGTTTGAGAATGATCATTTGCATCTGTGCAGTCAAAAAAATGAAGCTCAGCTGCTTCAAAGGGGACAGATTTTCTGACTGATTTTAATTAGTATAAAATGAAAACACAACAAACAACTTCCTATAATTTCAGCTTTTAATGATTCATGCTTAAAAATGGTTTGTTTACATCAGTGATGTTTATGAACATGGGAATCAAACCTTTCCTAAATATGTTCCATTAAGCAGAATGTTTATAGATGTTATAAAATGTGAGGAAATTGCATTGTAACAGAAAAAAAAAAAACATGAAAATTGACAGTGAACTAACTTCCTAACTCATCATAAGTTGCATTACTAAATTTGACACTAAAACCTTTATTTACACTTTTCACATTCAACCCTGGAAGGTGATAGTAACAGGCTATATTTAGCATTAAATGTGTCTGTTATTACAGTATGGTGCACACTTAATTTTGTGAAACTCCACCTGGGATCAACAAGTATAAGCTTCATTCTGAGTGCACACTCATGCAAGCACAAACCTTTTTCATTTATTTACACGGAGCTGATAAACTGTCAATATCCTGTAAAATGTAAATGATCAGGTCAACCCCTGCAGTTCAATCACTGAGGAGTTCTCATAATCCATTGCTGGTGGGGTGACAGGCACTTTGGTTTTCTCGTACTTCCTCTTCTTCAAATGAAAAAACAGGAAAATGCCACCGACCAACAAAGTTGCCATGGCGAACAGCAAACCACATATGAGCAGAGAGTGACCTGTTCAAACAAGAGACACAAAGACCAGTTGTTATATTAGAAATGGCTAAAGTTTCAGGAAGAAAATGCCACAGTTCAATATGGGACTATTTAACGTAAATGTACTGTATTGTGATGAGGACTGATTTGTGTAATGCAACTAAAAGGGAAAAATCCTGCAAATGTGAAAGTTCATCTTTGGAGCTCTCACAGTAAGAAACTTCTACAAATCAAAGAGAATACCTAAAAAGCTCAAAATTAAACTAAAAGTAGTCAATTCCTCAATATAAAAACGAAACTTAAACTGTTAAAACCATGCATGACTGATTGATGGATGGTGTCCTTACCATTGCTGGAGGGAGGCTGAATGATGGATGTGATATTATTGGAGGGCTTGACTGACACTGTGGAGTTGGTCTCCTTACCCACAGTGGTGCCTGGGCCTGTGGTTGTTGGCGATGGAATACACAGTGTGTTATTGGCTGCATACACCCACTTTGATATTTGTTCCCCATTGATGTCACAATCGATGTAGATGAAGCCTTATGGGAAAGAAACAGATGAAGTAACTGATGTACAGAGCAACCAAAATCATCAGTGTCTGCATCGTCATGCTGTTTTCTACTCATGTTCTCACTCACCACAGGTAGAAATCTGGTCCACATCAGAGACAAGACTGACATTGTTCTTGACTGAGCAGGTCAGAAGTCCTGAGACGTCTTGTTTCAGTATGATGGTGTTAGTCTGATTATTTCCAGAGAGGAGCTTGTCTTCTGTCAGTGTGCGTCCGTCCAGAGTCCAGCTGTACTCAGGACTGTCCCCTCCCTCAGAGAGACAGGACACCTTCAACTCTCCCTGGGACAGACAGTCAGTGACCAGCAGCACAGAGGACACAGGAGCTGAGGGAAACACATACTGATGTTTTATGTTGCCAGAAACAGTTTCCAATAAGGAGCAGGCTGGAGAGGATTATCAGTGAAATATGATGTATGTGGTCGGTCAGTCTTAATGAATTTAACAGAAAGCAAAACAGTTATTTACCTTGGATGAACAGCTGTAAAGTCCGTGGCTTTAATCTCTTTCCTTGGGAATTAAACATTTCAAGGGTATATTCACCACCATCACTTCTGCTCAGATCATTGATCCTAAATGTTCCATCACTGGGAGTGAAGATGGATCTGTTTTCTAACTGATTAGTTGAAATCTTATTCTCTTTCACAATCAGTTTTGTCTGTGATGTGTTGAACATCAGTGTGAATTTGTATATGTCTGAGGCGCTGTCCACCAGCCGTAGGACCAGAGTTCCTCCCACAGCTCCATAACACTGAGCTCCATCCTGTCTGCCGTCACAGTGGGTTTCCACAGCTGATATTGAACACGTGCACACACACACACACACACACACACACACACACACACACACACACACACACACACACACACACACACACACACACACACACACACACACACAGACACACACAAATAAATAAATCAAAACCAATGGTTTTAATTATAAAGGTTTCAAATAGAACAGCTGATGATGGCTAATACAATGTTTGCTGCATCAAACTACAAGTCATCATTGTAACAACAGTCATTCACTGGCAGCTCAACTTAGGCCGGTGATCATCAGTGGGTTTAGCTAATACAGTAACAATATTTTCTGTAAAGCATAAAGCTGTGTTTACAGTAAGTGACGGTAACCTAACACATTCACAGTGCACATTTATTGGAACATTTTCATGAAGCTCCTAAAACTTGCCAAATATACCTTTGGCACATTTTAGAGAAATGGCAAAAACAAGAAATGTGAAATAAATGAGGTGGAATTTAATAATATCTAAGAAATTTAACAAACAAAATTAGAAAAGAACCGTGTAACCTGATTGATTTCGCAATGTCTCACATACAGACAGGAACAAGTTCTTGTGTAAGAGCGTCATGCAATAAGCAAACAACATTTCAGCAACTCATGTACAAACGTGGAGCCTCTTTAGAGAATTAATTTTGCCATCATTGCCCTATTTGCACTCGTAATGAAATACATCACATATGATTTTTACATCTTGGCCTTGTATTGTCACAGAGTTGCTGCAAATATTAATGAGTGAGTCACTGTCAACCGTTTTGTCACTTATATCAATGGCCAATTTTTCATTAAAATAAAAAATATATAGCTATCAAAAATAGATTCGTTATTTTCTTATAAAATATTAAATATAATTTATCCACAGTAACTGAGAATTAAACCAAAGAAAGCTTAGCTCACTTTATATCAGAAGTAAGTATGGCAGTAATAGTTCAAAGTTAAAAATAATAAAATAAATAATTATAATAATAATAAAAACATGTTTATATTTGATTAATTTCTGAATCATTAACATGGGTCCATATTTGAGCTCCATAAGATGCACACACTGTCCAAATTTACTCCCAATAGTGTAAAAATGCAGACAATGACTAGTCCCACTGGTAAAAAATAATTTTAAAAAAAGCTGCTCACCATGAGAAACTCCGAGCAGCATCAGCATCAGTCCAACCACAGCCTCCATGTCTTGTCACTCTTCAGCCTGTTGAAGTCAGAAGATCTTAGACAAACTCCTCTTCTTCCCCTAAACATGCACATTCAACAATGAGGAGTCAGAAATGTGTCGATGTGATGAGAAGTTCGTAGAAATAACCACTTGTTTTTGTAATTGAGAAGAGGAAGAGGAAGTAGTGGCCAAAAGGGGCGATAAATATAGGTAATTGACGCATAGGCTAACTGCAGCTGTGACAACACTCTCATTACTGTAATTGAGTAGTTTTTTTGTGTAGCCTGCTAGTAGCCTACTTTTTTGAGTGATTTTTTAAAATCAGTGATTTTACTTTTACTTAAGTAGCCTACTGGAAGTTATTTACTTTGCTACATTTTAAATAGCTTCCGTTAAAAAAAACTATTAAATTGTTTCCACATAAAGATTATTTGAAACAATAACAGTATGAATGCTGGACAGTTAGAAGTATGGAGTATGACAACAGACGAAAATACTAACTAACTTGACATCTGCTACAACTGAACATAATTTGAGTCAGTATTTTGGAGAATCTTTTTTTTCTCCAGTGGTGCATGCAGTTACAGTAAATGATGCCTAACTGATATCTTCATGCAGCCCAACAGATCTGACTGTGCTCCTGACAGTACCACTGTAAACCAGCAGGGGGAAACCTCACACCTCACACCTGCTACAACTGAGTCTGGAAGTTTCAGTCCCAGTTTCATGAGTAAAGCACTTGAACCATAGGTGTATAAGGTTGTAATAAGATTGTGCAAAAAGACAGTTTGGGCTGTCATAACATACATTAAAAAACAAATGTAACACAAATCAGGAATGGACAGTCCAGACTGGAAACTGAAACTTGGAAATAAACTAATACTGTTTCTCAGTGCATTTGTTTGACTGACGGCTGGGGGGGATTTTGTTCTATTAGTGGATATACATTCAAATGAAATGCACATCAACTGTATAATAGGTGGCGATCACATTGTCACAGGTCCTTTTTATTTTTGTTATAATTCAGTAATGTGTAGGGAACCCTCTCACATAAAGGCTTGTTGATTTTAGTTATTTTGTGTAACACAAAAACAAATAAAAAGTAAAATAAGAAAAAAAACCAAATATTTTTTGATGGCAAAATCACAAAGCCAAGTAAACGTATAAATTGATTGCCTTCAACCTTTCTATTTTCTTTGCTGCAGATGTGACGTCCTCTGGATGTTTAGGCGTTCTCCAAAGTGATGCAGTGAAAATGGATAAGCAGATTGTGAACTGTCAAAACAGCAGTCAGTACTATTTTTGTCAAAACTTTTACTGGAAATGCCAATGTCACACCCACAAAGACACACGAGCTAACACAGCAAAATGACACTGAAGTATTCATTTCATAAAGTCAAAGTTCAAATGGTGAATTTCTCTTGTCAACCATCACAAAGTTGTCTGGATACTCCACTGACGGTCTAATGGCAGAGTTGTCAGATTTCTTGTTTTTCCTTTTCCTTCCAAATGAAATAGATGGTGATCCCAATTATTGAAAGAACTGCCAGAGCTGCTCAGAAAGTACACATGAGCAGGGAGTGATCTGCCTTAATAAAGAGACATATAAATTGTATTTGTACAGTATTGAACAGCAACTGACCCGCAGTGGTGTCTGTCACCATGGTTGTTGAAGTACAGTTTATGAAGATGAAGCCTATGGCATGAAACAAATCAACTACTGTATGGCTGAGGTGATTATCAGTGTCAATGTCATCAAGCTGTTTCCAGAGGATGCATCCATTTCTGCATATGTATTGGGGACTGTTTGAGATGTTCTCAGTAATTTTTGGGCATTGAAATTACTAGTGCCCAGATGGGTGCACACAAAGAAAAAGCCACAACACAATGCAAAAGTCAATGTGGGTTGTGGCTTTCCATTCAGTTGAGGCGTTTGGGCAACTGCTTTATGGTTCATTGATCCATCTTACTGGATTGAATCTTTAGTTTGAGAATGATCATCTGTATCTGTGCAGTTTAAAAGAAAATGAGGCTCAGCTGCTTTAAAAGGGACAGATTTGCAGACTGATGTTTTTAATGTAGAAAAAAAACTACTTCCTGTGATTTCAGCGTTTAATGATAAGTGCTTAAAAGACGGTTTGTTTACATCAGTGATGTTCATGAACATGAGAATTCAACTTTTCCCAAATAATGAGATTCCAAAAAAAAACATATGCATAATGTTTAAAATGTAAAACAACAATAACAACAACAACAACAACAACAACAACAACATGAAAATTGACACTGAACTAACTTCCAAAATTATCATAAGTTGCATTACTAATATGACACTAAAAGCTTTATTTACACTGTCACATTCAATCCTGGAAGTTAAAGCAGAAGTAAGCGATCCGGTCGTTTTGGCGAACTTCTTGTCAGCCGATGGAGTTAGCAGTCCCCGCCCTCGTCCCTACGTCACCACATTCACGCGCATCCCTTGGCTGCACACACAGAGAGGACCGCCCCTTTATGCCGTTCTCTCTCCTCACTGGATAAAGGTTGTAGGATACAAAGAAAGTTTTCTCCTCGGCTTACAGCAGAGCAGAGTGACTGACAGACCCGTGTTTCGGACCAAACACTCTATAAGTGATTCCCGTCGGAAGATATAACTATTTAAGACTTATATTAACACAAATATTCTGCTTACTTCTGCTTTAATACAGTAGTAATAGGCTACACTGTATATTTAGCACTAAATGTGTCTGTGACACTGCCACATACTTACAATAATTCAGCACACAATACTGCACACTCATTGAAGCACAAATCATTTCATTTATTTACACTGAGCTGATAAACTGTCAATATCCTGTAAAATGTAAATGATCAGGTCAACCCCTCAGTTCAATCACTGAGGAGTTCTCATAATCCATTGCTGGTGGGATGACAGGGACTTTGGTTTTCTTGTACTTCCTCTTCTTCAAATGAAAAAAAAGGAAAATGCCACTGACCGACAAAGTTGCCAAGGCGAACAGCAAACCACATATGAGCAGAGAGTGACCTGTTCAAACAAGAGACACAAAGTTGTTATATTAACACAATGACGGCAGAGTTCATGTCTAGTTATTCTATAATATCAGTGACTCATGGTGGAGGTCCAAGTTACTGTGACTGATTAAATGTCTATTGATAGTAGAAGCGTTTAAAAGTGACTGTAGATTGTGTGAGGCTGCTGCATCTGAGCAAGAAAACAGATTTGTGATGTCATAAATATGACAGCAGCAGCAGCATAATGGTGAGCAACATCAAAAGGTTTCTCACCTTTACAGGTGGATATCTGCTTCTCATCAGAGACAAGACTGACATGGTTCCTGACTGAACAGACCAGAAGTCCTGAGACGTCGTCTTTCAGTATGATGGTGTTAGTCTCATGATTTCCACTGAGGAGCTTGTCGTCTGTCAGTGTGAGTCCATCCAGAGTCCAGCTGTACTCAGGACTGTCCCCTCCCTCAGAGGAGCAGGACACCTTCATCATTCCCTGGGACAGACACTCAGAGACCAACAGCACAGAGGACACAGGAGCTGAGGGAAACACACACTGATGTTTTATGTTGCCAGAAACTGTTTCCAATAAGGAGCAGGCTGGAGAGGTCTATCAGTGAAATATGAGGTATGTGGTCGGTCAGTATTAATGAATTCAACAAAAAACAAAACAGTTATTTACCTTGGATGAACAGCTGTAAAGTCTGTGTCTCTGTGTGCTTTCCTAGGGAATCAAACATTTCAATGGTATATTTACCACCATCACTCCTGCTCAGATCATTGATCCTAAATGTTCCATCACTGAGAGTGAAGATGGATCTGTTTTCTTCACCAAACAGATAAGTTAAAGTCTTATTCTCTTTCACATCCAGTATTGTCTCTGTGTTGAACATCAGTAGGAATCTGTATATGTCTGAGGTGCTGTCCACCAGCTGTAGGACCAGAGCTCCTCCCACAGCTCCATAACACTGAGCTCCATCCTGTCTGCCGTCACAGTGGGTTTCCACAGCTGATACTGAACACATGCATGCACGCACACACACACACACACACATAAAGGTTTCAAATAGAACAGCTGATGATGGCTAATACAATGTTTGCTGCATCAAACTACAAGTCGTAATTTTAACAACAGTAATTCACTGGCAGCTCAACTTAGGCCTGTGATCATCACGCAATAAGTGAAAATAACATATTACCCAACAACTCATGTACAAACGTGGAGCCTCTTTAGGGAATTCATTTTGCAATCATTGCCCTATTTGCACACTTATTGGAATGAAATACATCACACATGATTTTTACATCTTGGCCTTGTAGCTGCTGCAAATATTAAAGCAGAAGTAAGCGGAATGTTTGTGTTAATATAAGTCTTAAATAGTTATATCTTCCGACAGCAATCACTTATATAGAGTGTTTGGTCTGAAACACGGGTCTGTCAGTCACTCCGTTTCCAAGGGACACTTAAAAGTGATGCACAGCCGTCTCCACACCATGGATCTTCATGCCCCACACCTGCAGGCAGGGCGATCTCTCTACAGTAAACGTTTTGTGGGGTTTTCAGCACGTTTTTTCTTAATGTGTTGTGACATTTGCAGTGCATTTTTCTTAAAGTGTTGGGTTGTGGAGTTTGCAGCGCGTTTTTCTTACAGTAATGTGTTGTGTTGTGACTTTCGCAGCGCGTTTTTCTTAATGTGTTGTGTTGTGACTTTCGCAGCGCGTTTTTCTTAAAGGGACAATGAGGAGTTTTGGAAAAGCGAAGCGTTTTCACACTACATTTATGAGCCTCCGCGCGTACATTTCTTTGACCGGCGCAAGACAGACTCATGTTTTCATTCATCAATAATTAAAGTCAGAGGTTCAAAGAGGTTCACATACCGTCGTAGTTCCGACCATAAACGGCGATTCTGCGGCGTTATTCTCATAACTCGCCACGAAGGAAACGCTGGTCGGCTCGCCCAGCATTTCTGCCACCACTAATAATAACAAAATAACGATAGAAACAGAACGATATATTTATCGAAAATGGGCCCATTAACAAGTGTGGGTAGCGGAGATTCATCCACATTAACGTGAGACTTTTTTATAACCGAATAGAAACTCCTCGTTGTCCCTTTAATGTGTTGTGTTGTGGAGTTTGCAGCGTCCTGACCCCTCAGGGCCACCGTACATATAAGTACACACACACACACACATATCAAAAAATGGCTTCGTTATTTTCTTAGAAAATAATTTAGTGACTGAGAATCAAACCAAAGAAAGCTTAACTCACAGGTAAGTCTGGCAGTAACAATTCAGTGTAAATAGTGTGAAAATGCAGACAATACCTAGTCCCGCTGGTTTTTTTTTTTTTTTTTTAAAGCTGCTCACCATGAGAAACTCCGAGCAGCATCAGCATCAGTCCAACCACAGCCTCCATGTCTTGTCACTCTTCAGCCTCTGTTGCCTCAAGTCAGAAAATCTTAGACAAAGTGCTCTTCTTCCCCTGAGCAGTGCACAAACATGCACATTCAACACTGAGGAGTCTGAAATGTGTCGATGCGATGACGTAGGGTCGTAGAGATAACCACTTATTTTTATAATTGAGAGGAGGAAGAGGAAGTAGTGGCCAACAGGTGTGATAGCTACATAGGAGGAAATGGACAGTCTCTCCAGGCATAATGAAAGTCCGGTTTGGGACTTTCATCATGACTGGAGAGACTGTCCATTTCCACGACGTTCAGTCACTGGCAACTGAACCAAGTGATCCACAGTTAGTTCATCAAAGTCCAAACTCGTAATGAAGATATTTATTCTGTGTGTGTGTGTCTTCGCCAGGAGAATGTGTGGGAATAGAAGTACAGTTTTTAATTGAGAGGGTATCAGTGGATTTGTTTTGGTGGTTATATTCAAAGAAAAACATATTATTCAAGACTTAAAGCAGAAGTAGGCGGAATGTTTGTGTTACAGTTTTTCTCTATTGGTTTGGCTCAATTCTTGAAACAGAAATTACATTCTCAAAATAACATGGACAAATCTCCAAACCACCTTGCAAATGTTCACAACAGAATGGCATTTCTCATTGATTTCATCAAATTGCAAATGTCTTAGTACATGTCTCAAGTGTCTTAGTGCATCTTTGCAAATGGTTATGTACAAGTACCCTAGAGTTAGCACAATGAGCATACATTTAGCACATTTTCCAAATGAATAGATCTTGCTGATCTAAGCTGATTAGTTGATTCTCAGTCTAATGGTTGCTCTCTCCAAAACATGTCAGCATGATTTCACTGTGTAAATCATCATATGCACAATAGTCTGTTCAACTGTCAAAATTAGTCAACATACTGTAGGCTAATACCATGAAAACCATATGAATTTCTTGCAGCATTACATAAATTCATGACAGTAATTGACAGTCAGGTGAAATTAGAACTTGACTAACGAAGGAGGAGTTCAGATCAGCTGTTTAGCTACCTGACTGGTGCTGTCTATGATTGTGAATGCTGCCAAACGCGTATATATAGGGCTAGGGCCTGTACCTTTTGCAGTATAAACATGGAGGTACCTGGCCAAGAAAATTATCATGAGCAACTCCCTGCTCAAGGAAGAAGAAGAGGAGGAAGAAGAAGAAGAGGAGGAGGAGTGCGGATGCGTGGTGGAATAGGCGGAAGAGGCCGAGGAGCAAGAAGACACAGAGTTGTGCCTGATGAAATTCGGGCCACAATTATAGACCACGCAAGGGAAAATATCCGCTGTGATGTTGATGAAAATATGTGGCCAATCAGAGCGCAGCGTATGGATGGTCAGGAGGATGAAGATGGTGGCCAGGAGACAGAGGGTGATGACAGTGATGACCAGTGAAAATGTCTCTACTCGTGAAACTTTGTTTACTGCACCAAAGGCTTGGTGTTTTTTTTTTGTGTTCATATTTCATACATGTACAGAGAACTGTAGGCCTATACATTTTGTTTTTACAGTACATAATCTTGAGTTACTTTATGTAGGCTATAGCCTATATGTGAATAAAAATGGTTACAATTTCCTTGGCAATATGAGTGCAGTGTGTGTGATGTCAAACTTTGGAGGCTGCTCTTACTGTAAAGTCCTTTTCTTAGGTTTTATACGTCTCTGCCATAGTGACAAAACATCTAAGCATTTTGACTTGCAGTGCTCACAGAATGCCACAGGGATGATGCATTTTGGGGGCACTGACTACTTACATGAGAAAGAAGTTTCGTTTTGACACATAAGTAAACTGTTTTGGGAGAGATATGAGGTTCTGCAGCTCATCCATGGTGTTATGCTGAACCATCCAGTTTATTTTTGGTAAAAGCACTAAGTGAATGCAAATGAGCCAAAAGCAATTGAGAAAGATCTTTGCCATTTTGATGGTACTGACACTTTACATGGTAAAGGAATCTAGTTTTGAAGCATGTGTGAACAGTTTTGGGAGAGATATGCGCTTTTGCTAGTGAGCTGTAATGTTGTGCAGAACTGTAAGACTGTTTGGCCAAATGGTCTTATAGTTTTAAGAATGTAATTTCTGTTTCAAGAAATGAGCCAAACCAACAGAGAAAAACTGTAATATAATGGTGCGTTCCAGGCAGGCTTTTTAACCCGTAAGTCACGACTTCAAGTCACCAGTTACGAGTTTGTAGCGTTCCAGGCAAGTTACGAGTTACTAACTGGGAACTGGGAGCAGATCGATCTAGTACGAGTTCACAGGTGGGAAGTTACGAGTTTGACTGAACGTTCTAACGGGTAACCATAGGAACAGGTCGGAAAAACACGAGTTACGGGTTGCCTGGAACGCACCATTAGTCTTAAATAGTTATATCTTCTGACAGCAATCACTTATATAGAGTGTTTGGTCCGAAACACGGGTCTGTGAGTCACTCTGCTCTGCTGTAAGCCGACGAGAAAACCTTTCTCGTATCCTACAATTTTTATCCAATGAGGAGAGAGAACGGCATGAAGGGCTGTGTGTGCAGCCAAGGGATGTGCGTGAATGTGGTGATGTAGGGATGAGGGCGGGGACTGCTAACTCCATCGGCTGAAAAGAAGTTAGCCAAAACGACCGGATCGCTTACTTCTGCTTTAAAATGGCAAAAACTATTCAATTGTCTCTCCATAAAGATTATTTGAAGCAATAACAGTATAAACTGGATGCTGGACAGTTTGAAGTATGGAGTGATAACATTTTTTTAAATAATACATCCATAACGTTGAAACAGAAAGAAATATAATAACTAACTTGACATCTGCTACACGTTTTTAATGTAGAAAAAAACAACAAAAAAACTACTTCCTGTGATTTCAGTGTTTAATGATAAATGCTTAAAAGAAGGTTTGTTTACATCAGTGATGTTCATGAACATGAGAATTCAACTTTTCCCAAATAATGAGATTCCAAAAACATATGCATAATGTTTAAAGATCTTAAAATGTAAAAAAAAAAAAAAAAAAAAAAAAAAAACATGAAAATTGACACTGAACTAACTTCCAAAATCGTCATAAGTTGCATTACTATATGACACTACAAGCTTTATTTAAATGTGTCTGTGACACTCATGCACACCTACAATAATTCAGCACATAATACTGGACACTCATTCAAGCACAAACCATTTCATTTACACTAGCTACTCACAAAAAGTTAGGGATATTTGGCTTTTGAGTGAAATTTATGGAAAATGTGAAAAGTTCATGCTACAGTGATATTATATCATGAAAGTAGAGCATTTCAGTGCACAGCTCCACTACTTCCTGATCTTAAGCCAGCTCCTTCATTTCCTGTCTGTCTTATTACATTATTGGACAAACTGATTAATCCAGGTGTGTCTGACCTCACAACAATGGTCAGGCACACCTGGATTAATCAGTTTGTCCAATAATGTAAGACAGGAAATAAAGGAGCTGGCTAAAGTTCAGGAAGTAGTGGAGCTGTGCATAAAGCCTATTCTTCTCATAACTTGTCATGTGCCCTTGAGCTTTAATTACAGCTTGACAACGACGTCTCATGCTGTTCACATGTAGGTGGACGTCTTGTCTGCTGAGACGTCCCACTCTTCTTGAAGGGCAACCAAAGGTCATTGAGGTTCTGGGTTACAGAGTTACAGTACCAGCCTCTACACGGCTGATTGATTGAACAATTGATCGATTGTTAGGTGTCGTCTTGGTCTCATGATGTCAAAATGTGAACAGCATGATGAGGACGACTGTTTGAACCAGTTCTAATTTAACCAGGACATTTATTGGTTGATTCATGGTTCAAACACCTGTTGTGAATTTTGCTGTTAAGCTCCTTGTCAGAGAACAGCAACTTGTGCAAAAATTACTGAAACATTGAACAGTTGGACATGTGCATTCAAAAGTTTAGAGATAGTCACATTAAGTTTACCTGTAAAGGTTAGAATGCATTTTAGCTTCACCCTGAAATTTCACCTGAAAGGCCAATATCCCTAACTTTTTGTAAGTATTGTTTACACTGAGCTGATAAACTGTCAGTACCCTGTAAAATGTAAATGATCAGGTCCCTCAGTTCAATCACTGAGAAGGAGTTCTCTGAATAATCCATTGCTGGTGGGGTGACAGGCACTTTGGTTTTCTTGTACTTCCTCTTCTTCAAATGAAAAAAAAAGAAAATGCCACCGACTGACAAAGTTGCCATAGCAAACAGCAAACCACATGAGTAGAGAGTGATCTGTTCAAACAAGAGGCACAAAGACCAATGATGGCAGAGTACATGTCAAGTGATTCTATAATATCAGTGACTCATGGTGGTAGCTACACATAAGGGAAAAACCACAACACAAATCGGTTGTGACTTTCCGTTTAGTTGAGGCGTTTGGACCACTGCTTTATATGGTTCATTCATCCATCTCATTGGATTGAATCTTTAGTTTGAGAATGATGATTTGTATCTGTGCAGTCGGGAAAAAATGAAGCTCAGCTGCTTCAAAAGGGACAGATTTGCAGACTGATTTTAATTTGTATAAAATGAAAACGCAACAAACAACTTCCTATAATTTCAGCTTTTAATGATTCATGCTTAAAAAAGGTTTGTTTACATCAGTGATGTTTATGAACATGGGAATCAAACTTTCCCTAAATATGTTCCATTAAAATAATGAGTTACCAAATTAACCACATACAGAATGTTTATAGAAAATGTGAGGAAATTGCATTGTAACAGTAAAAAAAAAACAGCATGAAAATTGACACTGAACTAACTTCCAAACTCGTCATAAGTTACATTACTAAATATGACACTAAAAGCTTTATTTACACTGTCACGTAGCAGGCTATATTTAGCATAGCAAATTTGTCTGTTATTATGATGCACACTTTATTTTGTGAAACTCCACCTGGGATCAACAAGTATAAGCTTCATTCTGAGTACACACTCATACAAGCACAAACCATTTCATTTATTTACACTGAGCTGATAAACTGTCAATATCCTGTAAAATGTAAATGATCAGGTCAACCCCTGCAGTTCAATCACTGAGGAGTTCTCATAATCCATTGCTGGTGGGGTGACAGGCACTTTGGTTTTCTCGTACTTCCTCATCTTCAAATGAAAAAACAGGAAAATGCCACCGACTGACAAAGTTGCCACGACGAACAGCAAACCACATATGAGCAGAGAGCGATCTGTTCAAACAAGAGACACAAAGACCAGTTGTTATATTTAACACAATGACGGCAGAGTTCATGTCTAGTTATTCTATAATATCAGTGACTCATGGTGGAGGTCCAAGTTACTGTGGCTGATTAAATGTCTATGTGTGTGTTTAAAAGTGACTGTAGATTGTGTGAGGCTGTTAGATTTGAGAAATAAAAGAAATCAGTTATGTCATTCATTCATCCTTTTCATTTCCTTTTCATTTCAGTTATGTCATGATCAGTGTAATAATTTCAAACCATAGCTACCAGGGTTATTAGTAAACTAAAACTAAAATTAGCAGTGAAAAAATAATTTAGTTAACTGAAATAAGAATAAAAATGAACCTAAGACTAACCCTAAAAACTACAATGAACAATGCAAAACTAACCTAAACTAAATTGCGGATAAAATCAGCTTAGTTTTCATTTTCTTAGAAATGGCTAAAGTAGAAAACGCCACAGTTCAATATGGGACTATTTAACGTAAATGTATTGTGATGTGGACTGATTTGTGTGATGCAACTAAAAGGGAAAAATCCTGCAAAAGTGAAAGTTCATCTTTGGAGCTCTCACAGTAAGAAACTTCTACAAATCAAAGAGAATACCTAAAAAGCTAAAACTTGTCAGTTCCTCAATATAAAAACGAAACTTAAACTGTTAAAACCATGTGTTACTTCTGCTGATTGATGGATGGTGTCCTTACCACTGCTGGAGGGAGGCTGAATGATGGATGTGAAATTATTGGAGGGCTTGACTGACACTGTGGAGTTGGTCTCCTTACCCACAGTGATGTCTGGGCCTGTGGTTGTCGTTGACCCAATACACAGTGTGTTATTGGCTGCATACACCCACTGTGATATGTGTGCCCCATTAATGTCACATTCGATGTAGGTGAAGCCTTAAGGGAAAGAAACAGATGAAGTAACTGACAGAGCAACCAAAATCATCAGTGTCTGCATCGTCATGCTGTTTTCTACTCATGTTCTCACTCACCACAGGTAGAAATCTGGTCCACATCAGAGACACGACTGACATTGTTCTTGACTGAGCAGGTCAGAAGTCCTGAGACGTCTTGTTTCAGTATGATGGTGTTGTTCTGATTATATCCAGAGAGGAGCTTGTCATATGTCAGTGTGCGTCCATCCAGAGTCCAGCTGTACTCAGGACTGTCCCCTCCCTCAGAGAGACAGAACACCTTCAACTCTCCCTGGGACAGACAGTTAGTGACCACCAGCACAGAGGACACAGGAGCTGAGGGAAACACACATGTCGCCAGAAACAGTTTCCAATAAGGAGCAGGCTGGAGAGGTTTATCAGTGAAATATGATGTATGTGGTCTGTCAATATGAATAAATTCAACAGAAAGCAAAACAGTTATTTACCTTGGATGAACAGCTGTAGAGTCCGTGGCTTTAAATTCTGTCCTTGGGAATTAAACATTTCAAGGGTATATTCACCACCATCACTTCTGCTCAGATCATTGATCCTAAATGTTCCATTACTGGGAGTGAAGATGGATCTGCTTTCTAACAGATTAGTTGAAATCTTATTCTCTTTCACACTCAGTATTATCTGTGATGTGTTGAACATCAGTGCAAATCTGTATATGTCTGAGACGCTGTCCACCAGCTGTAGGACCAGAGTTCCTCCCACAGCTCCATAACACTGAGCTCCATCCTGTCTGCCGTCACAGTGGGTTTCCACAGCTGGGAAAAGTGGTAAACAACTGTTATCTTTTTATTTTAACAAGTTGAATAGCAGGTGTCTTGTGAAATCAATAGCTAAACCTCACCCTTCACACTATTTTTTAAAGTTAGGCAATTTGACAATTTGCATTTCTACCATTTGTTGGATTACTGTGGTTTCCTGCCCTCTGCCCTTAAACTTCAAACATTAAATAACATATTTTAATTGACTTGCTAAACATACAGCTGATTCCCTCTTAATGAATTCAACAGAAAGCAAAACAGTTATTTACCTTGGATGAACAGCTGTAGAGTCCGTGGTTTTAATTTCCTTCCTTGGGAATCAAACATGTTTAGGGTATATTCACCACCATCACTTCTGCTCAGATCATTGATCCTAAATGTTCCATCACTGGGAGTGAAGATGGATCTGCTTTCTAACAGATTAGATAAAATCTTATTCTCTTTCACAATCAGTATTATCTGTGATGTGTTGAACACCAGTTGGAATCTGTATATGTCTGAGGTGCTGTCCACCAGCCGTAGGACCAGAGCTCCTCCCAAAGCTCCATAACACTGAGCTCCATCCTGTCTGCCGTCACAGTGGGTTTCCACAGCTGAGGACACAGGAGCTGAGGGAAACACACACTGAGATTTATCCTTGGATATGACACTACCCTTGAATTTACAGCTGATTTATTTTTTATTCATTTCCATTCTGGATCAGTGTAGTTATTGGCTACGACTGATTAAGTCAACAACAATACAAATTGTGTTTTTAATACAATGCATCCAATAACCACATCCTATATAAATATCTCAAATAGCAAACAAGCTCACCCGGACAGACTGCAAACAGCATCAGCAACAGTCCCACCAGAGTGGCCATGTCTCAGTGTTCAGTCTGAGCTGATGGCGCCTGAGCATCGGAGCTGATCAATCGGAAGTGGCACCTGATTGTGATCAGCTTAAGGCAGAAGCTGTGAAAATTCCACAAAGTTGAAAACAGAAGTGAATTCAACATAGTCACTAGTCCAAGACAGAAACCCTCTGTCATCTTCCTGTAGATGTTTTCTTGATGCTCTCAGTTCTTTCATTTCTCTAGTTGTTGTTCCTCTATTCTTCTGTGTTTTCTATATTTACATGTCTTTGACAGCTATACTAACTACTACACACGTAGAGGCCACTTTTACAGGTGCACCCCTACAGCATACTTTAATCTAATCCAGTCGCTCCACTGTGACATTTACCTTTGTGATACTCAAGTTGTTTTTGTTGACATGATTTTAAATGTGTAAATGTAATCACATATATTACTGAGGACATCTGTGTTTACTGCTATTGTTGTACTGGACTGTATCATATTGAAAGAAGAACTTCAAGGCAACACAACCTTATAAAACAAGAACTACAATATGGCATCACTCCCAAAGTCCCCGTCAAGAACATCAGTTTCTTCAGTGAACAAAGTCTATTCTGCCATCAGACTGGACTGCGAGGATGATGGGTCTCGACGTTATCACCATTTCAGAAATCAGCTGAGTTGAAAATGTAAATCGAAACTCAAAAAAATATTTTTTGAAAGTATTTATACTTGTAACATAAGGTTTATGTAATCTTGATATTATTGATTATTGTTATTGCATCTTGACCATGGGTTTAGAGGCACTCATGCCAGGAGCTGAAGATTAACACAAAGTTACACAATGCTTCAAGAGGTCCTCGACCAGTTTGAAGCTCAACATTTACATTTGTCCTCATCCTCTCTGTGTCCTCTCATTAGATTCTGTCATGATAGGGTAGATAAAGACAAATATTGAACGATGAACACGTTTGCTGCATCACACTTCAAGTCCTCAAATAATGGTCACAACAGTAATTTCACTGGCAGTTCAACTTAGGCCTGTGACCGTCAAACATTGGGTTTAGCTACTATACTATTTCTACACTAATAACAATATTTTCACATACATTTATCTTAACATTTTAATGAAACTACTAAAACTTACCAAAGAAAACAAAATGTACTTTTGGCAAGTTTTTGAGAAAATGGTTAAAACAACCAGAGTATGTGAAATGTGAAATTAATTAAGTGAAATTTGATAATATATAAGAAATTTAACAAACAAAAAAAGGGGGAAAACATAAACTGATTGATTTTGCAGTGTCTCACAATATACAGACAGGCACAAGTAGAACACGAATGAAATAAGACAAAACATTTCACTCAACAACTCATGTACAAACGTGGAGCCTCTTTAGTGAATTCATTTTGCAATCATTATTCATGCCTTAATAAAATGAAATATATCTCACATTTTCTTTTTGGCCTTGTATGGGCTTTATGCACAGCTCCATTACTTCCTGAATTTAAGGTAGCTCCTTTGTTTCCTGTCTTACATTATTGGACAAACTGATTCATCCAGGTGTGTCTTAGTAGTCACAATGGTCAGACACACCTGGATTAATCAGTTTGTCCAATAATGTAAGACAGGAAACAAAGGAGCTACCTTAAATTCAGGAAATAGTGGAGCTGTGCATAGAGCCCATTGTCACAAAACTGTTGCAGATATTAATGAGTGATTCAATGTCAAGCGTTTTGTCACTTATTATATAATTTCTTTCATTATGAAATTGAATGTGGAGCGACTAAAACCTTTGTGAGTTATAAAGCCATCAACATGACTTTCCAGTGGTGCCTGCTAACAACTTAGCCTACCACTTATTCTACATGCTTAAATATGAGTCATATTTCAGTATACTTAGAGCACAGTAAAATGAAAGGTCTTATTTGAGAAACACTGTAAAGCTGCTGCAGTCATCTTGTTGACGTGGGAATGTGTTTGCTGGAGAAAAAAAAAGAATACACTACTGATCTGAGTTTTTATTAGTGTGAGAAAGGAGATTTTAGTCACACACACCTGATCTGATCTTTTTTTTTTTTTTTTTTTTTTTTAAAGGCATGATAACCATCTATGGCATTTGGCTCTCAAACTGTTTCATGTCTAACAGGCTAATGACAGCTGTCTGTGGAGTGTGGAGGCTGTTTATCTTGTCACAAATCACAAAAACTTCTAATTGAGACAAACAAGTCCCAGGCAAGCCCCTGTCTAACATTAGGCTACCTGAATGTAGTGAAACACAGCAGCAACAGGAGGAATCACTCATTCAACTTAATTCTTGTGAAAATTTTAATTTGTTTCCAGATGAAATTTATTCTGACTTTGCTGTTAAACTTTGCTGTTCTTACTGTAGAAACATGTACTGTAGATTAGCAGGGTATGGCGTTAGCGGTTAGTCCTTGCCATACCTTGTCTAAAACTGAAATGATGCCACTGATGAAATTATAGAATTATAAATTATAAATTTTGCTTTGTTACTTTCTTATGAAATAATTTATCCACAATGACTGAAATCTAAACCAAAGGAAGCTTAGCTCGCTTTATTTCAGAGATAGGCAGTATGGCAGTAACAAAGTTTAAAAACAAACAAACATGAAAAAAAAGATGCTCACCACAAGAAACTGCAGCAACAGCATCAGTCCAACCACAGCCTCCATGTCTCAAAACTCTTCAGCCTCTGTTGACCCAGTCAGAAGATTTAAGAGAAATTTATCTTCTTTGCATGAGCACAAACATGCACTTGCAACACTGGGGAGTCTGAAATGTGTCGATGTGATGAGAAGTTCGTAGAAATAACCACTCGGGTTATTTTTACAATAGAGAGGGGGAAGAGGAAGTAGTGGCCAATGCATGCAAGAAGACTAATACATAGGTGTTAACACATGGCAAGAGGACATGGTAACACTTTATTTTAGGGGGTCCTTATTCCTGTGTATCTACCTAATTAATTACAGTGTAATTAACTATGTAACCGTATGTAATAACATGTACTTACATTGTAAATACATAGTGTATTTTGGTGTACTTACAGGTCCTTGTTACACTTGTAATAAGAAATGCTTGTTACAATACTTTGTCAAAGTGGCCTCTCTCTTTGGGGAAGGGGTACACCTGCAAGAAAAATGGGTGAAACCACAACCCATGTGGCCTGGGCAAACTTCTCCATCAATCGTCCTCCTGTCTCTTGAGTCTTGGAACATGTATGCTGTTACACAACTTAGTATATGTAACAGTTGTGTTAATACACATTTGTTACTCTTTGATACAGTGGAATGAGCACATTAACTGCAATAATCAGTGTCTTTGATAGTGTACCACATGTGCTGTTACACAACTTAGTATATGTAACGATTGTGTTAGTACACACTTGTTACTCTTTGATACAGTGGAATGAGCACATTAAAATAAAGTGTACCTGCTACATACTTACATGTTACATCATGCAGAAACTCTAAACTGCTGTTGACCTTGGTACTCAAGTATTTTTACATAAACCAATAACTAGAATAGCATTTTTTCAGAAAATGAGACAATGCTGGATAACTCAATTCATATGAAACTGAAAACATCATCAGCAATCTGTATGCATAAACCACACACTCAAAAAAAAATTTCAGTGTTCCTTTATTGTGCATTTTGAACAATATTGTTATTATCAGTACCACATCTGCCCAACTTGTGTTATGCTGTGCAGCAATTTGCCTGCATGGAACTGCATCGGACATAAATTGAAAAATAGGCAAGTAACTTAAAGAGTAATTTCACTGTAAATTGACAATAGCCCTGTTGTTCAAGCTCACCACATGTAGCCCATAGGAAAAATAAGACTGTACTGCCCTCGCAGTGTGTGCACCAATGCAAAGCTAGACAGTCAGTCAACCAAATGAGAGAAAGAAAGAGGGTATGCGTTTACGTCACGTTGCCCTCGGCAACGCCCCGTTCGATCGGACTGAGTGGCAAAACAAACCTCCCTCAACATGCTGGCGGATAGCGGTGGACTCATAAACTGGATAAAATATCGTATATCAAAACAAATTGATGTCAAAAGGAATCAACAACCAGCTCCCCAAAAGCGCCTGCTGCACGGACACTTCCTGTAACCATGGTAACACGCAGTGTGACCGCGGTACCTGCAGAGTGACTGACAGGCTCAGGTGTTGTTGTGCAGAGGGACGAGATTACAGCTGTTGTCGTCCTGACAGTGACTCCCGACACTAAAACACGAGCTGCTTTTATTCTGAAAAACTCTGACCAGTCAAACTGTAGGATGTGTTAGAGGACTAATTTATCTGTCTAAACATCATAACTACGACACCTGAAACTGTAAACACAGCTGATCCATCGAAAAAAAATGACCGCTCCAGTGAATTTACTTTCCGTCATTGAGAACAGGTTCTTGAATGTAACTTGGTCAAAGTGAGACGTATCCTCAAGATTTTTAGCAGCTCTGATAGGTCATGCATGCTTTACATGCTGGCGAAGCTAGACATGTCAGACTTGTGTGGGCTCGGAGAAAATCGCTTCGTTACTGCGTCGTTTTTAAACTTTGGCGGCTCTGCCACTCGTCTTTTTGCCACTCAGTGGACGTTCCACAGCGACTTCCAAGTACCGTGACGTCATGTGCATACCCTGAAGCGCCCCAAAAAACCACAAGCCTTGATCTTTTCCTGTCCTTTAATGGAGTCCTCTATTTCTCCTCCGTAAAACTGAAATTATCACAGAAACACAATTTACTTACAGTAGCTACTTACAGTAGCATTGCATGAATACACTTCAATTAGCATCCACATTAACAAAATGAAAAGAGTTAGCATACTGAAAGCTAGCAAGGTATATTTACCGAAAACATAACTAATCATGTCTTAAAGCAGATATCAGTGGAATGTTTTTGTTAATATAAGTCCTAAATAGTCCTATTTTCCGTCAGCAATCACTTACATGAAGTATTTCAGCCTAAACACGAGTCTCTCCGTCACTCTGCTCTGCTGTAACCCGAGGAGAAAATTTTCCTTGTGGGATACAAGTGTTATCCAATGAGGAGAGAGAACGGCATGAAGGGCTGTGTGTGCAGCCAAGGGATGCGCGTGAATGTGGTGACGTAGCACGAGGACCAATTGATGCCTGACAAGGGCGGGGGCTGCTAACTCATGGTGCGTTCAAAGAAACTCGTACTTTGTGTTTTTCCTTCCTGTGAAGTCATACCAGTTCGATCTGGTACGAGTTCACGGGTCGGAAGTTACGAGTGGCCGTTATAGGGAACTTTCACAGACAACAGGATGGTAAAAACACGAGCTACGGGTTACCTGGAACGCTACCAAGTCGTAGTTGTGACTTGAAGCTGTAACTTACGGTTTCAAAAGCCTGCCTTGAACGCAGCATTAGCCGAAACGGCCGTGAAGCTGATATCTGCTTTAATTACAAAAATACACAATCATGTAACACTATATTATACAGATAAACATTCCCCAAGGCAAAAGCGTCCAACAATATTATTTAGCAGTTTAGCCGTCTGTGCTCACTTTTACACCCGAGCATGAGAAGTGAGCATGCAACAGAAAAAACACAACATAGCTGGACTTAGATAGATAGATGGATAATTTATTAGTACAGACTCTGGATCCAGTTAAAAACACAAGACAGGACAGGAAAAGAACATACGGGGTAGTCTAGCAGCCCCTTATTAAAAGACACTTATACCAGTGTTTCCAAAGCAATGACGTGTAGCCTAACGTGTGGCACTAAATGCAACGTTTGTCAGTTCGATCACAATCTGATTTTCTGAGTTGTTTAGACGACAAATGAACTTATACATTTCTTAAGACAGACTGGAGAGTATTGACTCGAGCAGTCACAAACATTTGACGAGCCGAGCGCTCACTTCGACGTAGTTTCTCTGAACCAAAGAGAAGACCACTCACTCGGACACGGTTTCTTTGAACCGAAGCACATATACTTTTTAAACCTGCTTAATTATCAACTCATGAACTTTAACTTAACATTTTAACTTTTTTAACCCTCAAAGACAGTACAAAGACACTGATTATCACAGTTAATTTATAAGAATTGAGGTATCCCGACCCAGGTACACTTTATTTTAATGTGCTTATTTCACTGTATCAAAGAGTAACAAGTGTGTACTAACACAACTGTTACATAGACTACATTGTGTAACAGCACATGTGGTACACTATCGAAGACACTGATTATTGCAGTTAATGTGTAAGACTGTGGTATCCCAGCAGGTACACTTTATTTTAATGTGCTCATTCCACTGTATCAAAGAGTAACAAATGTGTATTAACACAACTGTTACATATACTAAGTTGTGTAACAGCATACATGTTCCAAGACTCAAGAGACAGGAGGACGATTGATGGAAAAGTTTGCCCAGGCCACATGGGTTGTGGTTTCACCCATTTTTCTTGCAGGTGTACCCCTTCCCCAAAGAGAGAGGCCACTTTGACAAAGTATTGTAACAAGCATTTCTTATTACAAGTGTAACAAGGACCTGTAAGTACACCAAAATACACTATGTATTTACAATGTAAGTACATGTTATTACATACGGTTACATAGGTAATTACACTGTAATTAATTAGGTAGATACACAGGAACAAGGACCCCCTAAAATAAAGTGTTACCGAGGACATTAACACAAAGGCTAACTGCTGCTGTGACAACACAGACAAAAACACACTTACAAATATGGATGAAACTGTGAAAATAAACATAATCTAATGAAATTTAGGTAAAAGATGTTTTAGTGAGGTCACCAATTGCTGTGTTCATACCCAGGATGCAAGTCTGCACTGTTTGACAGCAATTGTCATCATGTGTAACTTGAGGAAGATGGTAAAGTTAAACAGGATTTAATTGGACATATCAGTTCCACATTTATGGTGTTACAGATGCTTAAATTATTCTCTCCATGATTCAAGACATTATTTCATGTCAATCAAAACTCTAATTTCAGTTTTATGTACAATATGGACTTCAAAGAAAAAGTTATAAAAGCTGTGTCAGAAGCAGAAGTCATGAGAAGTATCACATGTCATGTTTTACCATTATATATGAAAAAGGATATTGCGGTAACTAAATTCTTCAGAAAGTGAAACAAATGAAGGTTCATTTTTTCCACAAAGATCTATTTTGTCTATTCCCGCACCAATTTTGCCTGTTCCACGTCATCCAAATCTAAGAGTCCGCCAGTTTCAATAATACACCTGTAAAATGTTCACGTGCACATTGTTGAATCTCCCTTCATTTGAATTGATAAAGGACAAAGTGAGACACTATTACTGTAAAATCCTGCAGGTTTGAGATTTTATTTTACCCTTACACAAATTGACTTTCAACTCTTCTACACAGAAACCTACATGATGTTATAAACATTTGAAAACATCTGTCTTGTCTGCAAACAAGACAATGTACTGTATTGCATAGTATCTATCAAATATATAATATATTTACAAATCACTGACAATAATAAAGTATAAGTACAAAGATGTACACCACTTTATTCTGATCAGTGACTTCCCGAATTTGATTAGTATTATATAACATGAAGGATATAACAGTGTACCACTGGTACACAAGTGTTAATGGCAGATACAAAAACAAAACTGCACAGTCTTTTCCAGCTTCCAGACATGATGAAATTCCTGTTTGCTGTTGACTCGTGGAGACGTTCAGTCACTGGCAACTGATGAACCAAGTGATCCACAGTTAGTTCATCAAAGTCCAAACTCATAGTGAAGATGTTTATTGTTTGTTATACTGTGCCTGAGTCTGCAACGAATAAGACAAAAAAAGATTGAACACTTAAAGCAGCTGTATTTCACCAAAATATTTATGCACTTATTACTCATTGACCTTTATAGATCAGGGTCTATTATGTCTTACCTGACTTCCTACAGCACAAGTACACACAACAGGAGATTGTCAATATCAGCAGCAGAGTACCAACTCCGCCTGAGACTGGGATCCAGATGGGAATCGGCTTTTCTAGAAAAAAAAAAAAAGAGAGACCACACTGGTAATGATGCTGTATATATTCACAACCTGTATATGACATGAAAAAAAAGAGTCTGTTTTATTTATTGATACATGACATTTTGTTCATGATTTCCGCTCTGACACAGATATTCATGCTGGTTATGAATTTTAGCTAATTAGACTGAGAGTCAGAGTGAAACATCAAAATACTGATCTATATCTGTTGCTACAGAGCAGGAACCATGATACATGGTTCAAAGTTTCAAGAAAATGACCAATCATAGTATACATGGTTATACAGTTGTATTTAATTAAAAAAAAAAAAGCTTCTGCCATCCATTAATTAACTAATGAACATTATATCTTAGTTAAAGGTGTACAGAAATGGCCGTTTGTCCTGTTTGTTGCGCCGAGTTGTCACGAGCTGCAACACAAGTTTACCCGAGTGAGGAAAACTAATTTGATTGGTCGTTATCGAGCGGGCGGGATATTCAAAGCTTGGGGCGAGTCCGAGCTCCGTGTGTGTGTGCGTGTCTCAGACGTTTGAATGACGGATGACGGATCCAATATCAGTGGCTGGTGAATCGTGTACAGGCTGACGTATAATCCGTGCGCCTGCATTATCCAATGCGGAAAAAAAAACCACACTTTCATCCCGGATTTACTCAAAAATAGAATTTTGCACAAAGTTTGGCCTACATCGTCTGAAAGATGAGTTATCACATTAATTTTATGATCCAGAGTGGGCTCAAATTCAGTTTTCTTTTCTGTACACCTTTAAAGCAAGAACAGATCCTTTAGAGGAGGTTGCAATGGTGAAGAGAAGGTAAGAGGCATGAGCCTGAACCTTGATAAACGTTGGTTAATAATGTCACAGCACACCTGTTTGAGTGTGAAATTGCTCGACACACATTTCTGGATGAGCCAATCAGTGCAGCCACCTGGAGCTGTCAGCCTGCATACAAGTGTGACTTACCTGTAAGTGTTTACTGCCCAAACTAACGCCACACTTCATTTCAAGCTTTTTATTCTCTGAGAAAACTGACAAATTTAACATGTGTGTACTCTACTGCATGGTTAATAAAGATTTGTCAAAAACTAAATTTATTTAAAGAAAAAAAACACACAAAATGACAGTTGCTGAAACCTTCTGTTAAACCACACTCATTTCCTGTGAAAGCACCACACGAGTGCTCCGTCTTTACAACACCTTTCATCATCAATGCCAAAAAAAGGTCATGTGCAAATAATCTGTGACTAACGCGGAAAGCACATTTATACTTCAGTAATTCTCTCTGGAGATTTAGAGTCATACACTTAAAGGGACAACGAGGAGTTTTGGAAAAGCGAAGCGTTTTCACACTACATTTATGAGCCTCCGCGCGCACCGTACATTTCTTTGACCGGGCGCAAGACGGACTCATGTTTTCATTCATCAATAATTAAAGTCAGAGGTTCAAAGAGGTTCACATACCGTCGTAGTTCCGACCATAAACGGCGATGCGGCTGCGTTATTCTCATGATTCGCAACGAAGGAAACGCTGGTCGGCTCGACCAGCACTTCCGCCACCACTAATAATAACAAAATAACGATAGAGACAGAACGATATATTTATCGAAAATGGGCCCATTAACAAGTGTGGGTAGCGGAGATTCATCCACATTAACGTGAGACTTTTTTATAACCGAATAGAAACTCCTCGTTGTCCCTTTAAGGAGAGTATGCTGGACAGAGTAAAAACAGTATAGCTTCAGCCTTAGATTTTTATAAACAGCATCATAACAACACTCAATTAACACTCGAAAAACTTTCCATTCCATTTTTAAGGTTTCAAGTTAACTGAACTCCCCTGTCATGATAAAGTGATGTAATACTTGCCTTCAACATCCAGCCGGACATGAATCTGTTTCACCTGGACGCCTTTTGAATCAAATGCCTCTATGATGTATTCACCAGAGTCGTTCATCTTCACATTGCTCATTTTGAATGTCCCGTTGTTGATGAAAAACTCTGTTCTGTTTATAAATGGTCCAGATATCGTCAGCTTTTTATTCAGAGAGAACACATAGATGGATCCACCGGTGAGCTGTTTCTTACACCACACCTGGTGGCCACTGGCATTGGCTATCACTGGGATATACAGAGATCCTCCAACAGTGACGGAGCACAGAGATGTGTTCTGTGTGTTACTGCATGTAGCCTCAGCAACTGCAAAAAGGTGAGGAAAATACATAGCTTAGCATGAGTAAGTCAAGCATGGCATAGGCTTGCACAGTGTTTAATCTTGATTTTTTAATTAGGATCTTACCATGAGTAACACCTGCTAACATCACAAGAAAAAACAGAGCTTGCTCCATACTTCTCCGTCATCCAAAATAATAATAACAAAATCTGGAAAAAGAAAATAATGAACTCAGCACAAATAAAGCTCCTGAAATAAATCAATGAGTAACTGCTTCGGTGTGGTGCCTGATACTGAGAGGAAACAACAAGTGGGTGTGGGTTAGTTTGAGGAGTCAGAGGACAGGAAATAAAGTAACTGTCTCACTTCTCCTTGCAAGCGTGAGCCTATAACAGCATTGTAGATGATGTCAGAAAACATCTAGAGGGAAACGCTCTGTTACCACTCTGTTGAAATCACATGAAACTGAATTTCAAGGCTGCATTTGGTAACATTTTTGTGTCCAGGATTTCATTTCAGCATGTCTCAACCAGTGTTGCTAAGATGGTGTTGTTTTCTTTTTCTTTTTTTTCCTTTTTGATCTGGCCCCAAAAAATGGAAGTGAAATCATACCTGTGCACACACACACGCCCGTGAGTTTCCGCAAGAGACAAAAAAAAACAACAGTTACAACCCAATAATGAGACGTCACATCACGCAAGATACCAAAGATCTGTTACTGTCCTGTAATATGTAATCTGTAATATGTAATCATTATGGTACAACATCTATTATTCTACCTATCTGTTAACTTCTACTTCACTGTCTTACACAGATGAAAAAAAAACGAAAAACACCACAGCAAACCAAAGAGCCACACTTGTGCTTTCAACATGAGGAAATGAGGAACCGCTTTGCAGATCTTTCAGTTCAAAGACCATGAACATCCGTGAACATGAACAGTGTGGTTTCTTCAGCCAGAACTGCAGGTGAAAAGTCAAAATCTTGTCTTTTCACCTCATAATGTTGACAACTTATTTATCGTCTTGATGATTTTTATTTTATTTTATTAATCCTTTTGTAAACTATTTGTGCATTTAAAAAGTACACATTCACATTATTTTGGACTGCAAAGACAGACGATAGATAATGCAATAACTAAAGAATGCTATAAATTCTAATTTGTTTGAAATCTTTGTGGGTTCGTAACTATGAGCGAACAACTTTCACATTAGGTTTGAGTGTAGCTATAAACACCCTGGTTTTCTGTGATGAATTGAAGATGATTGAAGTAAGCCAATGTAATTTTAACAACAGAGAGGGGCAGGTACTATACGTTTTCTTCATCCTGCTCCTTTTCATTCATGGTCACAATGTGTACATTATGTAATTTTGTGCAACCCTGTGAAGAATGTATACCATGAATGGAATAAACCAAAAATGAAATGAAATGTATTTAGTGGGTCATTTTTCTATATAGGTCTCTGTTGATCTAAATAAGATCATGTCCACACAATAATAATCACACAATGTTTTGGTTTCAACAATCATCCTTGTAGTGTATTTGTAGTGGGTGAAGTGAGATGGAGATCCTGAAGTCGAGTCAATGCTCCCGCCAGTCCCACATAAGAATTCACGATTGCTGCTAATCATGTAGACAGTGGTGATCACTCTGTAATTTTAGTGTTTATTTTATTTCTCTCATAATTGTCTCATATTAAAGTCAGCTATGTGCATGCATAGCACTGCTCCATTCTTATGATGCCAGCCTAGCCAAATGCTTAGTTTGTCGATGGTTAAAGCAGAAGTAAGTGATATATTTGTGTTAATATAAGTCTTAAATAGTTATATCTTCCGACAGCAATCACTTACATAGAGTGTTTGGACTGAAACACGGGTCTCTCAGTCCCTCTGCTCTGCTCTGAGCCGAAGAGAAAACATTTATCGTATCCTACAGTTTTTATCCAATGAGGAGAGAGAACGGCATGCAGGGCTGTGTGTGCAGCCAAGGAACGCCGTGAATGTGGTGACGTAGCGACGAGGACTGTTATGGTGCGTTCAAGGAAACTCGTATTTTTCTGACCGTGAAGTGGTACCAGTTCGATCTGGTACGAGTTCACCGGTCGGAAGTTACGAGTGGCCGTTATAGTGACTTTCACCGGTAAAACAGGTCGGAAAAACACGAGTGGGTTGCCTGGAACGCTACAAAGTCGTAAGTTGTGACTTGAAGCTGTAATTTACGATTTCAAAAGCCTGCCTGGAACGCAGCATTAGCGAAAACGACCGGATCACTCACTTCTGCTTTAAATTAGTTTTGAGTTGTTCTCTTTATTGTTTTCATTGACTTACCAATGCAAAGTTGCTGCTGCTGCTACAGGCCTACAGAACATCTGATTAGGACTGGGTGAGAGATGCTCCCAAGAGAGCAGAGTGGATAAAGAGTGGAAGTATCAGACCAAGTTTCCACCACATGGGGTGGGGGTCATGTAACAGTATTATTGTTGGAGGAGTCTCACCTACTGTCCCCTCCTACCCTGTGAAATCCAATCTGCTGAGGTTCACATGAAATGGGCAAAGTTAATGGACGGCATAACTGCAGAAGAGTCTGTTATAATTAGAGAGTGTGCTATCCAATAAGTTGTGTAATGAGACAGGATTGAGGGAATTGAGGCAGAAATTCACAGCACTCTCAAAGCCAAAGGCTTATTCACTCTACTGCTCCCTGTTGACTCATAATAACACACCTTTTAATCCCCTTGACAGTAATAAAGTTGTCACAAGCAGTTATTAAATAGTGGTGACACATGCCTAAATGTACTTTGCCTTCATCAAACATCCTTAGGCTCATTTTACTAGAAAGACTCCTGCCTGCTAGTAGGACTTTACACATACACACAGAATGGAAGAAGAAGAGAAGAACCCCTTCCTATGGTGTTTGGAGAATCATTAAACCAAATAAGATATAATTGGTATAATTGGAGTCAGAGCTGGGAATGCACTCAGTAAACACTTCATGATAAATAATGCTTTTCCCAACCAGTAATAAAACTATTATTTCTAATTTTTAATATGTCTAAATAATAAATAGGAGAAGCTGAGAATGAGTTTGCATTGAAGAAATAAAACTTGTAACAAATGTCACATTGGTATGGAGGTAGTCGTCATTTATGTAAGTCATCGTTACAGATGGTTGCAGATGATTTAATCTCATCACCCTGTCAAATACAGCAATTTGGATTTTATAAAACAACACTGTGTTATATGTCTCTCTCAGGGAAAGTAATCGACTCCAATCTCAGGAAATATCTGAGTGCCAGTCCAAAAAATTGTCGTGTAGTACAAAACTGGCAGCACTCTCAAATAAGTTAAATACTTTATTTTTTTTAATGTAAGAGGCACAACAGCAGTCACTGCTGCAGCTGTGCCTTTAGTGCTGTCAGTTTTCTCTCTTGGAAAGGCCAGTCTCTTTAAGGCTAATAACACACATACATTTGCTTACATATTGTATCATCTTCTACTTGTATCATCAGCTCACATTTGTTCTGTTTGCAATTACATTTTTGAAGAAACATTTTTTAATTCAAATGGTTACAAACAAGTTGAATAATGAATAGCTTTTTTCTTCCTTGTATAACTTGGTTCTTTAGTGAAAACAAAGACACATCTTCAACACATCCTTAATACGAACGTTGTCTTTCAGAAATGTCTGCTCTGAATCTTTTTCAGTCATGTCCCCTATATCCTGTTGGACATCATCCTAGTGTTGAGTCTCCTGAAAAACGACCTGCTTTTGGACTGTTTGAGCTTCTTCTTCCAGTCCTTGTTCTTTTTCTGGTAAACACTGTCCCAGCTGTCCTCCTCTTCATCTCCCACCCAGGGGACCCAGGCACCTCCATTCAGGAGGGGGGCGGCCCGAGGGTCCTCTGACGGATACCTCACTGGCACCGCAGTGCGGTTGTAGTACACCAGTCTGGCTAAAAGCTCTTTGACAACATCTGGTCTCTGCTCAGAAAGGTCAAAACGTTCGTAGGGGTCTCCAGAGATGTTGAAAAGCCACACTGATTTCCGGGGCCGAGTGTGGCGCTCTAGGTTCCACCAGCTGTTGGGAAAACCTGGAAGGATCTGTGGTGGAGTCCAGTCTCCATAACCAGGGTCTCCTGTCAGGAGCTTCCAGTCTCCAGCTCGGATGGATGCCTGAATGGCGGTATTCCAAATCCCATAACCTTTCTGCAGGGAGCCACTGCGTGCATGGTTATACAGAGGGTCGATGTTGTGGAGGATCTCCAACCTGGGCGACTCTTTACCTTCACTGATAGCTTCCCAAACGTTATAGCCATCCACCCCCTCGGTCAGGGAATCGTTGCCGCCTGCTAGTCCCACCAGCGTGGGATACCAGTCAGTGATGTGCACCAAGGCTCTGCTCACTCTCCTCTTCCTCCTCAGCAGAGGACTGTGGACAAACCCCAAACCCCGGATACCACCCTCCCAATAGGTGCCTTTACGCCCTCTGAGGGGCCAGTTATTGCCACCAGACAAAGGCTGGCCACCGTTGTCGGTAGAGAAGATGATCACACTGTTCTGATAGTAACCATACTTGCGGAGAGCGTATGTTATATTTCGAACTGCCTCGTCCACTACTGAGACCATCGCGGCGTACTTCCTGCGTGCCACGTTTCCCAGCCCACGGTAAGGGTAGATGTACTCCCGTGGGGACTGCAGAGGTGTGTGAACAGCTTGGAAGGAGAGGAAGATGAACAGCGGCTGGGACTGGGGATCGTGGGTTGCAAGGATCTTGCGAACTCTCTGCGTGTACAAATGGGTGGAATATTTCCCCCTCTGGTCCCAGGCGACCGACTCCCCCTCATGCAGGTCAAAGCCACACAGCCCAGGCCCGTCACAGGATTCGTAGGTGTAGTAGTTCACACTCCCCGTTAAGGAGCCAAAGTAGGTGTCAAATCCACGGCGAGTGGGCAAACACTCCTTCTTGTAGAAGCCCAGGTGCCACTTGCCGACCATGTGGGTGGAGTAGCCGAGCTCCTGCAGCCTCTGGGGCAGCGTGACCTGGTCAAAGGGAAGGCAGTTGGGCTGGCGGGGTCGGATGATGGAGTGCTGCAGGCCAGTGTGAATTTGATACCTGTAGAATTAAGGATTAAGAAAACTGTCAGTTGTGTGTTATCAATAATCAAATGAAACAGAGAGCGAGTGAGAATTACAGTAATAGGATGAAGAAAAGGACAGAATAAAGAGTTACAGATCTCTGTGAGAAATGTTTAGTAAAGCTATAATCTCATTTAGGCTGATATTATATTGTATTCCCATATCACAGTGGAATCTGATATGAATCTGACCTTTTACCCCTTTGCAGGGAAAAAACCAAATGTTTATGCTTTTTTTGTTTCACAAGTGGATACTTTAACTGAAGTTCATGCTCAGAAACAGGCTGGGACACAGTCAAAAATAAAAGTAATCTGTTTGTAGGCTATAATTCATTTATGATTTAGTTATGACTTTTTGAGGTGTGAAAAACACTATAGTCCTGATTAGGTTAAGGGCAATTCAGGGCTGTGCACGCTCTTTTCCTTTCATTCAATTATACAAAAAAAATGTAAATTCCTTCATGTTTTTAACTGAATAACTTTGGTCCAGACACAGCGAGAGGAAATGAGGACTAACCTGCCGGTGATGAGCTGACTCCTGGACGGGGTGCAGATGGGTTGGATGTAGTAGTTCTCCAGCTTCACTCCGTCCGCGGCCAGTTTATCCAGCGCCGGCGTCTTGATGTCAGAGCTGTGGTATCCGATGTCGTTGAACCCCTGGTCGTCCGTCAGGATGAAGATGATGTGTGGAGGCTGCGGGGTGGAGGACTTGTCTCCGAAAATCTGGTCGGGCTCGTTCTCCACCTGGTTGGGACTCATCATGTCCCAGGTCAGGTAGCCGAGGCTGAGCAGGCTCATCATGGAGAAACCTGTCAGAGCTGTCGTTGCCATGGTTTCTGTCACACTTTAATTATTTTTTTTTTTTTTACGAACTCAAGTATGCTATCAACAAAACATTGTGGGAAGGGGCTCGAGATGAAATTAAAATTAAAATGAAAAGTCCTCGCTGCTTCCAGTGCAGTAGGTGGATCAGTCCTAGGGCGCACTACACCTCCATCCTCACCCTCTGCACACTGTTTCAGCCTCTTTCAAAGTATTTCACTTTCCTTAGTGGTCCCATTAATCCCGCCCATTTGCCGTGCTGCCTCACTGAAATAACATCACCCCCCCACCCCCACCCCACTACCACCACCACCCAAAAACACACAGAGAAATGTTTCTACTACATCCAGGTGTTAATGGTGAGTTCACATCTCACATTAGTAGGCACCGATGATTGTGCTAAAAGAAATGTGATAATATTCTGCCATATCCTACGTGTAGCCTAATGAATGTTGTCCTGCCACGTTTTATTTTGCACCAGTCAGTGTAAAGGCATCTTGAAATGCTAAATCAACCAAAAGACTCGCATCATGCACCCTCCACTTCATTTACACTATTTCATGGTCATTAGATTTCAGTGAACCACGCTGTCAAGTTTACAAATGACTAGAAATCAGAAGAAGAAAAAAAAATCCCATCTGACCTGGTTTAGCTGTGGATGACAGAGGCTCTACAGAGAGACCCTCACTCAGAAAAACACGGTGTGTGGGGGAGATTTGAGTCTCGGGGCGCTTGTGGGGCCCTACAGACACAATCACAGACACTGTTCCCCGCTCTACTCCACTGCGCTCACAAACACCCTCTTATTATCCCTGCTGTTTTATGAGTATTGCTGACCTGAGGAAAGAGACAGAGCAGACTTCCCGGCCTCTGATAACATCTCCAACCAGGCGTCAAAGAACCACTTTACAAATCATCCAGCCAGTCAATAGAAAACAGTGGGACTTCACTGCACAGCCTCAGCCGCAGTTCCTTAGTGCTCCATCTTGTCTGTAGACCAGGGGCGTTGCTGGTCATTAAGCTCTACTGGGACACAACTCAGTCTGAACTGGCTTTGCTTTGAAGTGCACCGCCTGTATGACATTTATACTAGGGCACAGCCTCTGCTGTAGACCTTAATTATGCTGCAAACTCTCACACAGAGTCAGTGAAGGTCTGTGTAGAGTTGTAAAGGGTAGAAAAGAGTAAAAATTTTAAATAATTTAAAAAAGGGAAGTGAGCATATCACAATTTATATGGGGCAAGTAGCTACACTGCATCAGAACAGCTTGTCAGACAGTGGAACAAATTTGCAACACACTGCTGTGCATGCTGTCAAAGGTGGAGAAAAAAATTCTGGTATGTAAGTCTTTCCCCCAGGGCCTGCATGGGGCAAAGTATGTTACTGTACATGCACTCTGTAACTTCACACCATTATGCTCGGTGCATTATTATGATTCCCCACGCCTTGGGTTTGGGTTGGGCCTTTGTCAGGCTGATACTATTCTATTCAAGACACTGTTTCAAATGTGTAAGAGGCCCCAATGCACTAATATATCAGACTGTCCTCTAGTAAGAAAGCCATAGGGTGTTTGCTGAGCAGCTCATTGTGTCACATTGCTACATTATTTTTTTAAGGTGACATCTAGTGGCTGCCGTATGACAGGAACAAGGGGAGAAATTCAGTGAGGTAGCATGAAAAGTGCAAAAATCCACATTGGCTTTTGGGACGACTCAATCAGACCCAGGGTTTTAATGCAGGAGAGTGAGGTTTGATTTTCAACCAAGAAAGTATTTAACCAGTCTAACGCCAACAAAAATACATACCTAAATGGTATGAAGCTAATTTCTGTGCCCAAACGTACAACACTCATATTGATCACATGAGGAAAAAGAAAAAACAACCAATGTTGTTATAAAAAACAAAACAAAAAAACACTATTTTGTTATTTAGGCTGGAGGACTTGTAATACTTCCATCTGACCTATATGTTTCTCTTTTAACTTGCTGATGAATATTTATATTTCTCTCATCTATCCCCTATCTATCTATCTATCTATCTATCTATCTATCTATCTATCTATCTATCTATCTATCTATCTATCTATCTATCTATCTATCTATCTATCTATCTATCTATCTATCTATCTATCTATCTATCTATCTATCTATCTATCTATCTATCTCTTCATAACTTGTCACATTCAACTATAAAATTAATATCTGTTGAAAAGCTCAGGGCAGTGAGGTGCAACGCGGCCTGCACACAGTAATGAGACCTATCCAAGTCAGGAGTTGGTCAACACACTGGAAGGTAAAACATCACAACTTGCGAAATGTTGATACTGAGACTTGTGGGCATGAAGGTCACCGCACAGCCAAAGGAAGTTATGAGCCTCCCGTAAAGGGAATGAAGCTGAGGGCCAGGAATGTTTACCCAACAGCAGCGGCGGAGGCATCTCTGGAGCGGAGCTTCTGAGTTTAGGGCAGGTCAAGCCAGGAAAAAGAGAGAGAAGAAAAAATAGAGTGAGGTGCACCTGAAGTTTTACACCATCCTGTTCATTTATGTAGTTTTCCTAGAGGGAGCGGCTTGCACAGTGAAGGGCGTTCACCAAAAATCAGAGAGCTGTTGTGCAATGTGTGATTGAAAATTATTGATCATATACTGTATGTATATGATTATATAGAGAGATACTGTAAAGATTAGTATGCTAGAATAAATCTATATATATATATACTCATATCAGAGAGATAAAGATTAGTGATAATATATTAGAATAAATCCAGTTAGATAAACTCATAAATTTATTTATTGTATAGACTATAATGACTAGATAGCTTGATAAACAATTTATGAATAAGGGGTGGGAGTAAATAAGTTTTACTTCTTCCCACTCCTTTTCGGATACAAAAAAAATCAAATTATCTTTATTTTCAATTATTTTATTTTTGTTCATGTGTTGTCTTTGCAAAGTTTTTATTTGTTATGTCTGTCCATTACTGTACTATGTTTTTTTAACATGTCCGAAATAAACTAAACTAAAAACTCATTGTGCGTTTATGATGAGGGTGATGATCCCCAGTGTGTGTGTGTGTGTGTGTGTGTGTGTGTGTGTGTGTGTGTGTGTGTGTGTGTGTGTGTGTGTGTGTGTGTGTGTGTGTGTGTGTGTGTGTGTGTGTGTGTGTGTTTTGCCAGGAAAGTAAGACTCTTGCACATCTTTGTGCCGCCACACTAATAAGATGTGACTCATCTGTTTTCTGTTGGTCAGAGGTGTAACTGCCATCACTCACCTGGTCAACAACAGTTCTACTCAAAACCAACACCACAACACACACACAGACTCACACACTGACTCACACATGCGCATATATTAACAGAAGTAAGTGCCCACATACTCATCGCATACCACAGATATGTTAGAGTTGAAATAGCACATTTACCAATCCTCTTATCCTTTTTCAAACTGTCATTGGGCCAACATTAAAAATTCAACCATTAACCAAGAAATGGTTTGATGGCAGTATTTATGGGAACAGTTACCTTACAATACACCAGGAGTGGGGTTTTCTTTAAGCCGTCCAGATGTTGAACAAACACACTTGGTTTCTGGGGGTTATTTTCAGTTATTTGTTTGTCATAATTTGGATCACGCTGCCTCTCTATGTCAAAATAAAATAACCTAAAAATAATCTGCATGTTTGCTTTTTAGCATTCTTATAAACCCACAGCTGTCTACATACAGAAACAGCAGATGTCAGGGTAAAGTTAGTCACACAGCTTTAATGAACTGCTCACACTGATCCCAGATCAAATTCTCAGACTCTGACTCTACTGCTCTTTTTATCTTTTCACCTCCTTGATCACTCTCTCCTGCCATCCCAATGTAAATGTTTAAAACGATACATGGTTATATCATTTTCAGAGTGATATTTATTCAGGAAAAATTATCATTGCAAAGTGGAATTTGAAAGAGGGGATAACTGCCTTATATGAGCTACTTGGGAAAGTCTCACAGTTGTGAACATCTGTGGTGTGTTTGTTGGTTGTTCATTACTCACTTAATATATCCAATTTCCTCTAGAGCATGTGAACAACTCAGAGTGTCGTGGAACATGGTAAATTTAACGACACTTCCTTTTTTCTACTAGAACTAAATTAAAAGCGGATATATAAAAGAAACACACATACAATCAAAGTGTGGTTTCATTCAGAAGGGGTTGATTACTTGGCTCATTCTTGAAAATGGTACAAAGGCAGTCGTAGCTTTTTAACCCTTGTATAGACCCTTCATCCCTCTCCTCTCATTAAGTCCTATCAAACACACAGAAACACAGATGAACACACTCACAACATCGTCTGTTCCAACTAGGTTGTAAGATTTTTTTTTCTGAGGACCCATGAAATGTAATAATGAGTTGAAAGGGAAGCAGAGACTCCAGCTACTGCTGCTGCTGCTGCTCTGTGTCGGTCTGCACCAGATGTTGGCTTTGGCTAAAGGCAGAGGTGCTGTTACTGAATACGCCTGCTCCCCTTCGTCATGAACACTACCCCCTTTCTAGTCAACGCAGCCCTGCCAGTAAAGCTGCACATTACTCCCCCTCTTACCCCAATTTTCTAATCTGAGAAAGACTGGATGGAGGTTTTCTTTCTTCCTGTGTTACAACCCCGAGCCAAAGTCCTTACTTCAATAGAACTGTATTCAGCTTGTCGACCCTCTACTATGTACAGAAGTACCTTTGTTTCTGAGTGTGTTCAACATCCATCATCCTTGATTTGAATCTGTTATCATCTTTTCAACATCGGTTAATCAAATAAGGGGGCACTTCAGGGCAAAGGAGACTCATTATTCAGTTATTTAATTCAACAGTTCTGGCTGTTTGGCAATGTGCAACATATAGTACTTTGTTATTGATTTGATTGTATACAGTTTTAAATTGATAATTCCTGAGATTATCATAAAACTTGTTGTTGACTTGATTTGACTTGGCTTGTTCTAGCTAAAATGCAGATAATACACTCTTTGGACAATTGTAAGGCAACGTGAAAGTCCAAAGTAGTAGGCTACCTGCAGAAAAAACATTATTATTCATCTTTCCAAACATTTTTAAACTGATAGTTTGAGAAAATGAAAACAAACAGCTGTGTAACAGCATAATCAAGTATACAGTAGGCCTACCTGTTAGTGCTTCGGTTTCTCTCAGTGAACATTTCAGTAAGCCTCTCTCTATGTAGTTTACAACAAAAAAGTCACAACCTCCAACATCTATAGACATAGCTAATAATCAGGTCATTGACATACAAAGATTATAAAAGCACAGGGTTGTATTGGGATAATCCTGTGTCCTCTCTCTGTGGTCATTCTGATGTCCACACACACGTTATGTCTCACCAGGTGGGACCTCACAGGTGAGGCGATGGTCTGAGTTCCAGCTCTGGCCTCAGCCTCTGACTGTAGGTGTGTTTGACTTGGCTCTTGCGGCGCTGCAGCAGCACCTGGGCAGGAAGGCCGGGCACAACACTTCATTACTTCCCTCCAGCAGAGCCACCTGGACGGACATCTGAAAGGGACTCAGAGCAAAAACCACTATGGGACCTTGTGTGTAGGTGCATTTGACATTTCCTTGTCGTTACCTTTTTATTTAATAGACTAATCAGTTATTTGGCCTATATTGAAATAATGAGATACATATTAGAGTATATTACCTTAATCTGTTTTACATCTGTACCAGTGTGGCAGCGCTGACAGGTTGTGACATTAAAGGTCCCCAGCAATAACAAATCTCACCGGCTGTAGTTGTGGGTAATTATGTGGAGGGTGAGCACAGATGTGAGCAGCTAAATGTGTGGAAAGTTAAGTACATTTATTTCCTGTAAAACAGTCTGCCATTTACAAGTCTACCCTGAAGAAATATCACAGTCAGTTCCACAGCAACATCATCGTCATCAAAGCTGAGGGAACTTTTTCTTGTGCTCATGGATTTACAGTAATCTAGTCCTCTCTGCCTGTCGCTGTCCAGCAACTTTACCTCGATATCTAAAATGGAATTTATCACACGCTAGATTTAATCCAACATGTTTTGATGGAATGTGAGCCGAGGAAATATGACATTTCCCAGTTTGCAAATAGTTTTTCTTCCATAAAACCTTGGTGGTCTGGCCCTTCAACACTTTGAGAACGGGGAGCTGAGTCAGCCTCATAACCAGCTCCTTAGGCCAAACCGATGGTGTGTGTGGATGTGTGTTTTGGGGGAGAGGGGTTGTGCAAGATGGTGAAATCAAGCCTGGTGAGAGCCACTGAGCACTGACGCTGAGTTTGGAATACTCACTGCTTTCCTGGTTTCGCCCGATGAATGAGGCTCTTTCAAGCGTTTCGCTCCTGCTGACCCTCTGCTTACTCAATACTCTCCTCTAGTTTGACCCAAGGTCTCACCACCAGTTTCTCAGATCTACTCCCTGGCAGCCTGTTGTGCCCAGACACCTTTACCTTCCTCTCAAACCAGCCAGACAAAAAAAAAAGCGTGCTTTTATCCAAATACACCTGATCGACAGGAGACCGACCTTCCTGGCAGCTTTTGAAAGGTTTATCATTTGTTCATTTGATTGAATATTTGTGGAATGTCTGGTTCTGTGGTTGGGGGATGTTTACCCAGCATGAAGATATTTAAGAAAAGAGGAGAGTTAAAGAAACCTAAAGCTACAAGGGAACCTGCTCAAATGGCAGCCAGAAGGAACAAGAAGGGGAGGTTTATTTTAATACTAACAGGATAATACTGGTGTTATTTCCTTAAGTATGAGTCAGTGGTCTAGGTTGGCTCACTCCTTTAATTTCTCACCTTGTGGTGTCTGCATACATCACATCTGGAAATATATGTGATTGCTTTGCAAAAGAAACTATGTGCATTTGAATTTGAATTTGAATAAGTGAAAATTAAATCTTTAGAAAGGATGGGAAGCCAACCACAGACAACATGATACCTTCATTTGAATTTCCTTTCATCCCTCCATCCCTATATAATAGTCAGTTTTTAAAAGTTTTTAAAGTCAACTATGCAAGTTGCTTTTCCGCTGTTTTGCTAACTCTCCTCCATGTATATAGTTTTTAATGGAGCCGGTGAGAAAGCATTCCATGGAGCGGTGGATAACGTTATATCATATACGCATTACAATGTGTATATTTGTGTAGTCTTATCTGTCATAAACAAGAGATTATGGGTGACAGGGCGCCTTTGTGTCACGGTGCTGCTGTGACAAGAGCTGGGACATCGGGTCGGTGGCGCTGATCATGCAATGTTGGTTTTTGGCCAAGAAGATGCAAGGCAGAGAGCCTCCATTCTCCCTGTAACAAGTTACAAAAATAAATGTATTTAACCATCACAATTACTCTGAAGCTGTTTAATTAATATGTTGCATAGTTCCTCTTTAACTTGCCTTTGTTTTGATAGTGGACGGAAACTGGGGCACTTGGAATAATCCTTGCCATCACTCACAACCATGTACTTCGCAAAGTAGGCCTATTTGTAATAAGCTATGCTTTTTAGTAGATTGTTGGCATCCAGGACACAGGTTTATTCTGAAACCTGTCAGTTTAAAACGTGTAGGGCTATTTAAAAATCTTAAGACTACTAATTACGGAAACAAACGAAATTCTGGAAATAAACATAAATACAAAATCTAAATTTTAATAAACTCTTTTCACTTTCACTAAAGGCAGATGGTGTAATTCATTCTCAGTAGTGCAGAATCATCAGAAACTTTGAAAGCCATGCTTTAGGATGTCTATAGGCTATCCATATTGTCAAAGAGACAGATCAGATCACTAAACTTCAGGGATAACAGCCCAGTGCTTCCCATTTGATTTCTTCCCGTCAAATGGTTTTGCCCCTGGGTAAATTACCTCAGAGACTGGTCCAAATCATAGGGAGTGGTGACTTGTCTGATAGATTTCCTTCCTTGGAGAGGATGTGAAACTAAGCTGAAACTGCGCTAAAATTGAGCAAAATCGTAGGAAAGTTAGAGGGAAATTGAAAGCAAAGCGATGGAAAGAGAGAGGGTCTTTGTTGGTTGGTATGACTGGGGCAGTAATGGCTCCAACATGTCATCCCCCCCGCTTCAAACTCTGTGAAAACATGTCTACAAGTTGAATATGCATTAACAGATACTGACCTGAAATTTCCAAACTCTCCAGTGGAGGTTAACACAACTGTAAATGATTGTACTATTTCATATTGGCCGGTAAATGCTTTATTTTAAGAGAAACTATGAAGCATGAGGCTAAATTCTGGTTGTTTTATGACGGTACTACAGCTCCCGTGGTGCATTGCGGGGGTGAAAGGAACGACTTCCTGAGTTCGGAGTTCGACCGTGCTAACGTGCGTGTTTCAGTGGAGTAGCGGCAACTAAGTGAAGAATGTGGTCAGATTTGATATGAAAATACTCTCGGCGGGAACTGTAGCGTGTCTGTGTGTCGTCGTCCTCGAGTGTCGGACATGTCTGTGAACACGTCAAAGCACGAGCTGAACCATTTGATCTACCGCCATCTGAAGGAGCATGGTTTCCACTCAGCTGCTGAGGAGCTGGAGAAGCACAGCCCACAGGTCAACACACACACACACACACACACTCACTCTCACTCTCTCACACACACACATGCTTGACAGTGAGGTAGCCTACTTTAGTTTAGGACGTTTATACAAAGTATCTGGTTTATATTAAGTGTCCATGCTGCAGCACTTTGCAACAGTGTTTCAATGCTACAGTAGTAGTGTGACAAATGCTACAACCATGTGACCCCTCTGCTCTGTACGTGAACACTGTGTTGACCTATTGCTTACTAATAAAAGTAGGCTATTGTCAAGTGTTGCATCTAAAGCCTCCATTTATTTTCATGGAATACTGATGATATTAAACGTATTATTGATAGAGTATTGTACCAGGGTTACTTTAAAGTTAACTTCCATCTATAATCCCTGGTCACAGATAAAACAGAGAGAAGTAGCCTAAACAAAACAGACAGAACAAGAAATATGATATCCCACTATTATGGTTAAATTATTAAATGGCACTTAATGGTAATAGTAATTGGTTTAGCAATCATGTTTAACAACAGACTAGTTTATGCATTCACGTGATATTAGAACTTAATTACATTTATAAATAAAATGTCCAAATAAAGTTTTTGTTATACTCAAGGAGACATTTGGCATTCACTCAGAATGTGATATCAAGATTGTTTCCTATTTATTTAGATCTACAGTATCTGACAAAGTGTCTTATCAGTTTATATTGAAAGATTTGTGTTGGTTTTGTTTTTTGTATGCAGGGGGAGACAACAAATTCTGCCTCATTACTGGAAATCTATAGTTCATGGTTAAAGTGAGTGTGATTTCTTACTAGCCTACTTTTTTCCCCACAAGTCAACCACCTTCATCTCACAAGAAGACCTCTCTGTAATGACATACAACATATTGTTTTAATTCCTGACAGGGGCTCTAAAAAGAAAAAGCAGACAAAGAAATCTGACTCAGCTAAGCACAAGTCTGAAGAACAAGGAGCGACTGCAACTAAAGGTATGAGCAATTGTGACTAAAGTTGGTGCTGAACTGTTTGTTTCCAACCTAATAAACTGACTAAATACCAATAACTAACAAAGTCTGAGATACTGACTAAAACATCTTTATTGCCTTGGGTTGACAAGGTTTTTCCAGTAAAAAAAAAAAAAAAGTGAAACTCTCTTAGAAGGTTTTCTCCACCTGATTTATCGTTGCTCTTAACTTAACTCAAAATTGGGTGTTATGCAGGGTTGTTCTGGATTTTCAAATTTGCATTCATTCATTCATTAGTTATTTGAAAGTTTGGGATAGCTGCTGAATTTCTTTCAGTAGGATTAAAACTTAATCTGTCACTGGATAATTAAAGCAGATATCAGCTTCACGGCCGTTTCGGCTAATGCTGCGTTCAAGGCAGGCTTTTGAAACCGTAAGTTACAGCTTCAAGTCACAACTACGACTTGGTAGCGTTCCAGGTAACCCGTAGCTCGTGTTTTTACCATCCTGTTGTCTGTGAAAGTTCCCTATAACGGCCACTCGTAACTTCCGACCCGTGAACTCGTACCAGATCGAACTGGTATGACTTCACAGGAAGGAAAAACACAAAGTACGAGTTTCTTTGAACGCACCATGAGTTAGCAGCCCCCGCCCTTGTCAGGCATCAATTGGTCCTCGTGCTACGTCACCACATTCACGCGCATCCCTTGGCTGCACACACAGCCCTTCATGCCGTTCTCTCTCCTCATTGGATAACACTTGTATCCCACAAGGAAAATTTTCTCCTCGGGTTACAGCAGAGCAGAGTGACGGAGAGACTCGTGTTTAGGCTGAAATACTTCATGTAAGTGATTGCTGACGGAAAATAGGACTATTTAGGACTTATATTAACAAAAACATTCCACTGATATCTGCTTTAAGAGTCTGTTGGATATTTTTTTAACCCTACACTTTCTGTATCTAGCTTCACCAAAGAAAAAGAGTGATAAACCAGGGAAAAAAACAGACCCACAAAAAAAGAAGGTGAGTTTCTTGTTGTTTTAATTTTATTTAATGTGTCTTTTTTTTAATGTACTGAGGAAACTGCTTTCTATTTTAATTTTTAGGCTGTGCCAGCAAAAAGGAAAAACAGTGAAGGAAAATCTCCAGAAGATGTCACTAAGGCGAAGAAATCAAAGACCCAAACAAAGGACAAAGTTGTAGCCGCTGGTGAAGATGATGCAGACTCTGACAGCAGTCTGGATGTGGAGAAATGGAAGAAACTAGTCCTGCAGTTAACAGGTGTGTGCGTAGGGGTAAGGGGGTGTTATGAAGTGCGTTTCAAAGTAATTAAGAATTTTATTTTATGCCAAAATACATACAGTAGTTAGATATAAAGCTCCAAATGAGAGGGAAAGTGAGTGGTGTCTTTTGGGGAGATTTTCCCGCTGGAAAGAGACAGAATGAACAGTGGAGAAAGTTAAGAGGTGTGGAAAATGCAGGAAATGGTGGGAGATGAAAAGACAGGGAGCGCTGGGTTCTCTCACTTAAAGGGAGAAAGACAACCACCAGACCAGACAGGACATCACCACCCATGAACAACCTTGCAATGGAAAACAGTGATTTCATACAAACAGAGTTGTGTACGGTACCGTTGTGGTTGCTATTGATGTTTCCTTTTAGACATTTGTGCCACATTACCATGTTTGTTCAATGTCTTTACTTTATTTACTCTGTCCACAGAGGAGGACCTGAGCAAGATGGAGACCATCAACGCTCTGAACTCCACGACACCACAGCCCAAGAAAGCAAGAGTGAGAAAACCCCGGGCGAAGCCTCCCGCAAAAACTGCCACTCCCATTCCTAATAATGGGACTGTTGAAAAGAATGAACAGGTGGAGGAGAAAGCTGCAACAGCCACGCCAGCAAAGAACAGCAAAAACAAGAAGGGCAGTCCCAAAAAGACTGCACCTGTGACCCCCTCCGCCACTCCGAGCAAAGAGCAAAACACCAACGCTGCAGAGACCACACCGGCTGCAACCACTCTCTCTCCTTCAAAACAGACACCAGTGAAAGAGAAAAGGAAAGCTGTGACTCCTAGTAAGGAAAATAATGATGAGACGACACCTGAGCCTAAGAGGAAGAGGAAAAAGGAGATAAAAGAGCACAGCGCTGAAGGGAATGCACATGAAACTAGTGATGATGGAAAGGAAAAAGAGAGTAAAGAGGAGAAGAGGAAAAAGCAAGAGTGTGTTGGTAAACCTGTGGAGGAGGAGGAGAAGAAGAAGAAGAAGAAGACAAAGGAAGCTAAGGGAGATAGCAAAATAAATGAAACTGGAGAGGAAACAGAAAACGGGGACGTTCATAATGAGGACGTTTCAGAACCAGTATTACAGGAAAAGAAACACAAGAAAAAGAAGAAGAAAAAGGAGAAATCTGAGGAATCTGAGGAAAATCCAGAGAAGTTAGCTGATGAAGTACAAGAAAATACAGAGCAGGTAGCTGAAGAAAAGAAAGCAAAGAAAAAGAACAAGGAAGCTGTCAGTAGTGAAGAAAATTCAGAGCTATTGGTTAAAGAAAAAAAAGCAAAGAAAAAGAAAAAGGAATCTCCCAACGAGGAAAACTCAGAGCAGATAGTTGAAGAAAAGAAAAAGAAAAAAAAGGACAGAGCTGATCACAATGAGATGTCAGAGGAGATTGTAGAAGAAACTTTGATATTAAAGGAAAAAAAGAAAACGGAGAGCGGTGACAGAGAGGAGGAGCCTCAAGAGAAAAGGAAGAAGAAGAAAAAAGAGTCGTCACTGGAAAACAGTTCAGCTGAAACGGAGCCAGAACCTCCGTTCGAACCCGAGACGCCGTGTCCTCCATCGGGGAAGAAGAAAAGTAAGTGCCGACTGTAACTAAATGCTAAAAGTTTTCTTTTTATATAGTATGATTTGTTTTCACATTTTCATTTGTCTTCATCTCAGAGAAGAGCAAACTGAAATCAGCCGAGATCCCAGAAACGCCTGCAGCTTCGGTCCAGGACGCCGTCGCCACAGCAACGGAAATGCTCCAAACACCCTCCAGCCACAAAAAGGTACCACAATACTGTACAGATACGGATATGTTACAGATTTATGTCCCTGCTTGAAAAGCGGTTTCACTGCTCAATGATGATTCTTCTAAGTTCATTTGTTAATTTTCTGTAATTCCTCGCAGAAAAAGAAATCCTCCAAGACTCACGAAGAAGAATGAATCAAGTCAACATGTCCCTCCAAACTGTTTCTAATCATATTTTAATGGTTAAAAGATTTTGTTTAAAACTGTAAAGGTGGATTGTTTTTTCTATTTTTGGTACATTTTTATCTTTTTGTTTTGTTTTGTGTTTACATGCTGAATATCGCAAACTGCGACAGCTTTCTTTTTTTACTGTTTTGTATAGTTATTGAAAAATAATTATTTGCATGATTATGTAAAAGACATTTAATTGCTTATTTCGGGAATATCCTCTTGGGATATAGTATGTAAAATTAAGCCACTATGAAGATGTGTCTCTTGAGCTCATTCTACCTCAGTCATGAGTTCTTCCCTTGATCACTCACCACAGGTCAGATTTGATAGTGATTCATAGGCTACAGAATAATGAAAATTAATATTGTCTTAACTACTGTTTCATGTGCGTTAAAATTGGCAAAGATTTTGTGGGGGGAGGGGGGGTTCAAATTCACTAAAATAATATTGAAACAGTTTTGATAGCCTTTAAAGTTTTAAAGCAAACGTTTTAAATGTTTGATAAAGCTTTTATACACTGTACATTGTGCTTTTAATACAAATTAAATGTTATAGTTTTTTTAATACCCTGTCTGAAATCCATGGATTTATACAATCAACTCACTGACTTGTACAGTATTGTTACCATTTACTGCTATTTGTTAAAAGTTGTTTCCCCTTTTGTATAAATGGACCTTTAAAACTGAACTGGCTGAAACAATATGTTAAATCCCCTAAATGAATGTGGCACATATTCTCTCAAGGTATATTTCACAAATGGGTGATACAGAGTTTATAGGGTTTATAGCTTTGGCTATGAGATCAAATAATGCATTTCCCTAAGTGTGATACAGAGAAAGATGAGCATCTCTTTAGCCCAATTCCAATCCGACCCCTCACGGACTCACTGACTTAGAGGCGCGTTCACGGGAAGTCCGTGAGTGTGTGAGGGCTGTTCCGTTGTCAGATCATCAAGTCAGTGAGTCAGTGAATGAGCCCTTTCTGCCCCCTTACCGTAAGTCAGCACCGATGCTGACTTTGGGTAGGGGAATTACCCACAGTTCATAGCGTTGTGAAGTCAAACCATAACACAGGGGATGCCGTCGGAACGCAAGTGTTAAAACAAAAAGAAATTAACGTGAGTAGTCAGAGAGAGCTCCGCCAGTCTCTTTATTGTTAATGGACAGGAGCCAAAAAAAAGGAATAGCCTACATAAAAAGAAAAGAAGAAGTTTACTGTCAGTGTTAACGTGCAGTTTGTGATTATTGATGATGATTTGATCAGATCTGATCCAGGAATATTTTGTTTTGAGTCCGCCTCCCTCGCACACCTTGTGCGTATTGAAATTACAGTAAATTTATCGAGTTAAAAACATTTTGTTGTCAAGGTAACGTGTGGTGAGAGTGTGTAAGTGCTGTTCCATTCATGTTTACAGAATCTGGACCCTCACAGACTCTCACACTCTGTCACTTAGAGCTGACGTCACTTTAGTCAGTGAGGGTTCAGGGCTTGAGTCTTTAGGGGGCGGATTGGAATTGGGGGTTTGACTCATGCTCTCATACCAGAGGTTAACATCACCCTGGTTCTCAGACAAAAAAAGCAATGCAGCTTTTACATTTATTTATTTTATATTATTGCAGTTTATAATACTTACACCTTTAATCCAGAGTGAATACTTCTCAAAGAAACACAACATTCATAATTTCCACTTCCAAATTCAATCATCAGAAGTAAAATTATTATTATTATTATTTAATTCTTTGTAAGTAGGCTACTGTAATACAAAATTTACTAACAGAATCATTTCCAATACAAATTGTACATTAAAACTAAGAGTGTATTATAACACAGTAATGACGAAAAACGATGAAAAAAAAGGAAGGTAAATAAATACAAACATGACATAGAGTCAATACAATACATAAATCAATAGTTTCCTTTTTTGGGGTCTGATGAAGGGAAAGATCAAATATTGATATAAACGTGCATTTTTAGATTTTATTCTTTAATCACAAAATCTAGAGAGCTAGGGGGAAATGGGGTAACATTTAGAAATTTACATTTGTGTATGAAATATTTTGCAGAAAGTTGGTACTACACTGGTCGCATGACTTTAACGTCATCACTACGACACAACTGGCAACCCATGCTTTCATCTGTGGTGTGTTTACCTTATCGATCCATGGTTTACCTCTTTTCCAAATGTGTTTCCTCTTATATTGAAATGGTTTGTAAAAGCACAAGTAGGCCTACAAATAAAGATAACGGCAGTTAAAATGGACTGTAGATCAATTTCCGTGTTTGTCGTAATGCCGTCCACATAACAACTAAAACACGTAGCCTACAAGAAACAGGGTGGCATAACATGACAGGGTTTGTATTGTATTTGACTCTAACTTATATTAAACACCATAAAGAAAAGACAGCGTATTTGCTGTCGTAGTTTATGTTGCATATTCAAATTTGAAAGATAATTTTGAAAATCTTTAGCAAAGGAAACTTGTGTTACGACTTCCTGTTTTTAAAAGTAATTTCCGGGTATCCTCACTGCTGCACCAGCACAACAGCTACAACAGTAACATCCTCCACTATGCAATAATAAGTCATTATTACGATTAAAATAGGCTACCGACAATGTGGAGGCTAAACAAAGTTCGCCACAAAGCCGGACGACAAGGAGACAACCTGCAGGAGTTCAAGTTCAAGAGGCGAGAGCACGAGAAAGGTAAAACTGAACAAACATTTACATGTGGCATGAAAACGACTAACTGAGGGTTAACGATAAAAAATAATAATAATAATAATAAAGAGAGTCATTAGTTTGATGGTTCAGTCAGCAATGCATAGCCTACTATAAACTAATGGATCACAATTCAGAAGCCAGCGAAGATATATGATGTGTTAGCGCACATTTGTAGTTCGTTACATCTTGGTCATGGACGGATTATATGAGACAACGCGCTCCTGAGCACAAAACATGTTGGCAAGAGACACAAAACTGACGTTGTTGTTGTGAATTTAGGTGGTGTTGTGTCTCTGTGAAGCTGTTGTGTGCAGCCACTCTGTCCTTCAGCGGTCCCTGTGGTTGTTGTGTCAGTGTACATGGTTTTTCTCTGAATAGTTATTTAGTCATTGTTGCATTCCTCTGTGGTCAGTTTGCGTCCCCTGTAGGCGTTGTTGCTTCTTAAGGTTGTAACTTTATTTTGTTTATAGTTGTTATGGGTTTGCTTTGCCTTCTTGTCACTTTATGTTTCGATTGACATGTGTGACAGGTTATTTTTCTGCATCCTGATCGGTAAAGCATCCTTTGATCTTCATCTATTATAACGGCACCAATTGTTATGTTTGTGAATCCCAGGAAAAAAGGTTACCCATGAAAAAGACCTCTCCCCTGAAATAGATTCATGTAGAACAGGTTCAAGATGGCGCTGGTATAGACTATAGCTATAAAGTCACAATGCTGAAAATAAGTAATGTGATATTTTCCACATTTGAATGCTGTAGCATTGAGGCAGGCCCGCAGAGACAGACAGCTTGTGAGCAAGAGACTCCTGCTGAACGAAGATGAGGAGCAGCCGGAGGCCACCATGGACACCACCTCAGGAGAGCAGGTGAGTGGCAGATGTTGTGACAGATAATTAGTTAGTAGGTCCAATGAATGAAATGGTGGATCTTCATAATTAAACCTATTCAACATTTTCCCCAGGACGTGACCAGTTTGTTCCAGAGACTCCAACACAGCGGCCCTGAGAAGGAGACCCTCATGAAGGACCTGAGTAAAGCTCTCCGTGACCCATCAGCACAGCTCACCTTCATCAAGTACGGTGGCGTCGCCACTCGCCACAGCAGATGAATTGCAACAGCACTGTCACTGTTTATATCTCTTGTCAGTCATGTGTCACATCTGTCTGTGATCGTAGGCAGCAGAACAGCATGCACCTGCTGGTCGGCCTGCTCACCGGCTCTAATGCCCAGTGCCGCCTACATGCCGCTCGCTGTCTCCATGAGCTGTCTCACTCTCCTCACACCGAGGTGGCCCCGGTCTGTCTGCCCGCCACGCCGTACCTGCTCACCTACCTGTCCGGCCAAAGCACCAAGTTCACTGTGAGTACCTACTCATACCAGGCAGTGTGTGATATCTCACCTAAATCTAGACAAGAGTTCTGACTTTGTGTCTTTCATGTGTACGCAGGAGCTGTGTCTCTACACACTGGGTAATTTATGTCCTGACTGCGATGTTGTGAAAGAAAAACTCCTGGCCCAGGGAATAATACCAGCTCTGGCCAGCTGTATGGAGGTAATCTAACAATCATCTATCAGTCTTTATTTAAAGTGTTAGAATCAACACTATAGTGCATGAGGCAAACGCACCTCAGCTTTACCGATATCTTCACAGTGCCTTTATCAGAATACGTTGGTAAAAAAATCTGAAGCACAAATCCCTGACTTGGTACCACACAAGGTCAAATGTAATATTATTATTAGTATGTCTGTGTGTCCAGAACCAGAGACACAACCTAGCTGTGGTGGAAGCCGTGGGGTTCACCCTCTCTCAGCTTCTCCAGGCCAAAGATGCTGCTGCAGAGAAAATAATCACGTAAGCACTTAAACTTAACACTGTTCGCTCTTCAAATATTTAAGTCTTCTTTTGTAAATTTGCTTCTGATATTAGACACATTCCTCAGATGTGAAATGATTCTCTTCTTTCTCTGAAGGATGGTCCTCTCCTCCAGTTTACCGGCGCACTTGTTATCAGTCCTGACTCCTGACCCAAAGTTTGGCCTGGCACCTGCTATTGAGTGTGCATGGTGTCTGCACTACCTGGCTTGCAAGTGAGAACTGTAGGATATTCTCAGCAGTGTCAACATGTCTGTTATATTTACACACTACACTGTCATCAAATGTAATTACTTCACTAACTGTGTAATGACGATCTGTCTCTCCTCTGGTCTTATCTTACATGAAGCGTCCAGGGCAACAGAGAGCTGTTGGCCCGTGGTGCCCTGCTACAGTGCAGTTCCCTGTTAGTGTCACTTGGTGGTGCTGTCGCTGAAGGAAACAAAGAAGAGGGAATTGAGCTGGTAAGAACGGATCAAAGACTGTATGCTGCTGTCAGTGTGTTTTTGTGTTTGTTGTTGTCTGAATGTTTTTGGTCCTCTGTTCTCAGCTTGTCTGTCCTTTGCTGCGATGTGTGGGAAACCTCCTGTCCCTCTGCCCGGTGGACAGCCTCCACACTCAACCGGTTGACTTCCAGCTTGTGGTTGCCGTGTGTGCACTTCTTCAGGCCTACATACACAGCCAGCCAGCCTTGGCCAGAGAAAGCGCCTGGGTCCTCAACAACCTCACAGGTTAGACTGATCTGTTATATGTATGTTGTATACCTGTCATATAATCAGCATCATCATTACTGATACATCACTCAGACAGTTTGAGGTGAATGTTTATTAACAGGATTCTTGGAACTTGTGCAAAAAAACTAAATAAATCTTACTTGAATTACACTCTCTGTTGAAGGAGACTTTGACATGAGTGACACATTTGTGTTTAGTTTTTATTTTTTTTTGTTATATAGGCGTTTTATTATTCAAGATTAAAGATTCAAGAAGTTTATTTATCACTCAGATGTACAAGTACATACATTGTGAAAAGCTTGAGTTGGGGAGGGGGGGGGGGGGGGGGGGGGTGCTCCACAATATGCATAAATAAATTAAAAAGAGACAGTAAATAAATAGTAATACTAAAACCTATCTAAAAGGTTTAAAAGGTTTAAAGGAAAGTTAAAAGAGTCCAGACCAGCTTTCAAGGCCGCAACAAGAGTCCATGTATTTATGTGTATGTATTTATCTGGTGTGATGTGAATCGTTCCAATGTTATTCCCATCACTCTCTGTTCCAGCTCACTCTGGGGCTTTCTGCTCGGCTCTGCTGACTCACAACTTGGTCCCTGGTCTGATTCAGCTTCTGTCTTTCTCACAAGGCATCAATACAATGGTCAGTTCAAGCTAGGATCACACTTTGATATTATTGCTCTTGTAGTTTGTCACAGTCGTAGTGGCAGACAACGACTGAATCTGAACTGTGTCCTCAGATCCTCAGGGTTTTAGCAAATATCGCCCACAAGAACAAGGAGTCCTGCGTGCAGCTGGCCCAGCTGGGATTGCTTCCTACACTCTGTGCGACACTTAAAATGGCCGACCAGGAAATGGTGACCCTGAGTCTGGAGGTCCTCTTCATGCTGGTTGTTAGCAGGCCACAGGTAGGCAAAGCGATGACGCTGCTCAGTAGAGATAACCAAACAAGTTTCTTTTTTTTTTTAAACTCTTAGCAACTGTATTCGTCAGGTCTTTTACCAGTGATGTCTGTCTCTCCTTCAGTTGGCAGTTGAGTTTGTAAGGCACGGTGGGGTCTCGCTGTTGGAGGCCATTCAGTACAACAGTGAAGGAGAGATGAGGCAACGGGCAGCATACCTCTTGGAGCATCACCTACTGCCATACTCAGGCGACTGCACAGTAAAGACTCTTGTATACAGTAGTTTGCTGTTTGCTGTTTGTTTTAATTCATTCAGAATTTAAAAAACGACTCATTTGATTTGTTGTGTTGCAGGTGGACAACCTCCCACGTTCCTGAGGCAGCCAAGAGGGATCGTTTACACCTGTGAGAGGTACAGTGTGTCACCAGACGCAGACACAGTGAGGACACACCTGAGGAAACAGGACAACTTGGTTCTGTTTTGACCTGTGTACGTGTCTGAAAAATACCGACAGACCGAAGTTTTTAATAAGATGCAATATGATGTGTTTTTACTGATGGTTATCAGTGAGTTTCTAAAGGGTATGTGTTTTTGATACCTCTAGTTTTACACTCATTCATAAACCTTTACATGAAACGGTATTTATATTCAGATTAGGTCTGAGTTCATCTTTTTTAATGTTGCATTTCGTGCCACCATGAGAGACACATCAACAGGAGGGACAGAAGACTGAAGATTATTTTTTTTATTTTTGCACATGAAGGTCTCATCTGCCTGGAAAACACCCACTGTATGTGTAAACTGCAGAGGACTGACCATTATGAACTGACTGTTAATACAGAGCAAGGATTGTGAGAAACACTGTTTTGTGATATAGACAAATATTGTGTGTTTTTAGCCAATAATTTATTAAATGAACATTCATGAATTAATAAACGTGAGCTTCATAACAAACGTGACAGTTGTTTTTATGAGTACAAGGGTATGTGGGTGAGGTTTTTTAAAATTTAGTTTACTAATAATATGTTCATATATGTATACATAATTAAACCAAAATATTATAACCATGTGCATTTGAAGCAAAAATCACTGGTTATTGAAGCACCCACACAGAGATGGAGACGGTCATGATATTTTGGCTCATTAGTGTGTAATACGATACACTTGATTCTGTCAAATATTGTACAAGTCCAGGATCTGTTTATCATCACCTCTGGTATATTTATATTATGATTGTTAAATCATTTATGCATGCTAAATCATTTTACTCAAAACACTTAATCAAGAACTGTGTTACAGCAAGATAAAATGAAAGTCTAGCACTAGCTTCACAAATATTAATAGATGTCATAAGTTCATTTTTGTATTAGTTTCAATTTTAAACATTTGAAGTTTAAAACATTACTTCTTACTTACTATCACAGGGATTCAATACATTTCAGCAGAATTGGCTTTGCCCAAATTGAACCATCAGAGCAGCACACAGATCTCAGTGGGATTTCATCTTGCTTCAGTGTCTGAGTGGACACTGCAGTGTTGTCCAAGAGCCTCAGCCTGCAACTCCCAAACAAAGTTTCCAGCTCCTCCCCTCAATGACAAAAAAATAGAAGAAAGTTCTCAAATTTCCTCATTTCCTTTCTCCACCCACAACATTCGCCTCCCGTGATCTTACACACTGTTTCTCTACATAAAACAAGGTGGGTCACTGTTTTTGTTCCTATCTCCCCGCATTCTTGTAGATTATGCATGCAGCTGGTATCTTGAGTTGTTCGGCATCAGCATCACAACTATTCTCTAGTAGTACTGGTCCCTGTATCTATAGTGGTAGAAAACATTAATCTGGTTTGATTTGTTCTTTTTTTTTTTCTCTCCTCCCACAGCAAAACACAGCATACAGTTGCCTGGAAATGGAGAGCACTGAGCCAAGAATTAGAGAGCGAACAAAACAACAAGATGGTAATCCAGAGGCAGACAATGCGCTGCTGATGTCAAGCAAGCCTCTCCACCGCTTCGTCCGGAAAGAACCCAGAACTCTTGGGGTAACACATCAAACAATGCAGAGACACAGATACAAGCTGGTGCCCAGTTACAGGAAATTGTGCTGTCTTACAATGAGAAACTAAAAAGAAACTGCAAGAATCCATACTTCTTCCATCTCCTCCTTAGATTGTCGTTCTGATCTTTGGGTGTGCAGAGTTCCTGATGGGATTTCAGCTGGCCACTGAAAGCAAGCTTACATCTTGTCAAATCTACATCCCTTTCTGGCAGGGATTTCTGGTACATACAACACGTACAACATGTGACTGCTCAGCGCTGACATGCAGAAAATTGAGAAATGTTGTACTTGATGTTTACTAATGAGAACTTAAAGTGTTAAATCAGAGTGTGGCACCTAATATTTCCCTGTAAACTGGAGAGCTTAATGAATGAATGAATGAATGTATTTATAGGACAGATTTAATTTGGTACCTACAGAGATCACTATGAGTTCCTTGGAAATAGTGATACTTAGGATCAAGTAGAAGTTTACATTTTAATAAACTAACAATCTGTTTTTAATTAACTTTTGTTTTGTTTTTAAGTTCATCATTTGTGGAAACCTGTCTATCTACACTGAGATACATCCATCCAAGAAGATGGTAAGCATCTTTGTGGGTTTTATGTTTTATTTGTAGATTTTAATTTCATGTGGTCACTTTCATGCAGTCCGTCCTTCTCAATAACCTGTTTAACTCACTTTCCCAGGTAACTGTGTGTTTGGCCATGTATGTGGTTTCCCTCTTGGGAGCCGTGGTCTCTTTTTGCTACAGGATTTACTGCATCACCTATTATATTATTATGATCAGGAGGGCAGCAAAATACGAAACAGAGCCGTACTGGACCTACAACAGAATGGTGAGTTGCAGCATTTGTTATTTTATTTTGCCTAAATTAAATAGATTACATGTTTCACTGTGTATGAATATCTCCTCTCATTTTATATTACCTCAGGGGCAGCTTTTGGCTGTTGAAGGCTTACTGTTCACCTCCTCGCTGTGTGTGTCAGCGCTTCTCTTCTTCTTGTGTGTCATTGCCCATTTGGCACTGAGATCCCCACGCACTCAGGTAATCCTACTTTTTTTTTTTTTTTTAGGGATGTATTTCTTCAGACTGGTATAGAAGCTCCAGAAAACAACATGAACAAAGAAGTAAATTAGGACAAATCCTCTTGAAAAAGACTGAACAACTAAGAAAAAATAAAACAAATGAACTTGAATTTAATGAGACTACCTCATGATAAATCAGAACAATATCTCGCTTCTTTGTCAGTCATCATATTATTGCCTCCTTGTTTCCCTCGCCCTTAACCAGCCTCCTTAATATCTTACAGATTATTGTCCAGCACATCTCAGCTCCTCCACAGAGTGACACAGCAGCAAACTAAGATCAGTCTCCTCAGTTTATTTTTTTCTCAGTTTGTTTTCCTGTTGTTCATCTAGCACATAAAAGGAACATGTCACAATCCTGTACAGTGTATTACATTTGAATGTTGCACCACCTTGTGGCCGTAGTCACACAGCCAGCTTTTTAGTTACCGTAACGAAATAGGAGTTTTTGTAAAAGTTGTCTGGGAATGAAAGTACACTTTGAATCAAAGCCCCTTGCACATTGTATATCACCTGATTTTAATGTATACTTTACTAACAATAATGAAACAGAATTTTATGCAGAAGATGTTAGGGAGAGAAAGTAATTTTTGTCATCTGATTTACGTGCACTTATTAAGGGAAGATAGTAGCTACTAGTAGCTACTTTTATCTAATAAAAGCTTATGTGTGGGTCATAGTTGACACTTGATTGTGTTATGATAACATTATTCGCAGTGCACAGCAGACTTTAAATCAAAGCCTCAAGACTTGCACGTTGCATTTTTTCTAATCTTACTAACAATAATGTAAATGTTAGATAACACTGATATAGACAGACGTCAGAAGTGCTTCTAAATTTGGGGGTATATTGTGTGTCTGCTCCACAATCTCACAACCTACAAGAAATGCAGTTTTTATTCTTGACAAACCCAATCAGTTAGAATTTTAATGATATGTGCATTGTTTTGTGTCAAGCTTTTATTGTGACTTAACCTGTTTTGGCAGCTTGTGATTGTAATGTGATCCACTGTACACTGCACATTCAGCTAATAACATTAACACTGTGTCTTTGAATGTATGAATATATGTGATTCTTTTGGTTACGGGGCAGCACATCCACCTGTGACTGCTACTTTAGCAAAATTCAAAACAACAACATTAACTATGTTTGAACACTTTATCTTGTAGCTTCATTGCAGATGAACTGGTACTATAAATATATCCACAGCTTAGCCTTTGATCTGATGTGCATGTTCATATAATTCACCATATTCATCTACAGTACATAACTATGATATAAGGGCCTGCCTGGAAACCTGTCGCAATCTCCCTATCATTGTGTGAAAAACAGATGTGGACAGAGACCACTCAGCTTTTAGTCGTATTTGATGTTAATGATGTTATTTGTTGAAATAAACAATAAAGCATTGCTCCGATTAATGGTCAATGGTCAGTTACTCACATCTAAATGTTTCTGCATAGACTGCACTTGTGCATAGGCAACTATATTCAAGTCAGACCTCACAGACAGTCCACGGGTTAGTTGTAGGTTATTAAACAGCAGCTGTCTCCCAGAGTTTGTGCCTGCATAACACTTTCACCACTTCTCAAGTTAGCCATTAAATAGTCACATCACACATCTTCTTGTCTTTATGGTGAGACACTCATTTACCTCCGATACCATGTTAAATACGAAAGTACTAATTCTGCTAGTCATTAAAACTTAAAGCAATGTGTATATCAGATTCTTTGTCTAGGTTTACCAGATATGGAGGATAGAAATGAGGACTGGGTCCCATCACTGGACTGTGTCTTTAAATGTTTTCAGTATTGCCTCACAGCTGTTTTGTAAGACTATTGCCATCAACTTTGCCCCATTTTTTTAAACTCCCTTTTGTTTTAATCGGTAAACGAATGCATTTTGTACCATGTGGCAAACAGCATGGCAATTTTAACCTCTGCATGCAACATGCGTCATCTGTTGTGAAAGAGGGGTCACCTTATAGTTGAGGTCAATTTGGATGAGTTGTGCAGCTGTGCACGTTTGAGGTTACTGCATGCTCCGACAATGTATTAGCCAATGTAGTGATCCTAAAACTTTCCCCAGGCTAAGACAAACATGAAGCCTCAAAACAGATGTCAGCTCTATAATTTGTATCCAACAATGATGTGAATATTACGACAGAAGTGGTGACATGATCTCAGATCCTAAATCACAAAAACTGCCATGAGACCCAACATCGTTTTGGCATCTTAATTTATTTCCAGTCATTTGACCGAGCAGACAAACAGTAGTTCAACATTACAACGGGAGTCTTCCCCTGGTGTTGGTGGGAAAGGGAAGACGGAAATCATACAAGAAATGCAGAGGTAAATCTTGTAGTGATATTTGGTCCAGGTGCATTTTTTTGGAGAGGGTTTTAGTGTTCACAGTATTTAATAAACGTAGCTGGCGGTGTACAGAGATTGCATGGAGGCCTGGTCAGCTGAGCCGGTGGGCTTGTACTCTCCTTTGGCAGCCAGGCCATTGATCTGGAGGGAGCAAGAGAGGGGGAGAAGTCAGGGCAAAGTCAAATCTGGTGTTAATAATCAGCCAAGTTACCTGCACTACATTAGTGTTAGACTAAGCCGACAAAAACCTTTAGAAATCAATCATTTACTGTACCAGAGTGTAAAGTTGAGTAATGCAAGATAAGAGGGATTCAATAGATGCACAGTCTGCAACTACTAATTGATAAGTGCATATTGTTTATGGGCATCTTTTCATTAGAAACAGCCGTTCATGCTTCAGGCTTACCTTGGCCCTGGTGCAGAAAGCTTCCTGTGAAGCCGCCTTGTTGGCAGGTTTGCCCTGCCAGGCTGCCAGAGCTGAGGCCTGGAGTGCACGGCCGTAAGAGAAGGTCAGCTTCCAGGGGCGATGGAGGGGTATCTGGTTGATGGCGTTCAGGTTGAGGGAGGCCTCCTCCTCACTCTGGCCTCCAGACAGGAAGCAAATGCCTGGAGAAGCCACAGGACAAAGCATGTCTCATGTTCTACATTCACCTGGAAACCTGTTTTGTAAGAGGGCAAGGCTGCTGCTTTGACACTCACCTGGCACAGCGGCGGGGACAGTGCGCCTCAGAGCAGTCACTGTAGCCATGCCGACCTGCTGAGGGGTGTACTTTGTGGTGCAGGAGTGTCCAGCTGTGACCATGTTGGGCTTCAGCAGAGTGCCCTCCAGGTACACATGGTGATCAGACAGAGCCTTGTACACAGCAGCCAGCACCTAACAACAACAAGAGGAGGTTTGTTATCGCACGAGCTTCAAAACCGCATGATGGGAAAAAACTTGCATTTATGATGAACCAACCTTTTCTGTGACATACTGGCAGCGCTTCAGGTCGTGGGTTCCGTCGGGCAGGATCTCTGGCTCCACGATGGGCACCAGGCCGTTCTGATGGAGCACACGAACTCACGTTAAAATGAGAAACTCTTGATCAAATAGAAGATGGAGAATAAGGACTGTACACACACACCTGTTGGCAGATACTGGCATATCTGGCGAGGACATTAGCGTTCTCTGCAATAGCCAGAGCTGATGGGCAGCCGTCTGAGATCTTCAGCACACACCTCCACTTGGCAAAGTCACAGCCGTCCTTCTTGTACTGGGCGCACCGCTCCGACAGGCCGTCAAGACCTGTGAGAAATGCAAATGCCAAGTTAGTGAATGTTGATGAAGCCAATGGCAACAATTTTCTACAGCTTATGAATCACAAATCTGCTGAAAACGTTTTAACTTTTACCTTGTGTGGTGGTCTCTCCATCTGTTCCGTTCAGACCAGCTGTGCCTTTGTCGACCTGAACAAAGAAAACCAAACACATCCATTTAGACTCACGTGTGAAAACATCTAAAAATGTAACTACTGCAAACTGCTCTGGCTCCTCACCTTGATGCCAACAACAATGCCCTTGTCCTTGATGACCTGGGGGAAGAGCTTGCCACTGTCTGCTTTCTGGTAGAGCGTCTCGTGGAAGAAGATGACCCCACCCACGCTGTTCGTCATGGTGTCGCCGCAGGAGAAGAGCAGGTCACGGAAGTAGCGGCGGTTCTCCTCGTTGTTCTCCACATTGATTTTCTGCAGGCGCTTTCCCATGGTGCCTTGAGAGAGGAAGACATTGAGGTTATTATTACAGATGCCAACTCTGCAGAAAAAAAACAAAACAAAAACAAACACCTCTCAACTCAGATTTGAACTTGAGGCTCACCTGTGGACTCATCTGCAGCCAGGATTCCCTTTCCTGGAGCCACGATCTTCTGAGCGATGTCAGAAAGCTCCTTCTTCTGCTCCGGAGAGAGGGATGGGAACTGATGAGTCATCCTGTAGAAGAGAGAAACAAGTTATTTCACTAGCAGGTTTTTAAGAAACTATGACCGCAGGAGTTATGAGGAAGATTGAATCATTCTTCTCCTCCAAACAAAATAAAAAACAGACATCCTGCTTCTCTTGCATCATCACTGTAAATGTTTGGCTTACATAGCTGAACTTTGGCCCTCCTACAGATAAGTTCTGCCTCCTGGTGTGCAACACAAGTTCATAGTTCACTTTAAAAAAAAGTCTAGGTCCCCCAGCCCCCCACACACACCTTGAACCTGCACAGTGTGCACAATCAGAATAAATATTAGAATAATTCACACACATGGAACAATGAACAACAGTTTGAGGGCGAGTGATTGTTAACTTCACATTGCATTTCACTGCACTCGCACAAAGCAGAGGCATGCTGTCCACCACCGACAGACAACACAAGTCGATTTTACTCTGCAACACTTTCACAGGACTTTGAGAGGCAATCTATAAATGCAAAACCCGAGCATACAGAATCAACCTGTTGATCCGGTTGTGCAGAGTACACGCTGCTTAAAAGTCGCATCTTAAATCCACATCTGCTGCACAGAGACTCCATTGCTGCACATTTAAAGACATGAGGAAACTGAATCATCGCAGAAATAAGTCTAAATAGCCTACTGAAAGAAAACATTGTAATCTGCGACATTACAGCGTGCAACAGTTCAAAAACTTGGAAAACACTCCTTACTTGAGAGTTATAATCAGACAGCGACGACAGCACAAGTGTCAAACGGCCTCTGCAGCCTCCCAGAAGTAACTGAGTGAGAAGGCCGAAATCTGGGCACAAAGCTGTATTTATCGCCTGTAGGAGGCTGCGGAGGGAGGTGCTCGTGATGTGGCGGGGCGTGTGTCACCCCGGTAACGCAATTGGCCCGGTCAGGACAGACAGGGGCGGCGTTTGCACGCTGTGGCATCAATGTGCTCTTTTGTGGACTTTAGGTTCATATCTGAGTCCGGTTATTGGGGGGAGGGGGAGCAGCCATGCAGGGAACATGATGTGTCGTCTGAAGCAGGTTATAAAGTCGAAGTCTGCATCAGTGTGTGATCACACACAGCCCCGCCCCCCTGCACGCAGTCACAGCGCTTTGAGAAATGGTGAAAATGTAATGTGAGAACAACATTTGTCAAAGTGCTGCTATGTTGCAAGTCAGGTTTCTTTTGTAGCCTATTAATGGACGTTTGGGTTATAGTTGCATATGACAATGCGTGTGTTTATCTTATCTGATCAGGAAGCATTCACACATTCCTATTCACAAACATCTTAGCAGAAGATATACCGGGGCCATAACTTAGGCTACTATAAACTTTAAACAGGCTACTTGTACAATTTATTTTATTTCCAATGTAAACATATATAGGCTACTACTTAGTGAAAGTAAAAATTAAAAAAAAAAAAAAAAAAAAAAAAAAAGGGAAAAAAAGATAAGGAATCAGTGCATTAAAAAAGGAAACACATCTAGGCCTGCTGATCTTTTAATATTATTGTAATTGCCATGAATTGATTTGAGTCATGTTAATTTGAGATTTTATAGATGGGAAGTGCTTTTCTTTATTCGATATGTTCCTAAAGTAGGACAATGTTTCATTTATCAGACTTTTTCCATGAACAACTTTTTTCATGCCACCTTGTTTATCTGCCTTATGCGTCACATCACTTGTCAAAGACGTCATGCATAAACAGTTCTCAGATCAATTGCTGAAAATGGGCCAAAAAACATCAGTCCACGAGAGACCTCAGCAGATAGGGATATTTCAACTAACAGGCTGGAGGAGCTCACAAACAATGACTAGTGTGTTTTTTACACAACCTGGACTCTGCACCTGGTGCAGTGTACTTTTTAATAGGCCTACTGCTGATCAGAGTTCAGTCTCTGCCCATGAGTCCCTTTTTATATAGCCTAAGAATTGAGAGGCAGAGAGGGAGAGTCCGGATATGCAACACATCAAGACACGTTTGCCTGCCCCTAAAGTATGTGAAGTAGCCTAAATTATAAAAAGACAGCACCACAGGAATGTTAATTTGATTATTTTTGGTTGCTTGATAGTTGCTGCAATCTCCCCGAGCACTGCAACTTCCATATATCCATGGATCTGTGTGAGCAGAGAGCCTCCATTGTCCCCGTAACAAGTAATTTAAAGGGGAACTATGCAAGTCTGGTCGCTTTTCCGCTGTTTTGCTTTGCTAACCCTCCTCCCGGTCATGTGTTTGTCATGTGTGAAGAGCAATTCATAGAGCGGCGGATAAAGTTATAGGCCTACGCCTTACGATGTGTTTATTTGTGTAGTCTTATCTGTCATGAACAAGAGATTACGGGTTATGGGGCGCGTTTGTCTGCAGTGCTGCCACGACAAGAGCTGGGCCTGGGACACAGGGAACTGGGTCGGAAGCGCTGATCTTGCAAGGTTGGTTTTCAGCCAAGAGACGCTAGACCCTCGTAACAAGTTATGTCATTTATTAAAACATCACAATTACTCCAAAGCTGTTTAATCAATTTTTTTTTTTTTTTTTAAAGCCTGCAGTTCCTATTTAACAATCACAACTACTACGAAGCTGATTAAGGTGCAAATCTTGCATAGTTCCTCTTTGAAGGAGCATTATCGCAAATTACAATTATTTGTTCGGCCACTAGATGGGGCCGGTGGTGCAGCGTAAACATCCTACATAGCATGCCATTCAAGAGCGGCCGGCTTGATCATAACAAAAAGAAATTCTGCATTTGCTCCACAGACACTACACTGTTGGCTAATGGCTATATTTTGTATAGCCATTAGCGGTGGAGCAATTTATTTATTGCATATTTCAGTTTTTTTTATTGCTATTACTGCTGTATTTGCGATAATGCTCCTTTAACTTTGGTTAGGCAGCAGCAGCAGAGGTCTGTGAGCTGAGTGGGGGTCGTTCCCCTCCAGCCCAGCGGGGGGCGCAGCGGCCTCGGCTGGACGTGGCTCCGATCGGCGCGTCACCGCTTCCGTTTCCGAGAGGCAAAGCAGCCGCGACATCAACATCCAGAGACAGATTCACTCAGTAACACCAAACTCTTACCATTAAACACGGTAAGACCTCGACTCGACGCTGTTGTTGCTGACAAAATTAAAAAGTAAATGCATCGACGCGTCGAGTCAGAGTCGGTTTTTAACGAGCATCAACGACATCCGAGGCTAACGTTAGCAAGCGGCTAACGCTAGCCTGCCGCTGCTGCTGCTGCTGCTGCTGCTGACTGAAGCAGCTTGTTTCAGCGCTTTTAATGTGACAACAGCTCAATTTCAGGCCTTTTTCTTGGTATCACTCACGTCTAGGGATAATAAAGATCCCGAAGAAATATAAAAGCAGCTGTGTTTGGCCCTTATCGTGTTGTATACCCAGCAGACAGCAGCTCGCCTTGCTCGACAAGGGCCAGATGTCCACACAGTCTCGTCTATTAATGTCTCTGTTTGTTTCAGGAGTCTGAGGATGTCGGGACTGAAGCGTCCTGCTGACCCCAGCGGCGGCTCCTCGTCCTCCGGTGCCCCCCTGGAGAAGCGGAGGGAGCGGGAGGGAGAAGACGGAGGTGCCGGTGTCAGCGCCGCCGCCGGGAGGAGCACCGCGGTGGAGACTGTCATCAAACTAGGAGGGGTGTCTAACTCGGTGAGCTGCTCTTTATTATCCACCAAACTGTCTGTATGACACTTGGAATGATGTATTTTGCTCCTGCGTTTTATCATCATGTTTAAACCGATTGTGTGTGTGTGTGTGTGTGTTTTTTAGGAAGAACAAGACATCAAAGCTCTCCAGACTAAGAACAGAAAGTTGGGAGAATCTCTTGATCAAAGACAGGTAAATCAACTCTCTCTGTACGTGTTGACAAAGCAGCACAACATGCTGAAGCTGAACTTGCTCTTTCTCCGAAAACGGGTAACATCTGAACTGTTTTGTCTTGCAGGTGATTGAGGATGAGCTGCGAGAGAGAATTGAGAGACTGGAGACCCGGCAGGCCACAGACGATGCCAGTCTGCTGATCCTCAACAGATACTGGAACCAGGTGAGTTCACTGAGCGCAGACATGGGAACAAAACATTGTTGACTCCTGTCCTGTTTATCATCAAAAAGTTGACATCTTCTCTCTTTCTCTCTCTCTCATTCTCAGTTTGATGAAAATGTTCAACTCACGATCAGGCGCTACGAACAAGCAAGCAGCGAACCTGAGAAATCTCCAGCAGGTGACGGACGGAGCCTGAAGCCAGAAACACCAGAGCCCGATGGCGACTCCAACCAGGAGAGAGCTAAGGACAGAGGTTAGGACACAGCTGATGCACAATTATGCAAAAATGTTCAGTGATTATTCAACAATCCAGAGATAAAAAAAACAAAAAAACATCTTTCCTTCTGTTGTCACCAAGGCCACCAAGGAGAGACATCCAACTCCTTCCTGGCAACACTGGCGAGTAGCAGCAGCGAGGAGATGGAGGCCGAGCTCCAGGTGAGAGTGGAGTCCAGTCAGAAACAGGCTCATCGAGTGGTGGAGATCTGCGAGGGGCTGAGGCGCACCGTGGACCAGCTGAAGACAGACCTGGACACTGGAACAGGTGAGAGAAAAGAAGGTGCAGGTGGCAAGACGAGGAAAAAGTAGAAAAATTGATGACGTCGTCAGTTTATGTGTTTGCACTCCTAAAATGTGATGATGTTGTTGCTTTTCCTGCCAGAGAGCGGTTTGTGGCAGGTAGCGAATAAACTGAACGCCCTCCTGACCAGTGAAAATGAACGGTTGCAGCAGCTGACTGAAGACCTCAAGCAGAAGCACAGTCACATGACGAGCGAGGTACGGATCGTGTCGCACCTTATTCTCTGTCAAAATGTTTCAGGTCAACACAGACACACCAAACTAATAGTTAAAACTGCTAATAATAATAATAATAATAATAAAACATTTAATTTAAAAAGCGCCTTCCAAGCCTCTCAAGGACACTTTACAGAAGAGAGTATCAAAATAAAATAAAGAACATCCAAGCAATCAAATACAAGAAAGATACAATAAACAACAGTCAAACCAGTAAAATGAAAAAATGTGCAAATATTAAATGTACAACATTAAAGGACGACAATGACTAAAAGTTGTGCAAAAAGATGGAATAGGTTGGAGTGAGAAGGTGATTAAGTAGGTCCTCATCTGTAAGAGACACAAACAAAACCTTTTTACCTTGGTTTGAGTTTTCCGTCACTCAGCGTCCCCTTGTCTTCTTCTTATCTTTCCCAGTCCCGGCCTCTGGGTCGTGCAGCGAACAAAGCCGACCAGCGTGTGAGCGAGCTGCAGGTCCTAATCGAGGAGCTCCAGTGGGACATGGAGAAGATCCGCCGCAGGGAAAACCGACTGAATGCCCACCTGAGTGAGATACTGGAGAGGGTGAGGAGGATGATGAGGATTTCTGTTGGGCGTTATGAATCAATCGCAGTGTTGTGTCAATTTGTGCGTGTTGAAGCATGTCGTAGCATGTTATAACACTTCCTGTGCACCATAGGTGAACAGCAAAGGCTACAAGGTGTGTGGGGAGGCCAGCAGTGTATGTGGGACCATTACCATCAACAAGAGAAAGGTAGGGGCTGTTATGGTTTTCATAATTCTGGCAGTTTAGACACGGCAACAAACTCATAGTTTTTACACTTTCCCTCAACACCCTTCAGTTTTAATCTTCTCCCCTCTTCCACGCTGATTACAGTTTGAGGAAATGAACAGTGAGTTGGAGGAGAACCGGGAGCTGGCAGACAACCGTCTCACTGAGCTGCAGAAGCTCGAGCAGGACCTGCAAACCGTTCACCAGGACAACAACAGCATGAAGGTACTCATCACTCATCACACACACTGTCAGTGTCAATGTTTTTACCTGAAAATGTCTCAAGCAACCCTTACATGGAAAAGATCATTATTCAGTACTTTTCTTGATACACATATTTTCTTTTTGGTCACCGTCTTCTCCTCTGTTTCCTTCCTCTCAGGCAGAGCTGATGAGTCGAGCAGAGGGTGTGGTGAAAGATTCATCAGAGTATCGCTGTCTGCAGTCTCAGTTCTCTGTCCTCTACAACGAGTCCTTGATCCTCAAAGCTCAGTTAGACGAGACGCGCGCTCGCCTCGGCACCACCAGGACGGCACGCCTTCGTCAGCTGGAGCACATGGAGGTAAAGGATGTGTGTGGTGTGTGTTTGCGTACGTGTCGGTGTCAATCTGTGGAACCTTCGCTCCCATCTCCCTTTTACTTCCTCTCGCTGTGTGTGCAGAACGATGAGGTGACTCTGCAGAGGAAGGTTCGCACAGAGGTGTTTCAGCTGGAGGACACGCTGGCTCAGGTCAGGAAGGAGTACGAGATGCTGCGCATTGAATTTGAACAGACTCTCGCCGCCAACGAACAAGCAGGTAACCACCAGGCTGTGGTTTATAATAGCGACAAGATTAATGAACCAGAGCTTTGATTCACATCAGAGTCCTAACGTGTAATGTTTATTCTCTCCTTCTCCCTCCTGTTGTTCCTCTGACCGTCTCCTCGTCTCAGGTCCTATCAACAGAGAGATGCGCCACTTGATTAGCACACTGCAAACCCACAACCAGCAGATGAAGGGAGAAGTAGTGAAATACAAGTTGAGGCTGAGAGAGACACAAGCTGAACTCAACCAGGTGCGTCAGAACACGAAGGAAATAAGCTCATGAACAAGAATCTTTGTGGGACTTTAAAGGGATAGTTCAACAGTTTGGTAAATTGGCCCATTGCCATAATCCCTATAGGCAAATGGGAGGCAAATGGAATTTCTTGGTTTCCCTCATCAAACTCATCTAATACACAATCCAACAACTTCAAAACGCTCTGGTGGACAAGTTGTGACCTGCACATTCACAACGCTATGAGATAATAACAGAACGTTACGCAGTCTCTGTATTTACCTCGAAAACAACTCGTAACGTTCTGTTATTATCTCATAGCGTGGTGAATGTGCAGGTCACAACTTGTCCACCAGAGCGTTTTGGAGTTGTTGGATTGTGTATTTGATGAGTTTGATGAGGGAAACCAAGACATCCCATTAGCCTCTGTAGCGTGGCTCTGAGCAGCTCACGGCTCTGCTCCGCCGTTCTAAAAATAGCTTGCACCGACAATTACAGGTAACAAACCTACTAAAACTATAGGGATTATGGCAATGGGCCAATTTGCCAAAATGTTGAACTATCCCTTTAATAATAACACGTGTTATAATATATTGGAAATTAAGAAGGAAAGTGGTAGCTTCCTAAAAAGTCCACTTATTTATCCGTCGCCTCTGTAGGTCCGAGCTTCAAAGGGCAATGCCATCCTCCAATCACAGTCAAGCACAGAGATGGACGTGAAGGACGAGTCGACCTCTCCTTCGACCCTAGCCGTCTCTGGTGAACCTGTGGTTAAGACCGAACCTGACAACGGCTCCTCTACACCCAGCAGCCTTGGTAACGTAACACCTACTTAACTGACCAGTGAAGCTTACTTACTATTTAATTAAGTGCTGAACTGCGTAAATGTTGTTTTTGCTCATTTTCACTTTGTTCTTATGATCCACGATTGGTCAGTTCCTTCCTCACTCCGTCTCATCTTCTCTCTGCAGGTGCCTCGGTGAAAACAGAGCCTGGGATGGAACCAGAGCCAACGCTAAAAGAAGAGGAGAAAGAGGAGAAGAAAGAGAAGGAGGAAAAGAAAGAAAAGGACAGTATAAAGAAAGAGGAGAAAGACAGAGAGCGCGAGAAGGAAAAGGAGAGAGAGAGGCCGACCCGCAGCAGTGGGAGCAGCAGCAGTATGACAAAGGACGAGAAGGAGAAGCCGGGGGGCAGCGGCCAACCTGACGACTCGGCCGGGGAACGTTTGTCTGTGGTCGGAGGGTCAAAAAGGAAAGAGATGGAGCAGCTGAAGATCGTCCGAACAGAACTCAAGTAAGTGGCCGTTTTATTTGAAATGCTTTTTTTTCCAGGTAGATGAAGAAAAACTGGGTGACTTGTCGATTACTGGGACTGTGGTCCATGTGCATCTATACATTAACTATTTAAATTAAACTGCTCATTACAAAAACAGTCTAAAAGCTGAAAAATGTTGTCACATTGTAGATATCTCAGATGTTTCTCTTGTTTTTCACCCATACCTACCTCGCCATAAGGTGCAATGTTAATCTAAAATTTAAGTGGATGATGATTTAATTTTAACTGTAGTCATATGTACCGTATTAATGCATTTAAAGAAATCTAAATATACTGTAGACACCACAGTTTCAGAATCTGAATCTTCAACATCTTTTCTGGCTGTAATGTCCATTTGATTCTGTGAATCACCAGCACTGGCTCATAGATGACAGAAAACTGTTGTTTGCATTAAATGGCAGATAGACAAAACATGTTACTGCTGTGAAACTGATATAGCGCATGTTTCTCTCGCATGTTTTACTTTGTGTTGATATCAAAACCATAACTGGGCTTATGTAGAGGTTTCTGATTATTTTTGGACCTTGGATGTTGATGACTTTGGATGCTGTGTAGGAAAGCGCAGGAGTCCCAGAGGGAAATGAAGCTCCTATTGGACATGTACCGCTCAGCACCCAAGGAGCAGAGGGACAAAGTCCAGCTGATGGCTGCAGAGAAAAAGGCCAAGTCAGAGGTGATTGACACTGCACAACACTCATGTACAAACAGAGTCAACAATCCGTCTTGGTGCACGTATTCACTCCCATAGGGCATTTATTACATTATATTGCTGTATCGTGTGCATATTTTTACTGGATCTTGGATTCATTCTTGTTTGGTCAGCAACACCTGACCAGATAGAGGAGTTTACAGTAATTGGTTAATCATAGCATTCCCATAATAGTAATGATCATTTGCTGATTCCAGGCAGAGGAGCTGCGGCAGAGGCTGAGGGAGCTGGAGGAGCGGGAACGGAGGGAGGGCAAGAAAATGGCCGACGAAGAGGCCCTGAGGAAGATCCGCTCCGTGGAGGAGCAGATCGACATCCTCAACAAGAAGCTCTCCATAGCCAAACAGGTGTGTGCGGTGGTCGTTGTATGCAAACTCCCCCTCCCTGTTCTCCCTTTTCGTTTCTCTGACACTCCCACTTCTCCTCCGCTCCCGCCCTGCAGGAGGAGGACGCGCTGCTGAGCGAGATGGACGTGACGGGCCAGGCCTTCGAGGACATGCAGGAGCAGAACATCCGCCTGATGCAGCAGCTCAGAGAAAAAGACGACGCAAACTTCAAGCTGATGAGCGAAAGGATCAAGTCCAACCAGATCCACAAGCTGCTAAAAGAGGAGAAGGAAGAGCTGGCGGACCAGCTGCTCACTTTGAAAACTCAGGTCAGGTGCCAGACAAATCTATAAGGTCTAATCCGTACGGAGTGGGGCCTGTACACACTTGTGACAGATAGATATATAATTACTCACTTTGTTTGAACTATGACTCAACTTAGTTTCCTGTTTTTCTTTGCTAAAGGCGGGCTTACACTGCACGACTATTCGTCTGTTCACATCTCAAACTGCACGAGCTTCCCTCTTCAGTCCTACGTCTCAGATCAGTCTCAGACCCCCACTAATTGCACGTCGTTCTACGATTGCTCTCCACCGCCATTACCCTGCGATGCCGCTGAGATTTGTGCTGCTCTATAATTGCTCAATTGTAAACATTGGCGTGCAGCGTGCATCACCTCCAAGGACGGTGCTGCAGAGAGAGAGAGAGGCGCAGCCAGCTGACGTGTAGCTCACCTGCAGCTGTCAGAAGAGCCTCGCTAGTTCTCTCTCTATCCTGCACTTTGTTTAAAAGTTCAACATGTGAAGATCTAACTACCATCTGCACACCGGTCAGCTGAGCCAGAGCACAGTGGACGTGGCTGCTGGTGTGTAGGCTCGCTATTTTATACTGTAACGGCAAGAAAAAAATAATCGTCCTCAATCGCTGATTGTCTGATAGTGTGTGTACATTTGTCGGGCTGATCTTCCATCACGGACTGTGCTCTGATCATCACCCGGTCACCCTGTCTGTCACAGCTACAGCTGTGGTCTAACTTCAGCTGGTCACTTCCCTGTCCCTCCTCTCTCTGTCTGCCCGTTCTCACTCCATCTGACGAAGTTCAGCATCACATTCAGGTTCATAAAGGCTCTGTGCTCTGTGCTAAAACAATCTGTCATAGTAAAAACTTGTCGTATGTGCAGAATCGTGACGTAGGACCCCATACATTGTCCGTCACGACGAGAAATTTTCTAGCATGTCAGAAATTTGTCGGGAGGTCGGCGACTCATCTTTAGGGCGTCTGGACGTGACGCAGAGCCTCACTAACCGTACGTCCCGATTATGCTCACGACCCTGCGATCCCTCTACGATTATGCAAATTAGGCTGCGACTCGTCTGGGACGACAAAATTGTGGCAAAATCGTACAGTGTAAGCCCGCCTTAAGGCATGAGTGTGTTATGTATTCAATTCTTTTGTTTAATCTTCGTTTCACATAATATTTTTTTGTGTCTTCGTTCAGGTCGATGCCCAGCTGCAGGTGGTGAGGAAGCTGGAAGAGAAGGAGCGCCTCCTACAGGGCACCATCAGCACCGCAGAGAGAGAGCTGGGACTTCGAACACAAGCTTTGGACATGAACAAACGCAAGGTAACACGCAGAACGGTTGTACAGTGTGAGAGGAAAATGGCTTTCCCACTGCGGATGAATAAAGGCACGTGTGTGGTCGTCCTCCAGGCTCAGGACTCTGCGATGCTGTCGGAGGAGGTGCGAGCTCAGCTGGAGCAGGTTCAGCAGAGGCTCAGCATGGTCAGAGAGGAGGTCGTTGAGAACAGCATCTCCAGAGAGAAGGAGTCCTTCAACGCCCGACGAGCACAGGTAACGGCACAAATAAGCTCAAGATGTAAAGGTTAATGTATTTATTATCAAATGTGAAATTAAAATAAAACGTGGAAGACAGGCTCCTTTTATTCACAGCTGTGGCCATTTTAATGTGTTTCAGGAGGACATCTCCAAACTCAGGAGAAAGATCGAGAAGGCAAAGAAACCAGCTGAGAAGATCAGCAATGGAGACGAGATCCTAAATGAAGAAATTAATGAATACAAGGTAGGTTTTGGTGATTGTAAAAGATGTAAAAACTCTTTGTTTTCAACATTCCTGCTGTTTCCGGTGTTTGTGTTAAGCTAGGCTAAGCCATTCATTCTTGTAACTTTAACTTGTAGTGTGTCAGTTTCATTCATTTTTGCATCTAACGCACTTTTAGGAAAACAAATAAGCGCATTTCTGAAAAGTGATTATCAGCATCGATTACCTCGATTTACACCAGCTCAAGCATGCTCTGTGTGAGAATGGCCATTTTATATGTTTTCATCGTCTTTTTAAAACGGTTTTGAAATGAAAACAGTCATGTGGACAGAGCCTCACCGGGGTTTCCTTGATAAGAGTAGCAGGGATTAGACCCACTACTGCCACAGGGAATGGAATTAACAGCCCTGTGGCAAAATCCCCGAACAAAGAGGTTAACAGGAGTCGTGAGGGTCAGTTTGCCTTGGATGTTTAAATGAGACCAAATGTCAGTGTGATCACACTCATTTGACAGAAACACAGTTAAACAGCTCCAGTTTCTACCAAGTGGAGAAGACTGAACTTCTCACATTATATAACTGTCTTTTGCAAATTGTATCCTCAAAATTTCCCCCTGCTTTGTAAATAAACCAATGAGCAGTTTGATGTAGTCATGACACGTCCAGACACTAAAGTGACTTCCCTCCGTAGTATGTGGTGTATTCCTCACATGTGAAACCACATGAGGGCAATTGAGCCTGAAGTCCTGTCTCTATAATCACACGGCCTCACTGCTGCCCCAGATATTTGTGTCCACTCGTTAGGAAACACTCAGCTGAGGACAAAACTGGCTTCTTGGTTAATTGTTCAAACCATTTCCTCCCTCCCTCTCCCCCTCCCACTTTCTCCCCTCCAGGCACGACTAACATGTCCCTGCTGCAACTCCCGGGTGAAGGACGCTGTACTGACCAAGTGCTTCCACGTCTTCTGCTTCGAGTGCGTCAAGACGCGCTACGACACGCGCCAGAGGAAGTGCCCCAAATGCAACGCCGCCTTCGGAGCCAACGACTTCCATCGCATTTACATTGGTTAAATGCTGCGTCGGTGTGATAAGCGGTCGCACAAACACTGCTGGGGGCGCTTCACCGCGCTCCTCCTCTGACTGTGTACATCCCATCCTGGTGTATCTGCAGGATGCCACCAGTGTGAACTCCTCTCCCCTCCTCTTGACGATTCCAGCCTGATGGGGCCACACTGATGCTCTGAACTGAACGCTTTAATTTTTTTTTTTTTTTTTTTTTTTTTTCAGCTCCAGTATCCACTACTTTACTGTACCTTTTCAGATACGGCTGCAGGAAGAATGTAGAGACATGAGATTCTACAAGTCTGCATCACAAGCTGAGATTTGTGGTGTTTGTGGACATCTGGTGGTGCGTGTGTGTGCGTGCGTGCATTAAACAAACCCATGTGTAAAGGAAATTGTTAGTACAGTGTGCAAGCAGCATTCCTCCCAGTGTAGTAGAGTTTGAGTCATGTTGGTGTGTGTGTATGTGTGTATATATTGAATGTCTTTTTTTTTCTTTTCTTTTTTATTTGAAATCTGCCTCTTTTTTTTCTCCAAACTGTCCTGAAATCTCTCTGATCTGACTTGATGCTGTGTAATTGCTGTAACTATTATTAAACTGCCATTAACAGTGTCCAGCTTCTCCTCCTACTATTTTATTTTATTTATTTATTTTAGTCATTCTCAAACTGTTTGTCGGACCTTGCGAATACTCTTAACATTTGACCTGGAACATTAAACCACAAGTCCCAGTGTGCAAATCTCTGTTTATCCCCCGTGCACAGCGACCTCCTCTTCCTCCTCCCCCTCTTCGTTTTCCTCCTCCTCTTCCCGACGTGTATGCATGCGTGTGCGCGCTTTGGAAACAGTCGTTAGAAACGCTAGAAGGAAGGGAGTGCCATATGGGAACGGCGACAATTGGGGGCTCTTTTTTTTAAAGAAAGAAAAAAAAAGATTGAGCAACATAATCCACCGCATTAGTGCTTTTGATGCAAGCTCACAGACAAAGGAAGTCCAAACCTTACTGGTGTGCGGCTCAGGGCAGAAATAAGAGGCTTTAACAGACTCGTGCTCGGCTCAGCGTCACCGCGCCTCCGCCAACGTTTTCTTTTTGCGCCTAAAGGAGATAAAGTTTTGGAGAAACGTTTCTGCTTCTGCGTCTTTTTTTGTAGTGGTCTCATTCACAACTTCCCGCTGCGCCCTGAAGAATCAACATCATCATCATCTGTCTCGGCCACTACTGGATCTAAGCCTTTAACGGGTTCTTACCAAATATAGCCACTGTAAATGCTGGAGTGTCCTTGACTGAGCGGAGCGGTCCTACTGTGAATATTTGCAGCGTTGCCAAAGTTTATAATTAAATACTTGGATCATTTAGAGAGGCCGGTGCTTCCTTTTCATACCAAGACACTTTAGTCTTAATTTGCAAACCGGACACTTGGATCGATCTCTGCTTTAGCATTTTGAACAGCTGTTGAGGGGGTCTTGTAATTTCCTTCCTTTTTTTTATTGTGAGCTGGAGCATGTTGATTTAAAAACGCTCTGTAACCTCTGACTGCTTTCAACAGGAGCCATTTTTAAGTCTGTGATTTACAATCCCGTCTGAGACACTGAACACGAGCTGTTCAACCTGCAGCCTTCAACCTGTGCACACGTAGTACATATTTTTTTAAAGCACAATCTTTTTTTCTCCTCCATTTACTCGTAAACCTCCCAACTATGACTTTTTGTGCGTCTCGCTCCGGGCGCGGTGGATGTGCCATGGCTCGCTCTTTCCTCACCATCTCTGTCTTGGTGCTGGCTCTGACCCTGGGCTGGGCTGGAGCCGAAGCCGAGCCGGTCAAGCCGAGCGGTGGGGGGACTGGGAGCCCACCGACGGTCACCCTCCGTACTGTGATCGTGGGAACCTGCCAGGAGGTCCAGCGGTACGCGGAGTCGGTGTTGGGAACCAGCGTGGTGCGGTCAACTACTGAGGTAGGCTACAATACAGAGGAGGATGCACTAATGGCTTACACAAAAACAACTCCTCCTTCCTGCTCCAGGAAGTGGCTTTACATTCATCTCTTTTCTTTAATTGTTAATATACTGTAGTCTAACTTCACTGTTTGCTCTTAATCAATGCTTCACTGTATCTGATAACTAATTTTCCTTCCTCAACTCTCATCCCTATCTACACCCTTCACACACATTCCCCTCCTCATGCCCCCTCAACTTGTTAATCTCCCTCCTGATCCCCTCATCTTCTCTGCCCTTATTTCATGTCTCCTTATATCTGTGCATCCTTCTGTTACACACACTTCTCTTCTGTCCCGTCCCCCCCTGCCTCCACCCTGCTGTGGTTCCCTTTCCCCCCCTCAGAGTGCTGTGTTGTATCTTGAGTCATTGCTTGGTCAGGAGAACATCTATACAGGGGCCATGGTAAGAAACCAACCTGGGTGTCTCTCTCCATCTAGTCTGACCTGACAGAGTCCTCTCCTGTGTTTCTGTTTAGCTCATGTGGGTGGTGTTAGTTAGTACAGAGAGTAGAAGCATGGCTGTTAGTCAGGAACTAGCCATATGTGTGCTTGTACGTGAAGATATTTGCATGTGAGGCCACCGTACCTGTGAGCTTGTGGTGATACGAGTCTGTATACGTGTGGTGAGCTGATAAGTGCGCCGAAATAGTTGGACGGTGAGTCAATTTGGCAACTCTGAATGCAAAAGATAGGGTGTGTGCATGATCCTTGGAAAGGAAATTGACTATTCAAGTCCTCAAATTGAAGTTAGAGCCTTAGTCCATCTGAATGTTTCGGTGAAATCATTTCTAGCAAAGAAATTCCAGTTAAATGGAGCGAAAGTGTCATATTGTGATCATATCTCATCCTCAAGATAAAAAGGTAGACAAAGGACACACACACTGCACTGCGAGCTGCCAGTAAAATGTAATGCAGCCTAGTAGGACAACATTTCTTCAACATATTTGGATGACGTCTCTGAACTTTGCTGGGAGCTGTCAGGGCCGTGTGCAGGTGTCCTGTCTGTCGGTCTCCTGACCTGGATGTGCACGCTTATGCATTAATGGTAGTTAGATCACAGTATTTTCAGGTGTAAAGGGTTGAAAAATGAACAAAATACAACTGTAGGCCTACTGTCTGTTATAAGCTGCTGCAGCACAACATCTAAAACACCTGCGGCCTTTAAAATGAACATAAAGTGAGCCTCATAGAAACATGTAAACATTTAATGATTAAGTGTTTTTCAAGTAGGCTAATACACACACGATGATGTGGAGTGACAGATGCTTGACTCATGCTCTGACATATTGGACAGTTCTCACTTATGTGCCAGTGTGTAGCGCAACAGGTGCAGATAAGATACTTGTCCAACTTGTTGAGCTACCCTTGACCTTGCTGCACAAGGCTATACTGTCTCACTCTCTCACTCTCTCTTTGCTCTCTGTGAGACAGAGAGATTTGGGGGGAGGTGAATAGACATTACAGGAATAGCAAGTGGCGCTGTCCAGCTGTCCCTCATGCAGCTGTTTGTCCAAGTTAACAATACAACACTTCAGAAGGTGCAGCTCAGCAGCACTTGGGAGTTCGTACGAGCGGTCGCTGCAAATGAGTCGTGCTGTTTTATACACATGCATTATGAACCACGCTGCCTGCACGCTGGACTGTGTCCATGAATGCGCACCTATTCTCTGCATGATTGTTAATGCGGTCACAATGCGACCTCTCTCCATTGTTACCTCACACAATAATAACCAAGTTAAACGTGTCTCCACCCTTTTCTCCACGCTGCGCACAGTTTCTTGAGATGGTGATCCGTTTCCTGGCTGAAGGAGCTGCCAGCGGCCTGAACGTCATCGCTGTTTATGTCACAGAGATCCTGAAGGTCACAGGATTCGATGGTGGGTACCATGAAGGCCCCTGTGTGTGTGCTTATCCTTGTTTATGTCCCTGTGCAAATGAACCCTAACTCTGTGAAGTGTCTGCAGGAGTAAGAAACAATCTGTGGCAATGAAAGTTTCAAGTGTGAGTGGAAATATGCAGACCTGTCTCTCCCTGAGGGCAATCTCTCTGCCACTCCTTTATAAATCAGTGTTTACTCCAGTTGCTGTATGTGCCAACGTCTGCTCTTTATTGAAACTACACCTAAACTGGATTCCCTTCCTCCACAGCTGCACTGACGTTGCCCCGATTCACTCCGGAGGGTGTGACAGCCGTCGCCCAGTGGGGTCTGTTGGCTCTCATCGGCTACTGGGTGCTGAAGATCGTTCTCCGGCTGCTGATTGCGGTGGTGAGGCGGGTGTTCTGGTTTGTGAGAACCGCCCTGGCACTCTGGCTTTTCGGACTGATGGTGACCGACAAGACCGCCTCCGCGGACACCACGGCGGTCCGACTGGCCGGCCTGGTGCTGGTATGTGTCCTGCTGACCCTGCTCACCTCTGCCTCTGAAAAGTCGAGCGGAGTGGAGAACCGGCTGAGCTCCCTGGAGGGCCGAGTAAAGGCGGTGGAGAAAAGGAAAGGGGAATAGTGATGGGATGGAGAAAAGATGGACACAGGTGGTGGTGGTAATATCAAATAAGTAAATAGTAACATGAATGGTTTCTATATGAGTGTCAAACTTTTAAGCAAATAAATAAATCTCTGGGATTTTTAATCTGGATTGATTTTATTGTTTTCCTTCATGAAGACGCTTCATCCACCCGTTGTCTGTGTGGCCTCTCTGTGGAGTGGCGCAGTGGGCTGGAGCCAATCCAGCCTATTACTGGGCCAATACTTAGAAGCACACAACTAAGGGACAATTTAGAGTATTCACCCCCCTACTGCACACAGGAGGAAATGCATGCTCTACTTAGAAAGGCCCCAGATCCGGGATTCGAACCCAGAACCGTTTGATGGGAGGCCACAGTACTAAGATGTAGATACAGAGCACATACAGTATAAAGTTTGCTGTTGCAACGGTGTTAACATACCACCATTCATTTATCAGCACTTTAAGTATACATGGGGCTGTAGTGCAGTTCATGGATTTAAAAAAAGTGAGGAGATCATCATGTTTTCAGGAAATTACACACATCTGCAGTTCAGTCTCAGCTCATCTCATACATGTTGAAATATTTGAACTTTTGAGCTGTTGAGTCATTCGGATCCGTGCTGTGGGTTAGGGTTTTCAGTCTTGCCTGTATCTGATTTAGTGCAGAGCTAAAGTTGTTGACTGTTTCCCAGACTGGTCAAGTCTCTTTATAGCAGCCGTGATGCTGGCCTGACTAAAAATATCTGTGTCTTAAGATTGTTATTTCTTCATCAACATGTTGAAATACTCCAGCATCAAGTGGCCAATCTCATTTTCGATCTCTCAGTTTCAACTCACTGTGACCAAAGTGGTGTCCGCAGCACCAGGCTGACCTGTGGCCTCTTGACTTGTCTCCCTCCCTCCCTCTGGATACTTCACTCCTGCTCAGTCAGCTGGAAGCTTTTTTGATCCTTAGGTTCGCACCAACAATGTGCACCCCCACTGCCACTGCAGCCAAGTGGAACAGCCTGACCTCATTGCCAGAGCTATCATTACTGCCCGCTCGCTCCCTCACTCTCCCCTCATTTTCACTCCCTCACTTTTACTGTAGTGGAGCAGGCCAAGTGGGCTGGACATGAGTCCACAGTGAAAGTAACTGCGTCACCGCCTCTCTGCATCATCACAAATAATAACAGTGACTGACTGAGTGAGTGATCCCTTTGAAATCCTTAAATACTCAGTATGAGAAGATGTACATGAATTTAGCTGGCATGTGTTTATAATAACTTGACTGATAGGTACAGCTTTTACTGACAAAACCACAGGAAATTATTCCTTCTCCGCAGCACTGTAGCGTCTTTCAGCACATTGTTTTTGTTCGCAGGCAGTTGTTCTCTTTAAAAAGCTCTAAAAAAACAAAAAAAAACAGAGACACATGACAAAGCCAATGACATGCTGGTGGACAAATGGGACATAGAGCCACTAAAGGACCAGATGCTTCCCTCGGGAGGTGGTGGAGCTCATAAATGGATGTTAGGGACCTAAATTCGTCAGGTGGCCAGAGATGAAAGCCAGAGTAAATGCTGATTAAGATCCAGGTCTGAATGTGTAAAAGATGACATGTGTGGGAACAAATCACCTCTGAGGTGAGTTAATTGCTCCGCACCTCATAATTAGGCAGATAAAAGAGAAAATTACATCAAACTTGCACATACTGGTGTTCTCTCCTCACACTGATTGTGTCTCTGGCAGATTAGATAGATTTCATTGTGGCTGTATTATCTTTTTTTTTTCTTAGGTCCTGACTTTACCTCTAGTACTACCACCTCAGTGATTGGATTTTATTTCCTGAATTCCACTCGTTTGATGCAATTATCATTGGAGCTGAAAATTGTCATAAAAAATTGTTTCCCAAATCCATAACTATTAATTAAATTAAACTTTTTTTTGCAATTGAGAAACACAATGGAAAGCAAGTTAAGGATAGCCTACATGTTTTAGGTTATATTTGGTAACTCTATTTGGTGATGTGTTTTTGCCCCCCTGTGTGGCTCAGGCCGTCACAACACAAGCATAGTGAGATTAATGACTCGTTTTTTTTTTTTCTTCAGACAAAAGGCTGAGTCGTATTTTACCTTCTGCACAGCCAAGTTTCTTTTGTGAACCAGTTGGTGTGGTGTCAGGAATGTATCTGCCTGGATGAGCTTTTGGCTGTGCAGGGACATGTCTGGTGGGTGGAGCTGAAGTGCTGTCACAGAATCATAAATACATCATATTGTCTATGAGGACATAAAAACAAGACAAGACAAATACAACTGTGCAAGAAAGTTTAATTCAACTGATGCAACGGTCAAATTCGCTAAAATACTGACAGGATGTGGACTCAAGCTCTAAAAACTTTACTAAAACTCCCAATTATATTCACACAACAATCATAAAAAAGGCATAAATGGATTATCAAAACGTTAAAAAACATCTCAACTGTTGTGTGTAGTGTACATATGGAATATTGAAACATTTACTAATTATCCTACTTGAGGCTGACTGGCACTCCTTTCATTTCAAAAACTCTTCAACCCGCTACAAGAAGATGCACAATGAGCAGCATGACTAGTTAGGTTGGCTGCTTGTGTGTACAAAGGCACTATTGCATTTTCCTCATCTTAATTGCAACACAAACGGGGAGAAACAGCTATCTTGGCTTTGTGTGGAGGTCGAACTGTGTAGTCGTGATTCACTGTTTAATCCCATAAACGCCCCCCACTCCCCATTTCAAACTTCTCGTTTAATGTCACACAGAGCTGAATTCACAAATTTGAGTTGGAGCGTCCGGCTGCTCTGTTGAAGCCACAACCTGTGGAGAAGAAGACACACATGCAGCAGGCTCTCATACTGATGCAAAACTGCCCGATTAGTCTTAAATAGATGTTTGCACCTACTGCTGAGTATACGTGCAACATGGAGAATATTCATGCAAAATAATTAACTGAGTTATTTGGATACATATAGCACAAAGCAATTCTTAGATCAGACCAAAAAGGAGACAAAACACACACTACACAAGATTGAAGATGACAGGCTCATGCTCATACTGCAGTTTGGATTAAACAGACACACAATAAGAATGTACCATCTCAAAAGCGGGACTTTTCACTCTTTTACACACATATACACACACACACACACAATGTTTAAAGTAGCTCTAATGTGTTGTTCACCCTGTTCTAATGCATAGCAGGTTCAGCAGCAGCAGTCTCAGGGCTGTCCACTTTGGCGGCACATCCTCACACAGCAGCAGCAGACAACCAGCAGCATGATGAGAGCCACACTGACGCCAATGATACATGGAGCTGGATCAAGAGAATCTGAAACAGGAGTGTCAAGTATTTGCTGAATTGCTAAATTTGATGACAAGGCTCATTGATGCTTGTAGGGAGCGAAGGCTGGCCTGTGTGGTCCGATCCAACAGACCAGCTACTGTTGCCCAAATTGCTAAAGAAGTTCATGCTGGTTCTAGTACACAGTGCGTCGCACTTTGTTGCGTATTTGGCAGCACAAGGGGGACAAACACAATATTAAGCAGGAGGTCATAAGGTTATAGCTGATCAGTGTATATGTGAACATTGCCAGACATCCTTTCAGCCCACTGCTGAAAGGCTGCTTTGTTATAATCGTGGCACCAAGAGTTGGTCTTATTTTTCCACACAAATTATTGTCTTGGGCCGCATAATAGAAAAAAACATTTGATGACTTGAGGGGTTCACCTTTTGCAGCAGGACAAGTTACGACCGATTACTACTAGGCTACTATTATAAAGACGTAGGCCTATGCCTGAAATTTGTGCTCCAACTCGTAAACACCAGAGATAGGATCTCAAATGAGGGGTGGGCATTTTTAAGCTATGATCCACAGACGATGAATCTTATATTATTTTGGACTTGTACCCAATATTTTCTTATAAATCACAATCATGATGTCAAACATTTGGAAAAATATTTATATAGGCTAGTTGTAGTATTTGCATTCCATGTTTTACACTCCTTCCACCATGACCAAGTGACCAAGACACAAGACGGAGCAAAGAAGCTCCATCCACAAACCACAAACATATGAAAATGACTTACTTTTTAATAAGTCTAAAACATATCACACAGTTTCTCAAGAATTAACAATAGAAAACCACATCGACATGTTGTCTGATGGGACATGTTCGAAACAATCATTAAAAATAATATTTTTAAAAAACTGCATTTAACAGTAACTAAGGCAAAGCAATAGTGGTATAAATCACTGAGTTTTGTGTTTTGAGCCACATGAATATTGAGGTCAGTTTGATTCGCCAGTCTCAAAAACTTGCTACAGACTCACTTCAATCCCTCACAGTACAGCACCATGGCACTGTAACAGTAGACATTATTTATTTAAACCACAACCTATCAAGTCCCGCGTCGGGCAGCCCTTTCCTGCGTGTCATTCCCCCTCTCCCTGCCTCCCCCTTTCCTGTCTATCTCTGCTGTGGGCTATCAAATAAAGGCAAAAAATATACTTAAAAACAAAAACAAAACAAAAAACACAACATATCTCTATGGTACAATACATTTTTCCACACAACACAGATTGACTTAAGTTCTTGCTCTTGGACCCCAGCTGTTTTTTACATTTAGGATGCCTTTTCCTCCTTTGTACAAAAAATATCAGAAAAAAAGAGAAAAAGACGCTAAAACTACATTTATCGACTGATTAAAAAAGAAAATCTGTGTTAATACTGGTTTTAAATACCCTGCCGGTTGCTTTCAACCACTACCTAAAAACGAACTGTCAGTTGTCAAGCCAAAGCTGTTTTACTGTGCGTATCTGAGGAGTCAAGGAGTGAAATGGCTGTCTTCCAAGTGTGTTCCCTGCATTACTTGAATTTATCAGTGCGCCTTACAGAAAGTTGAGTTTTTCTGAGTTATAAACGTCAGCAGCAGAAGTTGAGCCTGAGTTGAGGGGAGAAGCAGAGAGAAAGTGCAGTCCTTTCAGCTCAAATGTCGGGGCAGGGTCCACAGAGGGACAATCAGTGTTGAATGAGGGAACAGCTACAGAGGATCCTTGACCTCCTGCAACTGTAGCACCTTCTTGACCTCCTATGGTTGCAGCCTGAACAAAAAAGCAAAATTGAATGCAATGAAAAAATGGTCCATAAGTTCAATGCAACTTAAAACATGGGAATGTTTGCATGATTGACTGAACTCCAAATCCACAATCCATCTGTTAGTTAATGGTATTTTGAAAAACAAACTAAGAGGCATTATGTTTGGTGTACTTATGGTATTATCTGTATGTGAAAATAATGGTGCGTGTTTTTTTTCCCCATCAGCATTGTGGTTGTCTTTTAAACTCCTATACATCTTTCTCTGAATTAATTATTTTTGTCATTGAGATCAGAAGATTTTTTTTTTTACTTAAAGCCTTTTCTTTATGTCTCTTTTGTTCTCTATCTTTAGCCATTCAGCGCACCTTATACTCTGCACGTCAAACTTTTAAGCCGTTTCGTATGACACCTACTTGTGGCCCACGGGAAGTAGCTGCATGTTCTACAGACACATGGGGATTCACTGGCTGATAGGATGAAGATGAAGAAGGCACAGCAGAGTAAGGCAGCACTGCTGGTGGTCTGTCAGCCTGTAATTGAAATAATGATGTAAAAAAATTGCAACACATGTTGGTCTAAATGTCCATTTTAGGGGATACTTACATAGTAATTTGTGGCACTTGCTTCAGCCCTCTGAGGAGCTGGCTCACTCCTTTTAGAGGAGCTCTTTTTACAACAGCACTTTCTCATGCAGCAACAGCAGATAATCACCACAATGATAATCCCAACACCAACACCAATGTACACAGATGTAGGAATAACTGTAAGGGCGCAGAGATGTTGGCATGTTAGTAACAATCTTTTACACATGTTTCTCCTTTTGTGAAGACGAAGATGAAATATTCCTCACCTCTGTTTACTTCCAAATCCACAGTCAAGGCCAGGTATCCATCCTGGTCTCTGAATTCAAAGATACCAGAGTCTGTGCTTTCCAAAGAGTCAATTGCGAAGTAATAATCAGTGGCGTCAACCCTCCCTTTAAATTGTCCACTCCACCAGTCACCTTCCCATATTGTTCCAGGTTCAGATGTCCCTCTAGGGGTAAAAGTCACTCTTCCCGGGGAAAAAAACTCATACCTGATGACGAGCTGCTCATTCTCATTCTTATCAAAGTCCATATTACGCCCTGTGGTGAAGAGCAGATTATATCAGAACATTTAGTCAAATACACTGCATATAATCTACTACGCAGCTTCAATCAAGTTCTTAACATCACCATATACTGTTAACTGTCTCCTCGACAGCAAACTGTTGTCCTTCTTCCTGAAATTGTAGAAGCCGTTGTCAACTGGAGTGACGCTCTTTATCTCCCAGGTACTACCCCGCATGTTTCCTCTGGTTCCCTTATATGTCTCGGGGTCCGTGCGATTCCACACAACCTGTGTCAGGTCTTTTCTAACAAGTTGTGTGAATTCAATGTATTCAATCTGCCTTTGAATATGAAAGCTGACCTCAGACCCATATAACCCGGTGATACCCGAAGCACAATCTGCAAACACATACAGAACAAAACAACAAGGAGTTATACTGCACAATACCTCTTACCACAAAGGTTTTCTAATTGAATTGTATTTAAATATGCAGTTGTAAAACAGAAGTGTAGTATACTCACCCTTAATTTTCAATCTGATGATATCAGAGCTGCGATCACCACCACCCATAGACATAGAAAATGTTCCTTCATCTTTTTCAGACAAATTTTCCAAAACAGCATTGATATAACCAATTTTGATGCGTGGGTCCTTTACCTCAAAACAACAAAGACAACAAACATTTACTGTCCAATTCATGATTTATGAACTTGACATTAACAAGATCTTGCCTTACATAAATGTCACCGCTTTAAAACTGCAGCAGCAGGAACTCTCTACCTGCTTGTTCTCTATTAACACCCTCCTGCGTCCTCTAGTGGGAGTGAAGTACAGCGTTCCATTGAAAATGGGGGGATGATCTAATGGTATTGTAAAAGTGTTGCCATAGCACGCTTCTTTCCGATCAATTTCAGCAGATGGACCTTCAATCAGAAAGATACAAGAGAGGAAGAGACAGTGAATGAGAGCATGTTAAAGCAAATGTAAATTTAAAATTTACCTATTTAGCGTGATATTTCTGAGGTGATAAAAACATGGTTGTACAAAAGACAAGCTGCTATCAAACATGACACCAAGGTTGTCTTTTTTTTATAACAGAATCAACAAATCGTTAGTTGTGCTGTAGGAAGTTGACTGACATTCAGTTTTTAATGTCTATTAAACAGTGATGTAGGGAGGTCAGCATCACTGAAGTCCCTGGACTTTATGGGGAGGTATAACTGAGAATTGTCTGCGTAAAAGTAAAAAAGATATCCTGCTGTGGATGACATCACCAGGGGGGGGGGCATGTACGTATATGGAGAACAGAAATGGTCGGAGAACTGACCCTTGAGGGACACCATAGGGTGAGGAGAAAGATCACCTCAAGTTATTAGCATGAACACAGAAACTCCTGTTTGACTAGTGTATTGTGAACCAGTCCAGGACAGTGCTGCCAGATATGCCCACCCTATTTCTCAGTGTGTCAAGAAGAATGGAGTGGTCTATTGTGTTGAATTTTGCATTCAAGCAGCCCACGGACAGAGCTCAAGAAGTTATCAGCATTTGTGAAAAGGCAATTTGTGACTTTTAAAAAGGGCCGTCTCACTACTATGATATAGGCAGAAACCTGATTACATTTTTTTGAAGATATAATTATGTTCCACAATGGAGATAAGCTGCTTTTACTCTGATATAAATTACAGTTAGGCTAATTGAGTAGTTAAATTTCGCATATTTAAAATTGAATGAAGATTGTCAGATATTTGTATTAATTTTCAATGATGAGGACCTTAGAGGCAAAGCAATTATCGTCTCAAATGCTCTCTGTTCGAACATCATATTCACATGTTTAATCTTTATTTGTTGCACTTCGTATGACACATTTCAATAGTAATAGAGATATTGAGGAACAATTATGTATACCTGTGCAATGTAGCCTATATATTTTTTCTGCTACAAGTAAATTATCGTGCAAATCCATCTAATGTTGTTAATTAGAGGGGAGGGAGGGATTTTGTTTTCAATCCTACAAAGTTTGGTGTGGCTATAAGGAACTCTTCTTAATAAAATGTTAAGGGGGATTTTTAAGGCTATAAAAACGAAATAATATGAACTCTGAGACTAATGAACGGCTACCAGAATAGATAGATAGATAGATAGAGAATACTTTATTCATCCCTAGCAGGGAAATTCACGTTAGTCCAGTAGCTCATACAACAATGACAAAAAAGATGAACACAAAAATACATTTTAACAAGTGTTATATAAAACGATTGCAGCAGGAACAAATGATTAAGGGAATGGATGAATATATGTCACACACCACAACACATGAAGAAATAAATACTAAAAATAAATAAATAAATTGGAGAAAAAAAACAAAACGAATTGAATGGCACGAAACCATAGACTTAAAATGCTCTAAAAGCCTGTAGCTCTACTCACCAATGAAGAGGCTGAAAACTGTTATGAACAGTAACATGTCCTGCAGAGAGAAAAACAATTAGGCTATCAACCATGCTTTAACCTCTTAGGGCTTAGCGGCCACATACGTGGACAGCACTTTTTAGCTCTTATGTCCATATTTGTGTTCACTGCTGAATTGGGGGTGTTGTGGACACATACTTGGGCACTTACACTGCCATCTGGTGGTGTCAGAAGAGTCAAGCATATTACGGTAAAAATTCAATATGGCGGCAAACACAAGGGAAGATTCAAGTGGCCGCTCCATACACAAACATCGACCAGGTAAGAAGTCCTGTCTTATTTTATGGCTTATTCTTATTTAGATATTTATAGGAGTGTTGGACATTTGTTATGACAAGCAAATTTGGGAAAAAAAAAGTAAAAATAAGAACTTAGCATGTCGCTAAACGTGAAGTACACATATGTGTACTTATGGACTGAAGCTCCTCGAAACAGCTAAAATGCTTGTAAACATGCACACATGTAAAATGAGAAAAAAAAGTATCTCTGGTGCAGCTAAAAAGCTGTACATTGTCTAAATGTAATAAATAACAATTCAATCACTAAATACATATACATACATAGATCAGTTGGGTTAAAACCTGTTAAAATCCAGAGTCCCCCCATTTGGGGGACTTGAAGACATGCATAACAATAACAGAGCCCCCAGTGCACTGATTATGAAAGAATATGGTCATATTATAGTGTATGTCAAATTAAACAGCAGAAGCTGGGCTACAACGTGTAAAAAAACATGTTTATATGACCCAAACACAGCCCAAACACTACTCAAACAAACAACTAGACATCAAACTTCATAAAGCACCTCTGTGTGGACCCAGTCGCCACATTTCTGGCTCGTATACAACTGTACATTATGCAAAACACATCAGCGACCTCATCTGAACGTCAACATCGGGGCGTCCCTCAACAACCGCGGCTAACACAGAAGCTAACAGCAGCAGGCAGAGGGAGAAGACAACAACCAGCAAAGTCGAGCAAACACAGACACTGCGTGGCCAAAACATGGTCGTACATTTGCTCTTACCTTTGCTGTTTTGCCGTGAAAAGGTTGTGTTATGGGTAAATCCACAATATTTCCAGTTGAACTCTGCCTAGTGTTTACATCTGAACCAGCCTGGCCGAAACCCGACGGCTCTAGGACCCTGCACGGAGCCTGACGGAGCGCATACAACCCCACGTTGGCCTGCACGTGGATCTGCTGATCTGATTGGTTCATGGCTGTCACATGGCTGCCAGTGCGGCCAATCACATCGACCTGGGTCTAGCGTCATTCCTCTCTCTCTAATGGTCACAATGAGCCGCCACTCACTCGAATCGACCAATGCGCTGCAGAGATAGAGGCTGAAAGCCCAACCCCCACCCAAACAAGCTGCTCTGAGCAGCAGGGCGCAGAGAGACTGAATCCACTATGTTAGTTATTTACAATCGGTTCCAGTAGATTTATTTTCAGTTAGTTTATCCAAATTGTGTGAAAATAAAGATTAAACAATAGTTTATAGTAGCAGGTGGTTCCAAGCTGTGCCAAAAATTGACATTTTGGAAAGTTCGCCTGGATATTTTGTAGTAAAATCTCAATAATTTTGTCCTGCTTCAATTAATCAGAATCAACCACTGCAGAGACAATGTTCACATGTTGTACAATGATTTTATAGAGAGTTTGAGCTTCATCAGCATTATTCTAAAGGGCACTCATCAAAAATATGATTTTTTTAAGGCGAATATTAATTTTATTAATTTTTTCTGTGTGTCATCTTCATTTACTCTTCACCAGTAACAGATATACTGAAATTTACACATCTCAGCAATTCCTCATTTTTTTCCCTTTACTATGACACCAAAAGTATTCAAATAGACCTTGTGGTTGCAGAGATATACTCATTTTATTATGGATATGCAATTTTCGAGAAAAGGCCTAAAAAATAGGCTTGAATTTTTAAAATGTCAGTAAAATGTAATATGCTAGTAAACTAAACTAGCTTGAAGCTAACTCTGGTGCAGCTAAAAAGCTGTACATTGTCTAAATGTAATAAATAACAATTCAATCACTAAATATATACATACAATGGTACAATGTACTGTACAGCTTTTAGCTGCACCAGAGTTAACTGCAAGCGAGTGTGGTTACTAGCATATTACATACAAATGTGTGTGTATGTGTTATTAATACATGCAAAAGCAGTCAGGAAAAAAACTGCTGTGTTCAAGGTGGAAATAAAGAATTTTTCATTCTATAACACAAAGGTGACTTAATTGTGTTTTATGGAAATTCGGAACAAGAGTCCACATATGTGGACATCATTTTTCTCAAAAAGTACATCATGTCAAAAGATGATGCTTAGTTTTTATTCTAATTAGGTTCCAATAAGCCCAAATAGCAAGGAGAAATAAAAAATGCATGTAAAAAAACTCCTTGGGCCTTAGGAGGTTAACTGCAGTCATCAGTCCTGGTGTTTGGTTTCTAATTTAATTGGTTACCTTAGGTTTACAGCTATGCTGCGCTTCCGTCACATTCGTGAAACATAGTAGGCTATAACATGTTCTGCGATTTTCAAGTGGCAGCGAACATCTGTGCCAGCCACATAAAAAGGTGAAGAAAATATTACAAATTCGCGAGCTGGACTCGATCTCGCTTTAGCAAAAAGACAATAACAGCTATGCAACACTGTCATAATACGCTGTAATATGTAAATAAAAACGAGTACAATAAGTAGGCTATAGAGCAGAGGTGGAAAGTAGAAGTGTTTTTTGAATGTGTGACAAATCTGCTGACGGGGGCGCAGCACAGCACTGTTAAATTAGAAACTTTGAGACATAACAACCTAACTAAAAGTGAACAACGAGCGCGACACTATAAACAAAACCAACTGCTGAATGAAGTCAGCTACTCACTGCGCAATATTTATGGATTTCTTGTCTGATTCTTTCTTCTCTCTATTCGTGTTTGTTTTTTCAAGGATATCTGCTGAGCGATGGCGTAAAAACATTCAAAGGGGAAACCAGGGGGAAACGTAGAAGGCGTGGCCGCTTCCGTTGTCCTCTATGAGCCGTGTGCGCAAGAAAAAGCTAATGAAAAACTACTCCTGCTCGTGAGACTGTGCCATGGATGTATTATATTAACGGACTGTGCCTACTAGATGTAATCTTGCACATAGGGCGGGGTATCGTTGTCCATTTGTATGGTGGCCACCAAGTGTCAATCTACAAATTGGGGAAGTACCATCAAAGACGGTTTATAAACCATATATAAAAAAAACCATATATAAAACATTTATTGAATATCTTTGGTACCATAGACTGTGGGAAGCACAGAGAGCAAAGACGGTTTGCAGAGAGGAAGGAGCGACCAGGTCTCTGGCACGAACCAGCTAGGTTCCTGCCATAGGGGCGCTAGAGACACTGGTCGCGACTAGAGCACTGGAATAATACATCCATGGTCCCGTGGTAAGCCCAGACTGTAAAAAGGGTAAGCCTCATGCGCCCCGAGTGGCAGGATATGGGTATTGCAAAAGTGCCCAGAAAACCCATTCACTCCAATAATGTGTTGCACTTGCTTGTAATGCAAATGGCTTTTACAAAATGTAGATTGAAGGGAAACTTCGTGTTTGTTTTTTTTCAAGCTGGGCCCTGTTTTCACATGTTTTTCTGTGAGTGACGGATAATACAATTATTGAGGTCGCTCCAGTATTGAGCAGGGCAGGCAGCCTGCGCAGCCCAGCTAACGCTCTTCAACCAGGCAAGTGGCTCCCGTTTTCACACTGACGGGCTAATGCTGCGTTCCAGTCAGGCTTTTGAAACCGTAAGTTACAGCTTCAAGTCACGACTTACGACTTTGTAGCGTTCCAGGCAACCCGTAACTCATGTTTTTCCGACCTGTTGCACCTGTTTTACCTGTTAAAGTGCACTATAACGGTATAATCGTAACTTCCGGCCCGTGAACTCGTACCAGATCGAACTGGTACGACTTCACAGGTCGGAAAAACGAGGGTTACGAGTTGCCTTGAACGCACCATAACTTCTTGTCAGCCGATGGAGTTAGCAGCCCCCGCCCTCGTCATGGATCTATTGGTCCTCATCCCTACGTCACCACATTCACGCGCATCCCTTGGCTGCACACAGCCCTTCATGCCGTTCTCTCTCCTCATTGGATAAAACTTGTAGGATACAAGAAAAGTTTTCTCCTCGGCTTACAGCAGAGCAGAGTGACTGACAGACTCGTGTTTCAGACCAAACACTCTATGTAGGCTAAGTGATTGCCGTCAGAAGATATAACTATTTAAGACTTATATTAACACAAAAATATCGCTTACTTCTGCTTTAAAGTTTTAAGTTTAAGTTTTATCCAAGTAAAAAGTTTACATTGGATATTCCTCCTTTCTTATGACAATTCTATATCATTTCCATTAAGGATCAGTTGGGAGAATGTGGGGGCTATTCTGCATAACAAAGCTCTGTAGCCTACTACTGTCAAGGTTTTCAAGGGAACTGGACCCAAATGCAGAAACCAGCACATTAACTGGTATACAAAAATAATATATTCAACTCACAGGGAGAAAAGAACCTAGGCAAACTGAGCAGGAACGCAGACCATGCAATAAAAGGCAATGGGAAAACACAAGGAAGAAACAAGCAGTGTTGGTAGGCCCGGGTATCGTGCAAAATTTTTCGATATCAGCCTACCCTGAACACGATACTGATACCAACAGAGTACTTCATTCAATACTTTTTTTCAACTTCATTCGATATTAATCATGTGAAGAGAAAGCAGTCAGTTGCATAAATGTCACAACTCCTCCCCATTCAAAAGATTTTTACACAAATACATTTTGAAAGTGCTCAAATATTTATTGAATACAAACCTATACAACGAAGTAGCTATTATTTGGGCTGTGTAATTTTCAACATCACAACCAACATTCTGAATCTAACCACTGACCAGTCAGTCCTCTTCAACAGTTCTTTTTAAAATATTAACATGTCAGCCTTCTCTACGCTTTCCTGGCTTATTGTGTCTCCAGCAGTTGAAAATATTTGCTCTGCTGGAGTGGAGGATGCATGATGGACACATTAGAGTCCAGGTCAAACGAGATGTCCCTCTCTCCCACCACCACTCAGCAGGATTGTTGGAAGTCAGCTCTGGTAGAGCTCTTTAGTTCAAGCTCCTTCCGTGCCTTTTCTGACCGGTCAAGGAATGGCGTTGCCTGGATGGTTTTTAAGAGCCAGGTCCTCCTCGGTGAACAGCTCCCAGAGAGTCAGATATGGAGTGGCTCGTAGTCACAGCAGCCTATAAAGATAAGTATCAAGGTAAAAATTGAGAGAGAAAAAAACAAGTGAGACTAAACCAGAGGAAAGCACTGAAGTAGCCTACTGATCATCTTAATGCAAAGTGCTTAGGTTTGTTTATTTAAGAGATTCAAGTAAGGAATGGTAAGTATTATGGAAATCTTACATGTGTTGTGTTCTCCATATAGATGCAGCCTCTTCATCCTCTTCTTCCTCCTCCATCCCCTCATCCAATTGGTCCTCTTCATCTTCATTGATTTCCAGTGCATGCTATGTTAATAGTTTTATATCACCATTCTGTGTGGCATTTCAATAATCAATACTTAATCTTCATCCCAAAAAGTACAGTAACAATAGTGAAAATGAAGCAAACCTGTTCAGAGTTTTCGCCGCATGCCTTCTCTTCCAACTTAGGCCAAACGGCAGCATCCAGGGCTTTGGTCTTAAAACCTGGGGTCGAGTAATGTAATGTGGCCTCTTCCAGGAACATCCTGATGTTTTCATCCTGTGGGAGATAAATAATATGCCAGTACCAGAGTTAGACCCTTTCATAATGTACTTTTAGTGATTTACTACAACAACAGAATATATACCATGTAACGCTTTGAAAGGTCATCCCACTCCCTTTTCTTAAAGGCAGCAGTAGAGGTGGAGTCTGCATCCTGAACCTTGAAGTGGCCCTCAAGCTTCTGCAGGAAGCACAAACCACTGCCCAGATTCTTGCTGCCCAAATCGACACTGTTGGTTCAGTGTACACCTTTGGGGCAGCAAGGTTAAGAGAATGAGCAAAGGAGCCTATCTTGACCACCTTCAACATCCTAGCAGCCACACCCATATTTGCAGCATATTCGACTGCTACCACCTGAGCTGACGAATCTCTTCTGCCACCAATTCTCCTGTCTGGGACTCATAGACATGCAGCTTTAGTGTGGAGAACCCTTTCTTTCAGCTGACCTTTTTGCTGACTAGCCAACTCGAGTTGGCTGAAGCTGCAGGCTTTCTGTGAGGCTGCAGTTTCTGGGGCCGGTTGCACCAACTGGTCTTGCCTGGTCTTAGCTAACCAGGCGTAACTTGGCGTTCTAAGTCCAGTCACATGTAGGCTTGCGTCAGTTTCACTCTGGTCTTAAGCCTTCTTCTCACTCAAACCAGTTATAGTTAAGTTATAGTTACTACTTTCATCAAAAAGTAACTAACTGAATTATTACATTATGAAAGTAACTAATTATAGCATAGCCTACCTCTGTGAAGTGCCGCTCCTTACAGACGTTGTTTGGATGAACTGACCACGGATGAATTGATCAGCTCATTGTAAAACATTTATTTATTTATATGTGGTGATTTATGTACGTACACAGCCCCGAGGTAGCGTTGCTCTTGCTCTTGTGACCAGCATTTATCTCGGTAAACCTCTAAAAACCTGTGGGTAAGTTACTCGCTTGGCTGCTCCCACAGTGGCTCTGCACTTCTCCGAAAACGTCGGAGCAAATCTACTTACAGGCGTTATTTGGATAAACTGACCACAGATTGGGAATCTAAACGGTCACTTTCTCGCTGCTCACAATTGTTTAGGCTGCAAGATATCCGCTGCTGGTCGCAAGCGATCGCAAGCCAAAGCCATCGAGGACGTGCATGTGTAACGGAGGTCCACGGGTGTGCCACAGTCACAAGGTACCAGTAAGGAGAAGTGACAGGTTGTGACGGTTAGCGGTAGGCTGGAAGTAAATTCACTCACCCATAAAATACATGCTAACCAATTTGTCAAGCGGTTGTCAACCTCTTGGCGAAACGGTTAGCATCGCCGCCTGCGGTGCGGGAGACCGCGGGTTCGATCCTCGCCTAGGGCAAGTCCGAACCAACAACATCGGTCACACATGCAGCGTCATTAGACGTCACATCCGGAGGACTGTGCGGGAAATTCAGAACCAGAATTGCATCTCATTATGCAGCGCACGGCCTGTTCAAGGCAACAGAGAGATACGTGAGTGGGCTCATTCTTTTTGGTTTTGAACGCTTCATCACCCATTAGCATTAAAAAACTTAAATGTGCATTTCTTCACAAATCCTGCCCCAAGTTCCTTTAAGTTTAATTAAAAGCAGCATTTACCAGTCGATCTACGTTCCCACCCTCACCTATGGTCATGAACTCTGGGTCATGACCGAAAGAACTGGATCCCGGATACAAGCGGCCGAAAGGAGTTTCCTCCGCAGGGTGGCGGGGCGCTCCCTTAGAGATAGGGTGAGGAGCTCTGTCACCCGGGAGGAGCTCGGAGTAGAGCCGCTGCTCCTCCACATCCAGAGGAGCCAGCTGAGGTGGCTCGGGCACCTGTATAGGATGCCCCCTGGACGCCTCCCTCGTGAGGTGTTCCGGGCATGTCCCACCGGGAGGAGGCCCCGAGGAAGACCCAGGACACGCTGGGGTGACTACGTCACTCGGCTGGCCTGGGAACGCCTTGGGGTCCCCCCGGAAGAGCTGGAGGAAGTGTCCGGGGAGAGGGAAGTCTGGGGATCCCTGCTCCGACTGCTGCCCCCGCGACCCGGACTCGGATAATGCGGCGGACAATGGATGGATGGATGGATAAAAGCAAAATTATATTCATATGAGAACTGCTTATGTTAAACTCTCGGTCTCTGGCAAGTGGCTACAATGGGAAGTGCTGTTGTTTTTTTCCCCCCGTATTTATTTATTTATTTATTTAACATTAACATTTAATCTATTTAGGCATATAGGACACTTTATAGCGCCAACGACTATTAAAGTCCCGATCAGTTTTGTTATTTTAATTTTATAGGCTATAGACTTAATTATGCCCCTCTGGCCAGTGTGAGCCACACAATACGTGGGCAGATTTGTTTTTTTCTGAATTGTACGCTTCGTGTCAGGGCTCCATTCATTCTGTCGGGGGTTGTATTTGTTTAGCTCTGCTAACGCTGAAGCTCAAGGTTGGTGATGTCGGTCGACCGCCGCTCATTTATGATCCAGAGATGTTTAATCATTTGTTTTTGGATTTGTTCCCCATATTTTCTAATAAATTGCCATCATCAAGTCAAATATTTGGTTAGAGTGTGAGATAGTTGTACTTGAAGTATTTTCATTTAATGCTTTATACTTCTTATACATTTCTGTAAAGATAAACTTGCGAAGATAAACATTTTTACACCCATAAACCTTATATGTGATAGGTGCTAAATGCCAGCAACTATTAACGGCACTTCAGTAACAGTAAACATTAATATGTGTAATTGCTTACCATAACCTATATGGTTCAACACATTTTGTCTCACCACACAGATAAACCATGTTTCACTCTTGGACCCCAGCTGTAGGCTAAGAAAACTACATTAAGCATTAATCAAACTTCCAGTAAGTTATCAAACAAAAGCTATTTTACCGTGAAAATTACATACAATCAAGGAATCAAATGGCTGTTTTCCACACATTACATTTTCCATTACATTAAAAGTAGGATTAGGTTTAGACTGTACTGAGGTCAGAAGCAGGAATGGTTTAGTCCTTTCCATTCAAATGGTGGTGTGGATCGAAGGAGAGATGGATCAGTGTTGAATGAGGTTGGAGTTACAGCGGCTCCTTAATCTTCTATAACTATAGCACCTCCTTGGCCTCCTGCTGCGTCCTGAACAAAAAACAAACAAAAACAACACAACATGCATTTATTAATGACAAATTAACAGCAAGTTTCAATACAACTCAAAAACATGGAAATGTTTACATGATTGACTGAGCTCAAAATCCATAAGCATTTTTCAACTTTTCAACAATAGCAAAAAAACATTTTCCTTTATGTCTCCTTTGTGTCTGTGTTCAGCTAGTCAACACACCCTATAATGTGCACATTAAACACTGAAGACCTCTGTATAACACCTACTTGGCCCATGGGAAGTAGTCAACACACAAGGATTCACTGGCTGATAGGATAACTGGTATCATGTACCTGAAGTGATGATAATGAAATTTAAAAAATAGCAACACATATTATAAACAGCTGATCTAAATGCCCATTTGAGGGGGTACTTACATAGCACTGTCTGGCACTTGCTGCAGCACTGCTTTGAGAAGAGCTCTTTTTTCGATGCTTTTTCATGCAGCAACAGCAAACAATTATCATTAAGATAGTCCCAACAGCACCAACAGCAATGCCAATAAACACAGATACGGGAACATCAACTGTAAGGGCAGAAAGATGTGGACACTTTAGTAACAATATTTTAAACATGTTTCTGCTTCTGTGAAGAAAAAATGAGCTATTCCTTACCCCCCTTTACTTCCAAATGCACAGTCATGACCGGGTATCTGTTTTGGTCCACGAATTCAAAGGTGCCAGAATCCGAGCTTTCCACAGGATCAATTACCATGTAATTATCTGCGATCTCAAGCCTCCCATTAAATAGCTCACTTATCGCAGAATATTCCGGGTAAGAGGACCCTCTACGGGTAAAAGTCACGTCCCCCCGGAGAAAGAAAATGGGGTACTCAACGACGAGCCGCTCCTTTGGATCTTTATAAAAGTGCAGTGTATGTACTGTGGTGAAGAGCAGATTCAGAATATTTAGTCAAATACACTGCATAGCTATAATTTTACTACACAGCTTCTATCAAGGTTACTAACATCACCTTCTACAGTTAAGATTCTCCTCTTCAGCAAAGTTTTGTCTTTTGCCCGGACATTGTAGATGCCGTTGCTAGCTTGAGTGGCGGATTCTATCTCCCAGGCATCATTACGCAGCCTTCCTCTTTCACTGTCATAGTTCCGACCGTTGCGACTCCACAAGTCCCTTTTCAAGCCTTTTCTTCTGTATGTTGGACTGAATTCCATCTTTTCAGCCTCCTTAGGCATAGGCCAGGAGAGGCGAGACCCGTAATACGTGGTGATCTCCTCAGCACATTCTGAAAACATTTACAGAAAAAAAATCATTTAGCCACCACTTAGCTAATAGAAAAACCTCTTAACACAAGGGTTTTCTAATGGAATAGAGTATTTAAATATGCAGTTGAGAAGCAGTACCTAGTGTGGTGTTCTCACCATCAATTTTTAATTTGAAGATAGTGAATTGTCTACCGCCATCAGGTGGTGTCACAACAAAAGTTCCTTCATGTAGTTCAGACAAATCTCTCAAATAAGCTTTGGAATTGGAGAATTTGATTTCTGAGTCCTTTACCTGGATATGTCAAGACAACAAAGACAACAAACATTTACTGTCCCATAATTCTTGATCTGAACAGAAACCAGATCTTGCCTTAAATGGATGTCACAGCTGTAAAGTTGCAGCAGTAGGAACATCTCACCCTTCCGTCTTCAAACAACACTCTTGTCATATACGACAAATGAAAGGTCAGCTTTCCACTGAAACGAGGGGGTGTATATTCAGGTGGTATTGTGAAACTGCCACCGTAGCACACTCTTTTCTCCTCTAATCCAGTGGATGAACCTTCAATCAGAAAGATACAAGGGAAGAAGAGCAGAGAATAGCTATTAAAATAAATGTAAATTTGAATTCCTTGTGTCAAGAAGAATGGAGTGGTTTATTGTATCGAATGCTGCACTTAAATCGAGCAGCACACGGATGGAGCTCAATAATGTATTAGCAATTTAAAGGTCATTTGTGGCTTTCTAAAAAGACAGTGGCATTTCTATGATGTGGGTGGACAGCTGAGCCAATATTTTTAAAGATATTGTTCTGTTCCAGAATGGAGAGAAGCTGCTTGGAGACAGTTTTTTATAGAAATAAAAGGCAGTTTAGAAATTGGCTATCAAGGCCTCATTACATTGTAGAAAATGCTTTAACTCTGATAGAACCTATATTGAGTAGTTGAGTTTTCTATTCCATATAATTAAAATTAAAGAGACCCCGAGGTGCTCTCAATTTCTCTCGCTGTGAGACTCCCGGTCTGCAACTGGCTGCCTCATTTGCATAAAGTTGAACTTCTCTCAACTTCTAATTTGACGCTCTCGATGCGTCGACGCTCCCAACGCCTGTCTCCATTGAAAATGAATGACTTCCGGCCGCCGCGACACTCCCGACACTTTTGGTGTGAACGCACAGTTAAAGCGTGTGAGCGGCTTCATGGTGCATTCAAGTGCACCTCGTAAACTCATAAATCTATATCGAAGTTGCTTTTTGTTCTTATTTAAATTTGTTGAAATACATGGAGATCTGTCTTACTTTGTTGTTGTTGTTTTTTACCACATTCTTTTTTAATGATCTAAACAAAATGATAGAACAAAATTACTGAAGCAAAAACATTTGCCCATTCAGAATCCCATTCATTTCTGTATAGTCAAAAAATTAATTAATTAATTTAAAAAAAAAATTTAAAATTGTTTTCTAAAATTCCAACATATTTTTGTTCTACGTGTCCCCAGCTGCCTCTTTGGTAATTTTCAAATACTTTTACTGTACCATTTACTAATAATCTGATGCTGCAATCATACCCAATACACTCAATCTGCCTACATAGGCCGTTTTAGAAAATTCATTTTTTTTTAAATACAACATTTCAAATTGTTTTCTGCAAACTCCACCAGATTCTAGTTCTACATGTCCTCAGCTACCTCTGTGGTAACTTGTGGATAGCGTGACCGAACTTCTCCGAAGCGCGGATGGTGTGACCGCAGTAATAAACATCAACTGGAAAGAGGCTGCCCCACGCCCTATCCTGCATGTCACCCCCCCTGCCTCCCATTTCCTGTCTCTCCCTGAACTATCCATTAAAGACCCCCTCCCATGAAGATTGTGTTTCGTGCTTTTCACATGTTCCTGTGGCATTTTTCTTCTGTTAGAGGACATATAAGCAGAAAAGGAAATGCAAAATTGCATTTCTGAGTTTTTCTGCCTTCAAATTGCTGTGAACTAATGGCAGTTTCAGGGAGACTGGAGTTGATGTGTCACAGCTCTAGGGGAGGGCACTAGTGCTACAAGCTCACCACCGTTCTGCATCTGGCTCAGAGGTGAAAGCCTTGACAGCTCAGTGTAGCTGTGAAGGTATTAACAGGTATAGCTCATCTGGTAGAGCAACTTACACTGTGAGCAAGTACTATATTCCAGTCTGGGATCGAATCCCAGTGTGCAGTTTTACACTAAACACGCTGAATCGGTAATTGTACAATGTCTTCCTGTCAGCGAGCGAGGGGGTGGTTGGGCGGGTGCAGAGCAACGCAGTCTCCGTCCACCCTCCAGAGGTGCATTGCTAATGAGCTGCTGGTTTTAAAATAATCAAAAAGGGTCGCGGGAGGGGGACTTTAAAGGTGAAAAAAACAAAACAAATAGGCCCTGAAAAACCTGTAGCCTACTGTCTATTGATCATCTCTATACTCACCAATGATGAAACTGAAAACAGTCAGGAACAACATGTCCTGCAGAGAGAGAGAGAAAAAAAGATTAGGTTACCAATGTTGTTAACCGCTCAAAAAACTCAATAAGGAGCATGAGACTTTTAACAAAAACAAGTTATTTACTCACTGTGCAATATTCACGTCTTTCCTCTCGGACAATGTTGCTCGTGTTAGTAGACTGTTGAAGTAGGATGATCTAAGTAGCTAATAGCCTACTGATGTTGAGTCGGAGTTTATAGGCTACAGGAGAGAATAAAGCTGTGCTGCTCGTGTGATAGGCTACATGATGTCTGTAACTGCAGCAGGGCGGGGTGTGTATGGAGGCCATAGAGTGCCATCTACAAATGGGGGAAGGACATACGGGAAGGAACAGGGATACACACACACACACACACACACACACACACACACACACACACACACACACACACACACACACACACACACACACACACACACACACACACACACACACACACACACACACACACACACACACTAGGAAACAGAAGACACCGAAAGAGGCAAGCCCGCTCTCCATGCTCTTCCAATTGTAATTTAAGCCCATCTTTGCCAACCCACAATGTCATAGCTTTAAGACCAACACTCCAGCACCTTTTGAAATGGAAAGTAGACTAAATATGCACAACAGAAGCAGAAAACTATACATTTACTTCTGCTGATTTGAAGCCGCCTCACCTAAGCCCCATTCTATTATGGACACCTCTCTTTTGGCAAGTTTAGTCAGTGTTATATTAATAAGTCTGTTTAATGTTAGTGAGCAAAAAAGTGGATTTTAGTCAGGTCAGGACTAAAAACTGGAAAGCCTGCAGCACTCAGTCTCCCTGGTCAATTACAGAGTCATGGTGAACAGGGTTAATACATATCATGTATCATGTCTTGTCTTGTGTTTTTAACTGGACCCAGAGTCTGTACTAATAAATTATCTATCTATCTATCTATCTATCTATCTATCTATCTATCTATCTATCTATCTATCTATCTATCTATCTATCTATCTATCTATCTATCTATCTATCTATCTATCTATCTATCTATCTATCTATCTATCTATCTATCTATCCATACATATCATAATACATAATAAAGACATACCAGTAATTTAGTTATATAACTAAAAAAACAACACAGAGTGATGTATTCATTTCTCCATTAATTAACCCATACAGTATAGTAAATCTCATAAAAGATTAATGAAAGACAACCCAACAGGAACAGGTGGCAACAACACAGAAAGGAAACACCAACTGAATAGCTACGGTGATGCAATAATAACCTGTGATAAGCGACCAGTGAAACTTCATTTAGGAGTCACCAAAACTTCACGTTCAGAAAACCGGGATGTTTTTCTGCCATTTAGGGGGTGGCAAAAACAGAACTATTGATTGCCATTTGTCTGTCTGTTTTTAAATTGTGGTTAAATAAGTGAACAGGTAGACAGTCATAATATTAGTATGTCTGTTGTTGGTTTTTTTTTAACAAACACTTGTTATATTTAATTTAAACAGTTGTTACACATAAAGTAAAACTACTCATAATATTAAATAAATGGATGCTGTAGTACAATCGAATTATATGCAATGTGTAAACAATTAGTGTTGTAGCTCATTTAAACAGTTGTGTTTTAAACAGCTACTTTTCTCTTGAGAAGTGTAAAATATTGCGATGCATCATATAAATCCTTTTGTATGCAAACTATCAATTTGTGCAGTAAGCAAAGCAAATACAGGACACAAGTTACTAAAATTATTATTTATGATTTTTTCCCCCCCCAGTAAAATGTGCATTACATTTCTGTGCATAAATAGGCCCTAGTGATGATGTGAAAGAGCATGCATCGGTAGTGGTTTTATATCCTTGAGGAGAGATTTCAGGTTTCATGTTACCGCCCTGCCCATCATCATCTTGTACCCATCTTTATAACTGTGCTCTCTCTTTTACGCTAATTGCGTGCTTACGCGTAGACAGAAGGCAAACGACGTAACGAGGGAAGGATTCAGCGTATCTGTTGCTGAGAATACAACTTACCCCATCGCCATAGCTGGCAAAGGGACCAGTGCTCATGCGCGATGTGGTGGTTATCGTCTTAAACACTATCACATAATCATTCACAAACACCCAGCCGAGGACTTCATCTCCACACATCCTGCAGGTGAGATCTGGACGTCAAAGACGGTGTTATCATGTTTATCTTATCATTAATTCACGGCCCATCGGCCCGCGCTGTGTCGCTGCATGCTGGGAATCGGCGTCATGGAGCAGACTGTCATGATGACTGCTGCTGCTGCTGCTGCTGCTGCTGGGTGGGATGGACGCAGCCTGCAACGCTGTGTTTTGGGGCTCCCACTGTGTGATTGATGATCTCATGTCCTGCGACTGGCTGCTTGTTGAGGCCGCATGGAGATGCATGACAATCGTGTGTGTGTTTGTCCATATATGTGTGTGTGTGTGTGTGTGTGTGTGTGTGTGTGTGTGTGTGTGTGTGTATCCTCCTTATACATCGTGTTTACACATGAAACATTCCCGTCTATCATTACAGGAGAAGATGTCCCCCTTTGCCCTATGCATTGCTCTTTTTGCCCTTCCACTTGCTGTGGGTAAGTGCTTGAACATATAACTTTTTATGCAGGCACCTACAGTAACAAAACAAAAAATAAGGCTTGATTTTTTTTTTTCATCAGGGATATAGGCTTACTCCTATTTTCTCTGGTGTTTATCTTTTTGTGTGAGGTAACAACTAACTTTATTAATTATTTTAGGCCCTTCGTTTTATACAAATATTATTATAGCAACAAAAAAAATGGTTTGGGCTCAAACACAATGAGTGAAATGTTGCCATTAACATCATCGTCTGAGTCCACTTCAGAATTATCATGGGATGAAATTAAATAAAGATTTTGACAGAAACTTATATTGACTTATATAGAAAGCTTTTTAGTCATCACTTAAATGACATTTTAACATAATTTGGTGTTTAAAAAAGAAAGAAAATAAATGGGAAAAACAGAAAAGATGGAAAGGTAAAACTTTAAGACACTTACCTAAGTGGGTTTATGAAAGGATTCAAAACACATAACTGATATCAGGAGCTTCCAACTGCAAAAGTCTGTTCACCAGCCGCGAACTGGCGGTAACAAGCCAATTCCCGCACGCTGATCTAATGCCAGGCATTCAAGAAGTCAACAAAATCAATCCAGTGCAAGACCACTGAGTGCTTTTTTCAAATAAAGGAAACAATTACAGACAGGCAGTATAAATCGGCTAGCACAGAGGTAGTCTACTATGTTGAATATACTAACTGAAAATAATCAAATTATAAACCATAAATTAAGTGATTAACATTGCTAAAATTACAATAAAGGTGATATTCCAGTGCATGTTGAATAATAACAATAACAATAACAATAACAATAATAATAATTTAAAAAAAAATACTCTTGCTTGATGTGTCAGCAGACATATTTAATCATTTGCATACAAAATATATTCCCAGAGAAGGTTTTCAGTTTTATTTTTCACTTTGACAGGGGGAAGAGAAGACGTTCAGACTGTGTGTACAGGGAAGGAATTTCGTCTGCCGGTCTACTCAAATTCAAGAACAGTGACTTTCACACCGAACCCTGAGGGACCAAGGCACGTCTTGCTGGAAAGAACCACGGTGAGTGGAAGCGTGTGCCTTGTGATTCATTATTGTGTGGAAGGACTGTCTAAACCTTTTTACAACTGCAGGTAAAGGACCCCCGGTTTGAGTGGACAAGAGATAAGATGTTAGTCCTGAGAGAAGTGACTCACAGTGATCAGGGACTTTATGCCATCAAAATGCTCTCTGGATTCACCTACGAGGCTGTTCGTCTGATAGTTTCAGGTATGGTAGTTCTTGCTCTTTTGTAAATCTATCGCTGGTTCTCATTGTGATCTAGAGCCATGAATTATCTTGAAAATAGTGATCATTTTCTGCCGTCTGTTCATCAGATTCTTCAATGTAGTAACAGTCCTCATGAAAAATGCTCCATCAATGGAAAAAGGCCTTTGCTCAAGTAAAAGTTTGGCTGTATTTTTAGAAAATACATTTTAAAAATGTACATTGAAAAGTATAAGATTGAACATACAGTAGGCCCAGTCGCATTTCTCCTCCATTAACACTAGCACTTGGTTTCAAGTGGCCTTCAAAGGGCGATACCCCTTGACAATAAAATGAGAAGTGTTGAAGTAGAGATCTTGCCCTACAGAATGGGACAGCACTTGGTGTAGCCGACATGTTCACCTACGTTACACGTATCGACGATGTAGGAGCCACAACCTATAGTGGGTTTTAAGGGTTGAAAACCACTTCCCCTTGCTCTTAAAAGAATTGGGGCAGCCTACATTTACAGGGCTATACTCATTCTGCAAAAAAATGCTGCCTGTATGTGCAGCATTAATAGGACTCTGATTGCTATTGCATGAATGTGAACACGTCATTTCACTGTTGTTGCTGAGGCATGGACCTAGTTTTAGGTTCTTTATTTACAGTCTGACAAGGCAAACTGGCAGCTGTAATGAACAGTGCAACCTTTACCTGTCAAATGTAGTGATGTAAAAGTATAAAATGAGATTTAAAATACTCAAAGTATAAACATGCTCTCTCATCTTCGTCCTGAACCAGAATGCATTAAAAACTACCACAGAAACTACGGAGACAACTTTGAACACCACATCCCTGAAAATGGCTCCCTGCTGGAGTTTTCCCCGCGCGGCGCTCCACCTGAGGCCATGCCCATCGTGCTCTGGAATCGGACTAACCCTGAAACCAGTGCCGCTGGGCGGGGCCGGCTGCTGCAGAGCGGGAAGGTCTGGGTGGCCGAGAGGGTGACGCAGGTGGACCAGGGCAACTACACAGTGAGAGACGCACGGGGGAAGGTGCTGTCCCGCCTCACCCTCACTGTCCGTGGTGAGACGAAACAAATTACAAGAGGCTGAGCGCTTTAAAAAGTTTACTGGTGAATTTCTTTAACTTACGGTTTCTGTCAACAGTTATGGTTGTATTTTGTCTTTCCCTCTCTCCGTTTCACACCCTCTCATACTGCCTTGTTCCCTTCTTTGTCTGCTCCTCCCTCCATGTTCATGATCCCATATGTGGACGCAGGGCGCTCCTTCAATATCACCCGCTTCACCAAAGAGTCTCTAAATCTGCCCCTGTTTCTCCCTGTCCCTCATACCCACCTCATTTTTTCCCCCACCCCACACCGCGATGAATCCTCTCGGGGCTTTTTCGACCCCAAGCCCCATGTGCAGCTGATCCGTGACGGCTACATAACAGACAGCGACATGCGCTACCGGGGTCTCATCTCCATAGGCAGGAACGGTAGCGTCAATGAGGTCGTCATAGCGAGGCTAACTCCGACGCATGAAGGGGTGTATGAAATCAGAGACAGGGATGGCAACCTGGTGTCATCCACCTTCTTGCAGGTGATCGGTGAGTGTGTTTGTGTTGCTTTGTTTGTGTCGCTGTTTTGTTTTTTTCCCCCTCCAAAATATCTCTGCATTTCTTATCTGTCTTCTCTCAGGGGGAAAATGGGTCCGATGGCGAGCATTCTTCAAGAGCATCACGCTCCCTTCTGGGATGTTTGTGTCACTGGCTGGTTTCATCCTGTTCTTGAAGCGCTACCCATCCTGCACCCCATCGAAGATCATCGCTGGCCTCAGAGCCAACCGCACACCGGCTGCCAACCCCCCGAGAGTCAACATTCAGGTTTGTATATACACTGTTACATCCTACTTACTGTCACAATTTGTTTATTTTACATGGTTTATGTTAAAGTTTCTTAAAGTTTATCTTTTTATATACAGTGTGTCTTTTGCTACTGCCTTCACTGTCTGGAGATGTTGAACCACACTTTGCTGTGCTGTTGCTTATGGTAATATATGTAGTTCAACCTTATCTTAAAACCACTACTTTCACAGTTGAACAGTTAACCACACACTGCAGAAAGAAAGTTTCCCATTCGCAACACTAGTGTTAAGTCATGCTAATTATAATTAACTTAGGCTAATTGGTTCACCAAATCTTTCAACAAAGTTGCAGAGTGCTTTGGAAGGAATACACAAAATAAAAGCAGTCTACTTTAATGTACTTCACTTCATTTGCCAGGTAAATATTGCACTGTTCATTTCAGTTGCTCTCTCTCACTCTCTCTCTGTCTGTTTCTACATATGTTTGTGTGTATGTGTGTGTAGGACTACAGCCAGCCCAGCCCTGAGCCCTACTTGGGTCACTCTCAGCAGCCAGGCACACCAAGAAAATGGACCCCAAGGGCCAGTCCTACTCATAGTGTAAGGCGAATTCATTTAATTAAATGCGTTGTCAGGTTTAATATTGTGTTTTGTGTCTGTGCTTATGTGCTAAACGTGTAACTAGCCTATGTGTTTCCAGGGTTACACTCCGGTTAGGGTTCAGACTCCTCGAGCTGAGAATCGGGGGGCACACAGTCCGAGAGCTGGGAGCTCTCCTAGTCGTAATCCATCCAATGAGGTACAGTAATACAGCACTACACTCCAGCTATGAATATTTGTAGGTCACAGACTAAATTTTGACATATTTCTTCTTTCCTTTCTAGCAAAACACATCTAATGAGGAAGACAAAAAGATTTCCTTTTCAGTACCTGGGGCTGCAGACTGCCTCCATTCCTCAGAGGACTGCATTCAATTCCAGATAAAGAAAGATGGAAATGAGGAAAGGCGGAACAGATCACAAGAATACTTTTCTACACTGCCACTAGACACAGACACATCTGAATCCTGCAGTGTTTACACCTCAGATAAACTGAACTTCTTTTAAAAAGAGAATTTAAGAAGAAATAAGGGAAGAAAAATGCGAGGTGGGGAAAAATAACCGTGCTGGATTCTGTTCTCCAGTGGCAAAGAAGGATCTCACCTGTGCCTTTCACATTTTACCCTAGTTTTAATGGTTTGGTATCAATATTGCATGTCATTTTTTCATGTAATCTTTCAGAAGAATGAGTGGAGCTTTAGCCTTCCTGTCTCACATGACCGATTTCTTGACACTGGCTGACAGTGCTCCTGAAATCTCCTGCTGTTACCTACCTCCAGACCCTCAGGAACAATATTAACTGCACTGTATTAAGTAGTAATGTATGCCTGTCTGTCTTAAGATGTGCATTTCTGTGTATAATATACTATAATATAATATACCATAATGTAGGGCTATGTAGATAGAGTTGTGGTACAAATGTTTGGAGAAGGGAAAAGTACTGTACCTACAATAATGTAGGGTTAATTGAAGTGATATTCTCCATCCATTGTGTTAATAATTCCTCACTGCATCAAATAGCCTATTAAATGTTGGTTCCACAGTTTAATCACTTTATATTAATATAGTGCATTAACCCTAACCCTAAGATAATTGTAGTAGGCTAATGGTTGTATGAAATGTGACATGTTACACCAAATATTGAAATAGCCGCCCACAAGACACCATTTTAGTGACATGACAGGTTGGACTGCTGCTTTTGCAATCATCATCTCTTAAACAATAAATCTATCTTTAACACACACGTTGATTAGCCTGTTTTTGCCAATGATATGCAGTTTGTTTGGCTGTAACAACATTATCATAGCAGTTTTCTGTAGGCTATATTAGTTTTTATTAATGTTAGTATGTAAAATATAAAGGAAAGGGGACAGGCGGACATCACAAGCTGCAGCTCAAGGTGATACCACTTGTTTCTCTGCATGATAGATCATCATCCATGGATATCCAACTTAATTTAGATCTGGAAACTGGAATTCAGTACATTTTGCTTGATAAAGGACTTAAACAATTAACCAACTGTTGTTTTTTTTGTCAATAAATCTTCAGTCTGTTGACTCATTTATTTATTTGGTGCATTTATCAGAACAGTGTTGTTATTCTGGCGGTAGGGGGCAGCGGCGCACTTCCGAGGCGTAGACACTCCGGCTGCAGGGAAGCGTAGAAGAAGCAGAAGAAACCCGGTTGTAGCGGCAATGAAAGGACAGCGTGCTACCTCCAAATTGAGCAAAACATAAGGAAAGTGTGGAGTAGCGCTTGTATATATTAGTGGACAGATCGAGTGTTTTTCATTTAAGCGAAGTTCTTCGGACTGCGTTGGAAGTATGTCTCTGGTTTGTGCAAGTAAGTGAAGTCTTAATTCATTGAAACGACGGAGACGTTGCAGGCTAGCGCGCTAATGCTACCAGCTAACGTGGCTAACGGCAGCGGCCATGCAGTGCAGCCTGATACTTTACTTAGAGACTTTTTAATGGTGAAATCTTGTGTCTTTTTGAAGAGTTGTAATCACGTATATTTATTTAAAAATGTATTTATTTAATCTCTCCAGTCTCCAACGAGGTGCCGGAACACCCGTGCGTCTCTCCGGTGTCCAACCAGGTGTTTGAGCGCAGGCTCATCGAGAAATACATCGCGGAGAATGGGACTGACCCGATGAATGGGCAGCCGCTGTCTGAGGAGCAGCTCGTAGATATCAAAGGTAAATCACTGTGAACAACAAACTAATGAAGCTAATACTGAAACCCCAGTTTATTAGAAACCTTCCTACTGCAAACGGCCCAGTAATTCATCTTCACGGAAGTTACGCGTGTGTGTGTGTGTTTTCCTTAATAGATATTTAAATATTTCATCTGCTCTGTTCATATCAGTCAGGAATATACAGATAATAAAACACAAATCTCATGCAGCACGTTACAAAATACTAATCCTCCCTCAGAAGCAATAGGCAGCTCCCTGAAGTTGTTTCAAGAGATGGTTTGGCTCAAGTATCATCATTCATTGCAAGATGTTCCCACCCAGTGAACTGGCAATTGAGAGCTGACCTTAAACAAATCACCCCAGTGTTTGTTGGTTGAAATTGTTAAACTGTGATTCATATTTTCCTCTTCTCCAGTGTCCCATCCTATTAGACCAAAGGCACCATCAGCAACAAGCATTCCTGCCATCCTCAAGTCCCTTCAAGATGAATGGGTGAGTATTGTGAACATCAAGTAGTCGGCGAGATCTACAACAGACACATTCATACTGTTAGCGTGTCTCTCTGAGTTAGTGTTTTAGATAAACAGGTTATTTTAAGCCCATGTGATCCCTCTGTATTTAGCATAAAATAGGCTTAATATAATGCGATGCAGTGCTGCATTGATGGGGAAAAAAGGGGATTGTTGCTCTAATTACATCCTGCCTTTTCCTCTTTTTCCTCCTGATGAATACAATTTACCAAAAAAAGAATTAAAATATGTGGCTCTCTGTTTCATTCATTCATTCATTCATTCATTCTAGGATGTTATGTTGACAATTGCATAAAAAATATTTTCATACGTCTTGTTCAGAATATACTATATACTATATTTGAATATGGGTTTTGGAAAAGAAGGAGAGTCCCCTAATCCTGACTTTTCTGTTGTAGGATGCCGTTATGCTGCATAGCTTCACCTTGCGACAGCAGCTCCAGACTACTCGTCAAGAGCTGTCGCATGCTCTCTACCAACACGACGCAGCCTGCAGAGTCATCGCTCGACTCACCAAAGAGGTCACTGCTGCCAGAGAAGGTGAGTTAATGGCAGTTTGTGTTTGTCTTATGTTGGTGCTTAGTTGTAAAACACACCTGCTTGGTTTTCTAATGGGTTTGTTTCCGTCTTACAGCTCTTGCCACACTCAAACCCCAGGCTGGATTGGTTGCACCTCAGGCCGTTCCCGCCTCTCAACCGACTGCAGCAGTGAGTGACTGTCTTTTCATTTCAGTTGATAAGTTACAGATCAGAAATGCTCATCACACCTTTTGCTGAACTTGCCTCCGTCTCTGTCTGTTTGTGCCCTTGCAGGGTGCTGGTGGAGAGCCCATGGAGATTAGTGAACAGGTGGGAATGACTCCAGAGATCATCCAGAAGGTAAGAATATTTGTTCTACCTACATAAATCATTATTTTTGCTTTATGGCTTCCATTTCTTTTGTAGCTACTAGTTGTTTCAACATGTCCCCTTTCCCTTCTGCAGCTCCAAGACAAAGCTACTATTCTCACCACAGAGAGAAAGAAGGTAATATTGCTTGTAATCATTGTTTCAATTTGCTAATTTCTGAAGAAATGCTTCAGTGTTGTATAACCACTTTTGCACTGTTATATGCATCCTTACTCATCATAACAACCTCTAACAACCTCACTGTTCTTCTCCAGAGAGGCAAGACTGTGCCCGAGGAGCTGGTTAGAGCTGAGGATCTCAGCAAATACCGTCAAGTGGCCTCCCATGCTGTAAGTAGATGTTTCAGACATGTTTCCCCTTTTTGATCAGGAGGCTGCAACTGTTTGTTGAAGTTTTTCAATCCACATACTCTCTTTTGTTGCCTGTAGGGTCTTCATAGTGCCAGTGTTCCTGGTATTCTGGCTCTGGATCTGTGTCCCTCAGACACCAACAAAGTGCTTACAGGTACACTACATATGTTTTTTTTTTTTTTAAGTTTTGTGATTTGAAGATATGAAAGACATCATTTGAAGAATCTGTTATATAATCAATCCCCCCTGTCCTCCCCTAGGCGGCGCTGACAAAAATGTGGTGGTATTTGACAAGAATGAAGAGCAGATTGTGGCAACTCTTAAGGGTCACACAAAGAAGGTCACCTCTGTCATTTACCATCCATCTCAGGTACCTTTTCCTATTAGTTTGAGATGTGAACCAATCAAAATACTAGATCACATGTCATGAGGTGTCATCTGTTATTTCTAACTTCTCCTTTCTCCTCCTGCCTTTCCTCCTCTAGTCTGTGGTCTTCTCTGCATCTCCGGACACCACTATCCGTGTGTGGTCTGTCACTGGAGGCAACTGTGTGCAGGTGATCCGTGCCCATGAAGCTGGTGTCACTGGCCTCTCCCTACACGCTACTGGGGACTATCTGCTCAGCTCCTCTGAGGATCAGGTATTTGCAGCTTGGAGAAAATACCCCGGACTCTTTACAGTATATCAATTAATGGCAGACGTAGAAATATGCCACAGCACTAACCTCGCTTTTTTATTTTTATCCTGCAGTACTGGGCTTTCTCTGATATCCAGACCGGTAGAGTCCTGACCAAAGTTACTGATGAAAGTGCTGGATGTGGTAAGTGACTCTAGATTGAATAGTGTGTGTTTTACAGTCCAAATGAACTGTCTTCCAGGTAGTAATGTCTCTGTCCGTCGTCCGCAGCTCTCACCTGCGCTCAGTTCCATCCTGATGGTCTGATTTTTGGCACTGGCACGGCTGACTCCCAAATCAAGATTTGGGATCTGAAGGAGCGCACCAATGTGGCCAACTTCCCTGGACACTCTGGCCCTGTCACCTCCATCGCTTTCTCTGAGAATGGATACTATCTGGCCACAGGTGACAACTACTAAAAGCATTTTCACGACCATTTTTATTTGAAGTCACAGAAAGACCCAGGAGTACACAAACTCAGATTTCCTCTTAAATCCTACTGAGAAACCAGAGGACATGGGAAGTAGGACATTTCTGACGTTCATGGTGTGTAGGATCCACAGGTCTAATGCTAACAATACCATATTTGTTTTGGCGCTACAGTGAGCAGGAGCTGTATGTGTACTTGCATTTGCTTTATTGACTCTGACATCCATTTCTGACGCTGTCCTCCAGGTGCCCAGGACAGCTCCCTGAAACTGTGGGATCTTAGGAAACTGAAGAACTTCAAGACCATAACTCTGGACAACAACTATGAGGTAATATAGGGAGGCAGAAAATAAGTTTTATCATTTGCACTTATAAATGGCTGTTAATTAGTTAAACGTAGAGGATTTGCTAGGTGGGTTGTTTGAGCTTTGGAGCCAATCAGGTTTTCCCACTGTGCCATGTATTAACAAATCTAGACCTACATTTTTACCATGCAGACATGAAACATGAAACATAAAACAAAGAAAAATAATATTATTAAATAATTAAATAATAATATATTTAATGTGATGTAATTATTAAGATGGCTTAAAGTGTATATAATAAGAATAACCGACAGAAAATTAATGGGAAATATGAGCATAGCAAGCATATAATGTTGCATCATGTCTGTAGATGCACTGAACACGCAAGGATTAATCATGCATTTCTCAAACCCTGGAACCGAGTTGTTTCTTCTCTTGAGCACAATCCTTTGTCTTCCCAACTCTCATACCCGTGTGTTTTCCTTCTCTCTCAGGTCAAGTCCCTTGTGTTCGATCAGAGTGGTACCTATCTAGCTGTCGGTGGTTCTGACATCCGTGTCTACATCTGCAAGCAGTGGTCTGAGGTCCTCAACTTCACAGGTAAGGGACATAATCTCTCCTCAAATAAGGTTCCAGAGTCCGTTCAAGTGAATGGGAAATTGGTTTCGACCCTTGCACATCACTGTCTTTGCTTTGATAAACTAGCAGATTGTTGAACTGTTTTTTTTTGTTTGTTTATTTTTTACCTGTAGACCACTCAGGATTGGTGACTGGAGTGGCCTTTGGAGAAAACGCTCAGTTCCTGACCTCGGCCGGAATGGACAGAAGTCTCAAATTTTACAGTTTGTAGAAAAACGAGGACAAAAATGTGAGAGAAAGATAGAGGTCTCTGTCTGAGCAGTCACTATCCCAGGCACAGACTTGGACCTTTAGACGTGTAATTTTTAGAAAAATGAGAAGAAAAAAATCAGTGCTAACTTTGCTTCTTTAGTGTGTTAGTTGTCATATCCAGGAAAAATACCCCATGAAATGATCTGCTAATTGAAACCACAACAGCATGTTGGCATTGAAATACAAACAATATTGAATAAGATGCAGAAGCCAGTGTAATGTTCCTGTCTGATTTGCCAGCAATTATAATTTTACTGTAGTATTTTCTTTTTTTGTGTGTGTTAAGTGTGTGTGTGGGGGGGTATGAAATTGCTCGTAATACAACTCCAGTACACTGTTGGGAACCCACACATGGTGTGAAAACAATCTGCTTTGCTTTAATGTAGACAAACTTCATTGCAGTATCTTTAGGGTCACATTAAAAAATCTGTAGTGAACCAAACAGCTCAGCAGAAGATAAAACAGATGTGTCAGACTTGTTTTCCTCTGTGACAAATTCAGCCTTGTTTTTCCTCCATTTTAATTTCGTGTTTTATTTGTTCCATTTATACTTTTATTCCAATTGTATATTTCTGGCTCGTTACTTGCTATTTTACCCGTTGCACCGCTGCCCTTTTACAATAAAATAAAATATCTTTTGTATTGCCATATGTGCATTTGTCAGATGAGAATGAGGGGCACTGTTGGATCTTCTGAAACCAATAAAAAAGAAATCACCTTGCCTCCATTTTTAAACATTTCATCAGCTTGCTTAAAGTTACAATAGTTCATTTCATGCATACGGGACTATGATTTATTCCCATCCTTGATGCTTCACTGTGCAGAACGAAGAATGTTCAGGGTTAAATACAAGCCTAAGTTGAAGTGCTTCTCTGCTCACCCTTGAACCAAGATTTTAGTGATTTTTGTCACACAAACGATTAGTGTGCAAGTCAATCATTAGTTCATTGTGCAACTAATAAAGGGCAATGTGGGAAGCTGAAACATTGTACACATACAGTGAGAGGAGACTGTTCAGCACAATAGAGAACATCTTGTCCAGTATGTGAGATGCATTTTTCTTGATTTGAATTTTCCAGAGAAGGGGGAAGAAAAGATGTAATGTTGCAAAATCTTAACAACATAATTGAATTTTTGTGGAAAACATTGGTGAATTCATTGTCCTACATAAATTTCACATGATTTCCTGCACAACTTGGAACATATTCCTGCAGGGACTTTTTTAGTTTTACCAATGTTATGCCAGTCCAGGAAGAGCGTTTTAAGAAGACATTTCTTGCAATTCTTTTTATTCATTGCATTTCATTCAAAGATGTCATGGCTCCAGCTTCTCAAATGTGATTCAATCACAGCCATTTATACTGATCATTATGAAGATCTTAGCATCTTACTCTTTTGTGAAGTGTGCATTTACAAACCAACCAATCAAGAAAAATAAAAGAAAATCAGCTTATTCCAGACTGTAAATAATAATTACCGGTAGTTGAATTCCTATATAGAATAACTACATTTATATACTTAAGTGAAATATTCCGCGCAGGATAACTGTAAGAGTAGCCCATCTAACAAAGATGCAGTGGTTGTTTCCAGACTGACGTCTCTTTGCCTCCATCATAGTTCGTGTGGCCATGGTGTCGCTTAGCAACCACTGTTTGGTACACCACGTTTCTCCATATTTGAAGGTGTCAGGCTGATGTATTTTAGCACTAAAAATTGACGTCGACTAACACAGCCCCCACCGTACTTTTCCCTCTGTTTACCATACAGTCTCTATAGTTTACCGCCATTTAAACAACCTGAAAATCTCGACCTCTTGTGGCCGAATGAGAAACGTACGCCGCCATCGTCATCATCATCATCCGTCACGTGAGGCTGAGGTAACGTGACTCTCACAAACGGGAAGTTCGAGACCGGAGAACTTCTTGTGACAAACACGTCTGGTTTATCCCGGTTCCCTGTCCCCGGTGTCTCAGTCGGTCCGGGGCCGGAGAGACTGAAACACAGCAGCAGGTCGGAGTGCGGAGGAATCCGGGCGGCAGACTGGTGAGGAGGCGTTTTACCATCTAGATTAAATGTTGTGTCCGTGTTGTGCTGTTTTTTCTGCCTCACATCCACGCAGCGAGGGCGCATGACCTGCTATTGTCAGGAGGACACTCACTAATCAGAGCCTTGTGCTGCTTAAATGTCTCTCCACCAGATTTTCCCCCTAACAGTTATCTTTCAGTGCAGTTCGCTCTTTATCAAAGCACGATATCTTTTTGTTTGGCGCTTTGTCTCATTGGCATGGCGTGCCACTCAAAATGAAACTCTGCTCCACTTCCCTTGGCAAATACTAGACTATAGCTGTCTGATAAAGAAAATGCAAATTCATTATTATAGATATTACTTCCTAATTCTCACAACGAACGAAGCTTTTGTATTTGAACGTCAAATCATTGCTTTTTTTTCCTTTTTTTTTTTTTACTAAAGCAGTAACCAGTCTTCATGAATTTTATTACATAGTTTAAAACTAAGTTGTTGGGTTTACTAGGCCCAGCCTTTGGGGAAAAAAAGAAGCTCCCTGGTAGAACAGCTGTTTTTTGTTTTGTTTTTGTTTTTTATTTTTAAGTCATATTGTTCTGAATCTGTTTTAACAGAAAAAACTGATTCAATTTCATTGACATATTTTTATACTGTGGTGTTTGTCAGCGGTGTTATGTTCCATTTCAATGAATGAAGTTAACTAATCGTATAAAGCAAATACAGGTCAATACCAGCACAAAGTACAGCCTCTAAAATCATTATAAAAGTTAATCAATGCCTCTCTAAAACAACTACAAATCAACAGAAAAAGTTTAACTTTACTACTGTCTTTTATGCATGTGCTTTAGTTTTTAGCAAGGAGGACATAATAAATTGAAAATGTGATGAATTATTTTGTATTTTAAAGGGATTTTACGGCAGAACAATGGTTTAGCAAAATTGGAAATCCCACCTTATTATCACAGTCAGGAGGACTTGATCCTTCCCCTTTCTTCAGTTTCATATCATGAGCTTCTGCATTGTCACTGAGTCTTTTATTGTATCATGTGAAAATAGATGCCCTCTGTGGACTTTTTTTCCCACCTCCTATTTACTGCCTCTCTGCTCTCCACTTTGTCTATAATAACTCCCATTCCACTGTAAACGCCGGCCCTTTGGCTACATTGCGAGCTCTTATAAGTAAATATTAATTTGATGTTGTCCTTGGTGTTTTGCAGGTAACGATGGGCTCCATGTTTCGCAGCGAGGAGGTGTGCCTGGTGCAGCTCTTCCTTCAGTCTGGCTCGGCCTACAATTGCGTTAGTGAGCTGGGAGAGCTGGGCCTGGTGGAGTTCAGAGATGTGAGTCACTTAATAAACTGTTGCTCTCTCTTGGTTTGTCTCATGTGGGAAAAGAGTCCAAACCAAAAGCAGCAAACCAGTTAGCTGTTTTGGCTTGACCGCTTCTCTGTTTTGCATTTCTCTACATGATTTCACCTCTAAACCGGACAGTAGATGAGACAGTAAACTGGGGGTTGTTTTGAGTCACTGTGAGACATGGTAAAAAAAAAATGTTCCATGAACATGAGTAAACCTGATCACCTCTTCCTCTCTGTACTTCTAATTTCAGTTAAATCCCAACGTGAACGCCTTTCAGAGGAAGTTTGTCGGCGAAGTCAGGCGATGTGAAGAACTTGAGAAAACCTTCAGTGAGTCAAAGTCACTCATGTGTTTCCATCCAGGTTCTTTATAAGTCTTGTTTAGATTTTCCATCTGCCCTCTCTGATTGGTCTTTTATTCACCCCTCAGACTTCCTGGAGCAGGAGATCAGTCGCTCCCTGTCTCCACCCTTGCGGGGTCCTCTCCCGCCTCCTTGCCCGACACCTTCTGCCCCTCAGCCCCGTGAACTCATCACTATAGAGGAGGAGAGTGAGAGGCTGGCCAGAGAGCTAAAGGAGGTTGGTGCTAGTAAATCAAGAAGAAACCCTGTTGTTTCACTCTTACACTGCTATCAAATCAGGTTAAACTTAGTAGCTTGACATTTGTTGTTGTTGTTGTTGTTGTTGTTGTTGTTGTTGTTGTTATATGTAATTTGCCTGTGTCTCTGTGTGTGTCTAGGTGTCCAGGAACAGAGACAGTCTACGAGCTCAGCTGACGCAGCTCTGTCAGTACCGAGGTGTCCTGACCAGAACGCACTCTCTGACCGCCTCGCAGGTGGTTAAATGATAATTTTTTGCCACATTTTCTGCATCATTACATTTTCTATATTAAAGTAAAAAAATTCTTCCTCTTTGGCTCCCTCTCACAGGCTCCACCACCTGTACTGGAGAGCCAGGGCCTGTTCGATAACCGCCAAGATGTCCACCTCAGGTAGATCCCATTTCCTAAGAAGTATTAAAACTCCTTTCCTGTTAAGGGTTCTCTGTGCATGACACATCTCTTCCCTCATCTCCACTTTCAGTTTTGTGGCAGGAGTGGTCCATCCTTGGAAGGTCCCCTCATTTGAACGGCTGTTGTGGCGGGCATGTCGCGGTTACATCATCGTAGATTTCAGAGAAATGGAGGATCGACTTGAGCACCCGGACACGGTGAGAGATGGGAGAGGGAGATTATGGCTGTGGGATTGATAAGGAAGTTGTTTCTCCTCCAGGGATAGTCTCTGATGGTTTGTTCTTATGCTCATATCGTTTGCTTTGCAGGGGGAAATGGTGCAATGGACAGTGTTCCTCATTTCCTACTGGGGCGATCAGATTGGACAGAAAGTCAAGAAGATATGTGATTGGTGGGTGCAAGAGTTAAATTCTTTTATTATAATGTAAATGGTTACACTAAAGTGCCTGTTTAACATGGTGAACATCTTTTGATTTCTCCACCTCACAGTTTCCGCACACAGACATTTGCATATCCTGAGAGCACAGCTGAGAGAGAGGAGATTCTCCAGGGACTTCAAGGCAGAATTGAAGATATCAAATCAGTATGTACAATATAGTGCCTCTTAGAATAGAAAGAAAAAAAGCCCAAGAAGGCACGTCACTTATCCACTCGCTCTCTGTTCTCTCACTTCCCTGCAGGTGTTGTCACAGACCGAGGCCTTCCTGCAGCAGCTGCTGTTGCGGGCGGTGGCGGTGCTGCCCCAGTGGAAGGTGCGTGTCCAGAAGTGCAAGGCGGTCCAGATGGTGTTGAATCTCTGCAGCCCCTCTGTCACCGACAAATGCCTGATCGCTGAGGCCTGGTGTCCTGTCGCCAAGCTCCCTGAGCTGCAGAGCGCTCTGAGAGAGGGAGGGGTAAGATAACGCTGTGGACAAGTGAACAAGTACACATCCAAATCTTTCACTTGACACGTTTTCATCCACACTTCTTCTCCATCCTCAGAGGAAGAGCGGTAGTGGGGTGGACTCTTTCTACAACCGCCTGCCGTCCTCCACTCCTCCACCCACCTTGTTTCCCCTCAACAATTTCACGGCTGGTTTCCAGAACATTGTTGATGCCTACGGTGTGGCCAGCTACCGCGAAGTCAATCCAGGTGTGTTAGAAGGCCACTCATTTATCAAAATAAAAGATTTCTTCATGAATGTCTTGAACGGAAAGGAATCATCTCGGATGTTCTGTAGAAGCCAGAGAATTGTCAGTTCTTTGTCTCCAAGTTTAGTCAAGTCTTTTTCTCTGTGCCTCCGCAGCGGTGTACACCATAATTACATTCCCCTTCCTGTTTGCCGTGATGTTTGGGGACGTGGGTCATGGTTTACTGATGACTCTGGCTGCCCTCTGGATGGTCCTTGAGGAGAAAGACCCAAAACTCAAGAACAACAACAATGAGGTAAATTTAGAGGATAACTTCCTCCCAGTGCCCACACACATACAAAACACATATTTAAGTGTAATAAAATTGGTGTGAATTTAAAAGCATTTTACTGAACCATTTTTTCTTATCAATATAAGTCCCCAAATCAACCTGCAGCAGTCAAGCTGTACTTTATTTAAAAATTGAAAAATATGAACTTGATATTCAAGAATCAAATGTGTGAAAAATATTCCAATAAAGCTTGTGTTTTGCTAAGTTGATATTTTGCGTACAAGTTAATAACCAATGTTTAAATCTTAAACATTGCACATACAATGTCAGACTAGATCAGTGCATTTGAAAGTAACTGGAACATGTTTAGTTTGATTTTGAAGATGTTAACATTCATATATATATTTTGATTCCATGTCTAGTCTATAGATTAATTTGTTTGACAAAGAATGAAGTAAAAGTGCTGAAACATGTCTTTGATCTTGCACAGGAAACACTGTAACTAAATCCATCTGGATGATGTACTTGTGTGTGTTTCAGATCTGGAGGATGATGTTTGGAGGAAGGTATCTGATTCTGCTGATGGGACTGTTCTCTATCTACACGGGGGCCATTTACAACGAGTGCTTCAGTAGAGGCCTCAGTACCTTCAGCTCAGGGTGGCACGTCGGCCCAATGTTTAAGAAGAACATATGGAAGTGAGGACATTTCATTCATCGCAGGCTTGAGAATGATTCATAGCTTCTTTTTTTCCAGTTCTCACCAGCTCTGCCTCCCATCCATCTTAAATTTGTGTCATTTTCTTTTCAGTGCATCAGTCCTGGAAGGGAGCCAGTACTTAGCCATGGATCCTGTTGAGCCCGGTGTTTTCACCAGCCCTTACCCATTTGGCATTGACCCAGTATGTCCTTTAAACTCTTCAGCAGGCCTTTGGCATTTTTCACCTTTTCATCTGCTTTATCAAACTTATTTACTCTTGTGCCTGTGTCATATCCAGATTTGGGGCATGGCCAACAACAAACTGTCTTTCCTGAACTCATACAAGATGAAGATGTCTGTCATCATCGGTATCTTTCACATGACCTTTGGAGTCTGTTTGTCATTCTTCAATTACTGGTAACTAATCATGTTTTGCTTTTTGGGCGTGTGCATCTCCATTCTTGTTGTGTTTTTTTTCATATCTGTTCTGACTTGCCTTCCCTTGTCCCTCTTTCTCTGTTTCTTCTTCTCCTTGTTGTTTTCTCCAGGCACTTTGGCAAGATAAGCAGTATATTCTTTGTGCTGATCCCAGAGCTGTTCTTCATGCTGAGTCTGTTTGGATACCTGGTGTTCATGGTGGTCTTCAAGTGGATTGCCTACACTCCAGCCCAGTCAAAGATCGCTCCCAGTATACTCATCCACTTCATAGACATGTTCCTCTTTGCAGAAAACGCTGACAATCCCCAACTCTTTGAGGGACAGGTGTGTTGTTTGCTCATTGCTCTAAAATGAACATATTAGAGTGTCATCTTTGTTTTCTGGTTTGCTTACACTTAACAAAACCACCAGTGATCTAAAGCATGCCGGAGTCTTAATGATGGTGCATGTGTTTTAGACATAAAAACCCACAACAATAAACTTTTTGTCAGCATTTTCTCATATACAAGTTCTGATTATTTATTAATGGTTTTAATGCATAAAGTTAGCTTATTTCACTAACATTTTCCTAACTAATATTTACTTGTGTGCTATATTGTTGGTGGATTACTCTTAAATCTCTTAAAGCAATCTGCATTAGAAGCCAATGACAAAATGACCTTGAAGGCAGACATAAAAACAACATGCTTTGAAAAACGGGTTACTGAAATTACTATTTGCAGAAAGTTTGTAAAAAAATACCAGTGTTGTACCTAAACACAGATCTCCCTTTGCTCTGTATGTAGATTATAGTGCAGAAGGTCCTGGTGGTCTTGGCTCTGTGCTCTGTACCGGTCCTCCTGCTGGGAAAACCGACACACGAGTACATGACATTCAAGAGAAGACGACGTCAAGGAGTGAGTTTGTGTTTGACTGAACTTTTACCTTTGTATTTACAGTGAGCTGCCTTTCCTGACATATATATATATATATATTTTTAATTCTCCACTATCTCAGGATGATGACAGACGCCCCCTGGTGTCTGAGGAGAGCTCCATCAATACTCATCAAGGGGAGGTGGAGGGAGGCGGAGGAGGAGGAGATGAAGAAGAGGTAGAGCCATCATGAGTAACTTAATTCATGCCGACTGAACGGATGAAATCTGATCAGAGATGTATTCTTATGTTTTTTGTCTAACTATGTTTCATCTGTGTTGTCTGCTCTAGTTCGATGCTGCAGACGTGTTCATGCATCAGGCCATCCACACCATAGAGTACTGCTTGGGCTGCATCTCCAACACGGCCTCTTACCTCCGACTCTGGGCGCTCAGTTTGGCACATGCACGTCAGTGGCACACATACCGACACACACAAACACAATGTGCATCTTCATACTCACATGATGCATACAAATGGACAGACTTCCTCTTTGAAACCAAACACACTCATACTACTCTTTTTTTTTTTTGCCAGTTATTTATACAGATGCTAGCTTAATGCCAGCCAGTCATGGTTATGTGATGGTGAGTTATTTGTGTTTCCACAGAGCTGTCAGAGGTGTTGTGGGTGATGGTGATGCGTATTGCCCTGAGGTGGTCCGGCTATGTAGGATCTGCAGTGCTTTTTGTTATTTTTGCCTTCTTTGCGGTGTTGACTGTCTCCATTCTACTGGTTATGGAGGGACTTTCAGCTTTCCTCCACGCGCTCCGTCTGCACTGGTAAGAATGACAGGAATGAAAACACAACAGGGGAACTGGTCCTGGTTAATTCAGGTGTTGCTTTTAAATGATCTGGAGAAATTACCAGATCAATGAGTCCGTAGGTCTAAACCTGCTAAACTCATTTTCAGATACAAATGACTTCTTATATTAAAGCAGATATCAGCTTCACGGCCGTTTCGGCTAATGCTGCGTTCAAGGCAGGCTTTTGAAACCGTAAGTTACAGCTTCAAGTCACAACTACGACTTGGTAGCGTTCCAGGTAACCCGTAGCTCGTGTTTTTACCATCCTGTTGTCTGTGAAAGTTCCCTATAACGGCCACTCGTAACTTCCGACCCGTGAACTCGTACCAGATCGAACTGGTATGACTTCACAGGAAGGAAAAACACAAAGTACGAGTTTCTTTGAACGCACCATGAGTTAGCAGCCCCCGCCCTTGTCAGGCATCAATTGGTCCTCGTGCTACGTCACCACATTCACGCGCATCCCTTGGCTGCACACACAGCCCTTCATGCCGTTCTCTCTCCTCATTGGATAACACTTGTATCCCACAAGGAAAATTTTCTCCTCGGGTTACAGCAGAGCAGAGTGACGGAGAGACTCGTGTTTAGGCTGAAATACTTCATGTAAGTGATTGCTGACGGAAAATAGGACTATTTAGGACTTATATTAACAAAAACATTCCACTGATATCTGCTTTAAAGGGAAGAACATGGTAAATGTGATTTGAAAGGAGAACATTGAGGGGTCTGCGAGGGGAAGAAAGTCCAATTTTGATAACCCTAACCCTATTGGTAAAGATGAAGGTTAACAATTCAACCCTCTAAATTCATTTTTTCTTTAAAGCAGAAGTAAGCAGAATGTTTGTGTTAATATAAGTCTTAAATAGTTATATCTTCCGACAGCAATCACTTACATAGAGTGTTTGGTCCGAAACACGGGTCTGTCAGTCACTCTGCTCTGCTGTAAGCCGAGAAGAAAACTTTCCTTGTATCCTACAACCTTTATCCAATGAGGAGAGAGAACGGCATAAAGGGGCGGTCCTCTCTGTGTGTGCAGCCAAGGGATGCGCGTGCATGTGGTGACGTAGGGACGAGGGCGGGGACTGCTAACTCCATCGGCTGACAGGAAGTTAGCCAAAACGACCGGATCGCTTACTTCTGCTTCAAATAAATAAAATGAAAAATCCTACCAAACCATATTTAAATGGAGAGCATCACCAAAACAATAATTTGTTAACCAAAATATGCATTCAGCGTAACATCCAGTTTGGAACGAAGTGTTCAGGATTGTTGGCGACAGAGTTGGAGAAGTTATGTGGGTTGACAAAAAGCGATCATGTGTTGGAGTTTGTATTTGCTGTTTGTTGTGAGCTGACTCTGCTTTTGTCTCCTGCAGGGTGGAGTTTCAGAACAAGTTCTACAGTGGGACAGGCTACAAGCTGAGCCCTTTCTCTTTCTCATCTATGATCAGTGGATCAGCTGCTATATGACCGGCCAAGTTATTAGTCAATATTGCCAAACTGTTAAGTTAACTTATGTATATCATTGAGTACTTGGACTGCAACACTTAAGAATAACCCTGCTTAAACAGTGGTATTCTCCTGCCTGTTGGCGATAAAATGGTTTAATTGACTTGCACAGTGATTGCGATGGTATAGACTGTTATTTTTGCATCACAAGAATGAGAATGATTCCCTTTTATTAAGAATTACAATTACATTTATGAAATGAAAAACATACTTTTGTATCTCAGTGCTATTTTTTCCACTCAGTGTTATGTAATGCTTTCTAATTACTCTTTCAGTAGCTTATGAGATAGTAATCATTTACTTCTCACTTTATAGAATTATTATAATCATCAACTATGAAAGGGAAAGTACAATTTAATGAATCTATTCTGCAGTTTAAGGGAATGTGTGATTGCTGAACTGGTGTGTTGTACTTTAATAAGCCAGTCCCGTTGAATTCGTCAAATGACAGCAGGGAATAATCTCAAGGATGTTTATGAGCCAAAGGTACTTTCCACTCATTATCATGTCATGTCTTCCAAGCACAACACGCAACAGGTATTTATTGGTAGTACACATTTCCAGGTGCCTTACTGGAACCGAGTGCTTGTTTATTAATTTGGACATATAACACCATCCATTACCATGTCACTACTTTAAACAACACTCTGCTCTAGTCATTTGTCTCTTTTTCTGCTGGTTTGCACTGTAAAATCTGAATTGAAATTAAATTGTTTCTTGTTAAATCCTGTTGTGGGAAGTCATTCACTGAACAGGCCTGTTGTTGAGTCACACTACTCATATTGTACCTTTTATATGTTCGAATAATTTAAGTTGCCAGAGATAGAGGAAGCTCTTAAATCCTTCTTTTTAATATGACTATAAGGAATAATACCACATTGTAAACGCATGGGAAAATACAACACATTTTATTATGAGTGTACTCATAGTGCTTTATATCAGGTACATACAAATAACGTAACATTTAAATTAAGTACAAGTATTGTTCATCTTGCATTGAATATCTCACTGAAGAAAAAGTTGAGCTGTTTATTATTTATGTATAAAAACCAAAACATGCAAGAGATGTATGACATAAATCATGATTAAGCTGTTGATTCATAAACAGTGGTTTAGGTGAAGCTAGTTTAAACTACATTATATGCTTATTTTGTCCAATACACAAACATGCAAGATGGTCTACAGATAGATAGTCATAGTCCCTTATAGTCATAGTCCATTATAAACACATGTATACTAGAGTAACAAACAAAACTGGATGAGTAAAGTATGATGAACGTAGCTAAAAATGGAAGCATTTTATTCGTTCTTCCCAACATTGAAGATTATTGATTATTGATTATAATAAATAGATGGCAAATCCCTCCATTCTTGATGAGGGCGTGTAAGCGGAACATACTGTGATGTTGTTTCTGTCAGTGCTGCTTTTGAAGTAACACCCGATAAACCGGATGTTGTCTGAATGTCAAAGATGGCGTCGGACATGTCACGCTGAGCACCGGCTGTTCTGACAATGATATAACACAATATCAACACACTGTTGAACGTAGGGAGCTTTTAGTTTGTAGGGTAACCACCGCGGAGGAGGAGGAGGAGGAGAAGGAGAAGGACATGGCTCTGAGTGGATTAACCCGCTTGGGGCGTCAGTTGTTGGGTCAAATCCAGCGGTGTCGACCCGCTGGAGCTGCAAACCAGACAGGTGAGTCTCAACCACTTCACCTTTACTCTGCTCAAGTACTCACAGGCAGGTGTTGTGTTGTGGTGTTGGTGTGGTTTTCCTGTGTGTGAACATGTAACAACAACACAGTGTTGTGTCCGTCCGCCGCAGCTCGGTGTCTCAGCCAGGCGGCCGCTCAGCCGGAGCCCCGAGAGGACGAGCATGAAGCCGTGAACCCGACGTTTGTGAACAGAAACCCCCGCAACCTGGAGCAGATGGCCCTGGCTGTGAAGGACCGGGGCTGGAAGACCACCTGGCCCCACCGGGAGTTTTACCACAGGTCCGTGTGTGTGAGAGAGCAGGGAACAGTTATCTGAAAAAGTCACCTTCTTCTTAGATTAATTTCTCCTTGTCTTCATCAGTGTTTCATCAGTGAAATAAGCATTGCTTTGAGTTGATCATTGAAGTTGGTTTAAGATGTGCAAAGTTTTGATATAATGCATAACAGTGAAACAGTTTTTGGTATTGAACATGGATTTTTACTTTTAATTTTGCATACACATTTAAGATTTATATTGATATTTATTTTTTTTAAACTTCTATTATATATCATAGACATAGATATTCTCCATAAAGAGCTTAAAAACATAAATTTTCATGAGAATTTGTCAGGCGAACAGTGTCTTTTTTGGGATGTTGAGGGTGATATCTTAAAATAGAGTTGCAGCAAGCCCCAGAATCTTTTCTTCCTGCCTTCCCCTGTGTCAAGATATTCTGACTATAAATATAGTTGTATGACTATTTATGCCTCTGTGTCTGTTTTTTTTTGCTTTGCCCCCTAGGTATATTCCATGTATGCTCTCATTTCCACTGTTTCTGTCTCTCCTCAGATTGGTGTTTTTTCGCACCAACCACCATGTGACAGCACACGTGTTCTCCAGCACTTCTCCTGACCCGGTTTTGACCTGTTCCACCAAAGAGTGGGCGCTGAAACAGGAGCTGGTTTCCACGAGGTGTGTGGCAGCGTGTCAGGCTGTGGGCGACGTGTTGGCACATCGATGTCAACAGGCCGGCATCACCAGGATGGTGTACAGGGCCATTCCTTGGGAGTACCGCTCTGACGCTGTGAGTACAGAAAAATTACTGATGGAGAATTTTTTTTCTTTCTTTTTTTTATTCACATGCTTCATGTTCATCATTTCCCAATTGTTTTTCTCTTTCACAGGTTCAGGCTTTCAGGAAAGGAATGAAGGACGGAGGAATCACGCTCAGTGAACCCAGAAGAAAATACATCGGGACCTAAACTTAGGTGTCATTCATTATATCTGTTGTTGTATTAAAATATCCCTTGTAACCCCCACCATATCTGCGTTGTTGTTTATTATAACTGTACTGAGTGTATTACAACATAAAGATGGTCAGAACGAACGCTGCAATGTCACTTATCCATTTACTTTACTTATCCATTTACTACTTTGTCATTTTTGATAAAATGTTTCTGATCCTAAGTGTTTCTCATCTGGCGTTTCATTTCATCAAGAAGCAAATGGTTTGAGGATAATCATTTATTTTTCACTCATAGTGCTTGTTGTAAACAAGAGTGAGGTGCAGACAGTGGAAAGTTGTTTAACACAACAAGGCATAGAAATGTGGACTTCAGACTTTAGAAACTAGTCATTGACCATTTTGATCATACTACAGCGTGACATTGGCTCAGGCAGTGGGAACAGTGTGTTGTGGGATTATAAAGTGCATGGGTTCTTTACTTCTTTTAAACGGTGAACATGCAGATTAAATGTAAAGTAAACTGTAACCAGGGTTCATCAGGTTTTACCAGCATGAAATAAGAATTTTCCACATCAGCATCTGGTGATCATAAATCTGAAAGGAATGTATTGAATAATTTATCCATGAAATGTCCATATAAATACACGAGAAAACCCTGAACAATTTGCTCTCACAGGCAGGTATAAAAAAAAAAAAAACCACACACATAACATGCACCCAATTCATCAGCAATTGTGTGTCGGTACATATATAAACTGTATATATATGTCTGCATTATGCATACATGCAAATCCTTAGGAAGTCACATTTATACTGCAATCAAACCAAGTGAGAAACAATACAAGATACATACAATATTTGGCCACCACCTCGTAGTAAAAATATGAAAAACACCAGTCACGGAGTCGTATTTCATTCTCAGGTTGAAGGCACTCATATAGCCCTGGTGTTTAAACAGAATGAATCCAAATACGACAGGTGACTTCTTTTTTTTTTAACATACTGACTTGATGAAAAATTTTCATTTAAATATATATTCATTGGCACATTGGAATACATTGTTTGGCAAACAGGCTTGTGTCGTCACAAAACAGGTCCTAACTTGGTCCATAACATAATGCACAGCTTAGACAGTACAGTCCTCCCATCTGCGAGTAATGTACACTTGTTAAAACATAAAAATAAATTTCTAAAATGACATCTGATGAGCGAGAATGTGAAAATCCATCTACCTCTGACTGGCAGCATACAGTCTCAAATTTACAGAGAACAGTAATTGCATAGCATATCATCTCTAAACTGGTAATATAAGACTTTTAGAGGGGAAATGGTAAAAAGGGAGCTTGAGGAAGAGGACACTACATGGAGGGAGAGGCTTCTACATCTGTCTGTGACAGGAGATGTTCTAAAAACACTGTATAAACCATAATAATACAACAATGTTTCAATCAAAATCCTCACGCTACTGATATCAACACTGCAGCAGGATCCTTTCATAATTAGTTGAAGACAAGAGAAATGCAATGAAAGTGCAACGATAATGACCTTCAAAACGTAAATTAAAACTTTCAGCATCAAAATAATGTGAACGGTTGGACTGAGTCAGAGCACAGCAGTGTATAAAAACCTTGGCATGTTACCAGAGACAAACCTTCAGCTCTCGTGTTTCAGACTTTTACCCCAAAACCATGTCTCCTCCTCCTCCATGTCTCTTTCACAGGACCCCCTCCCTTCCTGCTCTGTCGTGTCCTCAGTCGTGTTAGGGTTTAGTCTGACCTGCGTCTGGCAGGCTGCGCGGTTCAGGTGAAACATCCACGCACGCCCTCTGGTGAGTCAGACTTCGGCGCATGTTACTTCGCTTCCTCGGCCTTGGAGACTGCCTCGGACTGCGGGGGAGCTTTGACAAGTATAATAAAGAAGCAAAGGAGTTACTTATAGAGTTGAAAATGAGCACCGGGGCTAGATCTGAGTAATGGATGGGCGGATTGGTGGAATATGAATTGGCAGATTTATTGAAAATCTAATAATAAGTGGTTGATTCTTTTTTTTTGATATGAAACATGAAATATGTTACGTTCAATCACCTGTTCACATCCCTTATCCTCATCATCCAGTTCACTGATGGACTGCATGAGGGAGAAGAGGTTCATCCTGCCGCTGCGATCAACACTCGAGGCAACCTGGAGATGACAGGCAGAAAAAGAAAATCAAATAATTACAAAGGATACAGTTAAACAGGCAGATAGACATGTCTATTGTGTCATGCGACTTGCGTACCTTTTCTGGTTCATCTACAGTGATAACGGGATTGCCCCCTGGTTCCTGGTTGGTGTGAGACGTGGGAGCGGGTTCTTCAAACACCTGGGTGTGTTTGAAAAGATTAAAAAAAGTTGAAGCCACGAAGATTTAAAAACAAACAAACAAACAAAAAATCTGCTAATAAAATAAAATTGTTGTCACAAACTACCTCCACGTCTTCCTCTGATCCTTCCTTTTCATCCGGGCTGCCCAAATGTTTTTCATCAGGACTCTCTGCATCCACCTCTTCATCAAGTTCCTCATCCTCATCCTCATCCTCATCCTCATCCTCATCTTCATCTTCATCCTCTTCCTCTTCCTCTCCCGCCTTTCCCTCCTCCTTGCGCACTGACTTCTGCCTTTGGTCTCTCGACTTTCTCCTCCAGAGGTTGCTGTGACGCTGCTGGCTGCAATCATTAAAGGTACAGTCCTCACACGAGCCCATAAATCAACATCAAAAAAAGTCAAACAGAGATAGTAAACAAGCAGAAAAAAAGTTGATATTTTACATTTCAGATTAGTAGCTATCTCTAAAACTGTGTCTAACCTTGCGTTGAGGATGCCATTGTAGGTCTGGAGCTGCTTCATGAAGCCGTCGTTGGGCTTAATGATGGACCGGCGCTCCCTGACGTAAGTCAACGCCACATCCAGGGGCCAGTAATGCTGCTTCATGGCGTAGGCCATCACGGTGGACGCAGAGCGAGAAACGCCCATCTTGCAGTGCACCAGAACCGCCTGTCCACTCTTCCTGCAGCACACAGAGATCAGGAGAAGCTCACTCAGTGGTTCAGAGAGTTTGTTGTTGAGATGAGGCGTTGAGGTGGTGAGCAGCTTAACAGTCACTGTTTCATAATGTAATCCAAGGCTGCAGCTCTGACAGCAATACTAATGAATTGTGTTTCTACACAGGGAGTGCAGAACATAAACCACTTATTTTCAATCTCATTCACAGATATTCCTATGTCCATTAAGAGCATATTAAAGGGATAGTTCACCCAAAATTCAAATTTCATCTATATCTCATTATCTACTCACCCTCATGTCGACTAAGGGCTGGGAGAAGTTTCAGAGTCCTACGTGCCTTCTCTGAGTTACAGGGGGGCTCGGCGTAGCACTGCATGTCCATATGACGGTTGCGAATGAGCCTCACTTAAAAAAAAACAAAAAAACACACCAAACAACATCCAAATACCTCCATAGTGCTCGTCTGTAATGTCCCTCTTGTATTGAAGCCCCAACATGAGAAATTGTTCCGAAAAAAATTAAATAAGTCTGTATTTCAAGCATGTTTGTAGCGGAAGCTCAGTTCACTGCTCTGCCTGTGTCTGTGCAAATCTTGCGCAATTTGCATTGACACCCAGTTCACGGCTCCGCAAATCGCGCGAGATTCCGGCAGAGCAACGCTGGGAGCTTCCGCTACAAACAAGCTTGAAATATAGACTTATTTAATTTTTTTCGGAACAATTTCTCATGTTGGGGCTTCAATACAAGAGGGACATTACAGACGAGCACTATGGAGGTATTTGGATGTTTTTTTGGTGTGTCTTTTTGGACGAAGAGAAGTGAGGCCCATTCGCAACCGTTACATGGACATGCAGTGCAGCACGGAGCCCCGCTGTAACTCCGAGAAGGCACGGAGGACTCTGAAACTTCTCCCAGCCCTTAGTCGACATGAGGGTGAGTAGATAATGAGTGCAATTTAAATTTTGGGTGAACTATCCCTTTAATGTGCTTTAATACTGCAAGCTCTGGAGTTGTGATTGTCAGGGCAGCACGGGGAAGCAGAGAGTCCAAATGCAAAGCACTATTTTCGGATAATACAGTCAAGACGCTTAACAATTCAGTCTGAGCTTGTAGATATCGTTCACACAGCTTGAGCTGAGTGGAAATCTAAAGCTGCACTGGTGTGTGTAACAATGCAGGAGGTCATTATGGACAGTTTTATTGACCTTAAGTCCAATTAGAGCAGTTTCATATGTATAAACGTTTGAATTTTAATATCTGGTAAATTGACAAATCTATATGTGATGTGGTTGACGACAGACATGTGACGGCTGTTTGTTCGTCTCCAGTTGTAACCAACGTGTCTCTAATGTGTTTCAGGGCAACCTTGCTTGATCGATGAAGGTGTACGTGTCCGTCCAGTGGGGGAGCAGGTCGGTCGCTTCCACGTCATACACTCTGATGTTCATGTAAGTGAAGGATTCGGGGAAAAAGTTGTCAATCTCTCTTGTCACATTCAGAATGTAGCCGATACTGAAAAAAAAAACATACGGACACAAACTTACAGAGGCACGGTGGTGACTCAGCAGAAAGACAATACACAGTGCTCAGTCTCCACATCATGAGACAACTGAAACTCGAGACAACAACAAGAATACACAGAGCAACAGAAAAATGCTGCAGGTGGAAACACTGACTTGTTTTTCTGCAGCTCCTCAAAGTTAGCTGCGTTCCACTCGGAGCCCTGAAAACCAAAAGAGAGAGAGACGTTGAGTCGACAAAAAGAAAAGGGCCCGCACAGCCGTCCTCCCTATCACTGTCAACACACGTCTCCCACAAAGAGGAAGTTACAGTCACATACAACATCCTGGTGAAAGCACACTTCCGTACATTTCCTGACCCAAGCACAAGAAAGTCCTCTCAAAAGAAAACGTTAAAAAACAGGGCAATCGCTCACCAGATAAAGATAATCGAATATTTTGGAGGGCTTGTCCATTTGCGCCATGGTAACCAGGATCTCGTTGTCAATGTACTGCTTGTACGGTCTCATGTCGAAGCCTATCCTCGTCTCCAGGGCAGAGTGCACCTACGGCAGAGCAGAGGGAAGCTTGTTTTACAGTCTCTTATTTACCTCTGCCATCCGGCTCTTGTCGTCTTTATTCAGGCGTACGTCCTCTTCACATGTTCCCACATCTCACCATTTTAGATGTGAGGTTGTCCAGGTCTTCGGTCCTCATGATGTCTCGCAGGTGATCTTTGATCAGCCTCTCGTTGGACATTCTGTCCGCAGAGCTTCACGTACAAGGAAAACAGATGATAACTTTTTATTTTATTTCAATATCTAAATATAGCAGCAAACAGGGGAATTTAACTCACTTCATTTAATCAAGTACTAACACAGTTGTACTTGATGCTACTTATACTACTTTACTACATTTCAGAAGGTAATTATCCAAGATTAGTTACCACTTACTTTGTCGATCAACAATACTTCAGTATTCATTTTCAAAATGTACAAAACATAATAATATAACACTCATATGCTATTTAGCTAGCACTTACTTTTGATATTTATTTTTCTGTACTCCACCTTATGTAGGATTTTGAATGTTGGACTAAATGTCGTGGGGCATGTTGTATTTTTACTTTTACTACAATAAATATTTGTTCTACCTCTGGCAATGGAAGACAGTGCTTCAGTGTTGTTTACCAGGATAAAGGAGTAAGTAATAAACACTGACTTGACATTTAAACGGAACAGATGTTTACCTCTGCCCATTAATGTCCTTGCGGACTGACTCCAGGTCGTTCATGGCCTCCCATTCGTTGAGGCAGAAGCGATCCGACTCAATGTGCTTGTTGTAGTGCTGGGCCCACTCCAGGCCACTGCCCGGGATCACCGCTGCCTTGACCGCCCGCTCGCAGCAGCCGTGCAAGACCTGCAGCACTGACCTTACAACAGAGGGCAGAGAGTCAGGATGGTAATGTCACTACATGAAATCAAGGATAGTTAAAAAAAATAAAAAAATTTAAAAGCAGAGGAGGTCTTGATGAGTTACTGTAGGATGGACATTTATACCTAATGTTGTTACCACGGGGTTGGCATTTTACTCACCACATGGTCTGCATGGAGACAGGCTTAAAAATTCTGGTTTCTACAGCTGAGGTCACACTAAAACCACTGTGAACAAAAGACACAAACATGAACTGCGATAATTAAGTCAGAGGAAGCATAAGACACGAAAGAGAAAAAGGGGAAGTCACAGTGATAAGAAGCATTATGAGAAATGTTCCTAGTAGTGACTGACTATGAACACGGAGCAAGATTTTCAGATAGTGTACAAATAAAATGTAAGGAGTGTGTGTGTGTGTGTGTGTGTGTGAGAGAGATAAATTAGCACATTGGGAGGTGTGATCCAGCCTGACGGGGGAGAACATGCTGGTGTGACATGGCAGCCGATCAAAGACTCTTGTGTGACAATCAGCGTCTGACGGCAGATTAGTTAAAACACAGTAGTTGTCAGCAGAGCCGCCGCACCACCATGTGATCCTGGCTGTTTTTAGACTTGCTAACTCTTAGTTTCACTGTGCTCCTCTCTACATCCTCATTAGTTGCCACATTTATGACGAAAACTGTGATGTGAGGGGAAAAAAAAAAAACGTACACTGAAACTGAGCTGGAGTGAATTATTTTGGGGCTGTGGACTACAATGCAACCAGCAGCTAAACTCGCACTGACCTTTAAGCACCGACACCGAATGAAACCAACAAAAACATATGACCTCTATGCTTATGTAAGGCTCTTAGTGAGGGATAGGAGCAGTTGCAATTCATGGAAAAATGATTTAACTCCATAAATAGTCATTACTCATTCTCATTATCTCTGGCCAGAATCCCAGACATCAAGCTGCACCGTCTGTGCTGCTGCCTCACAAATTCCCCGCTTCTTGGGCTTTTTTTTTTTTTCATTTCTAATTCAACACTCATTTAAAAACGTTTCATACCCGTCTCCATCGAGATACACCTGCGTGTCGCTCCATACCGGCAGAACCAGGCCGACGGTGCACTGATCGCTGCAAAAGAGGAAGGAAGGACACAGAGGCAGGGAAGGAAGGACGTTTTAAAAGGTTCAATCTGATCCTGAAATTGTTAATTGATCGGATACATTATCTTGTGCTCTCTTCGTGAAACAGTACGCCAGCATCTTGGTTACACTAACCTGTCTGAGTTGGGGAAATCCATGCCCAGCAGGATGCTCTCGTGCTTGCTGCCAAGGGTGGAAACGACGATCAGGTACCTGACTCTGACGGGGCTGGCCGACTCCAGCTGCACCGCCTGCAGCAGCGGGGAGACGCAGGGAGACGACATATGAGACATTGAGAAAGGCAACAGGACTGATAGTCTGTAAAAAAAAATCTGTAACACTTTATGATAAGTATACACTATTAAGCTTTAAATACTGAATTTATCATTTATAACACATGAATACTCATAATGTAGTTTATAAACACAGTTATATAACTACATACTAATGAGTATTCATTCGTTATAAATTATGAATTCAGTATTTATTAATTCTTAACTAATGCTCAATAGTGTGTACTTATAAAGTGTTACCAAAAAACTCGATGTATTTTATCTTTCCTCTGATGTCTGGAGTTACGCAATAACTCAATAAAGCCACTTGATAATACACGGGGCAAAATATCCTGTGCCATCTATTTCCTTTGGCCTTCCTGAGAAAATCAAATCAAGGAAGTCAGTGTTGTGTTTACAGAGAAACCCAGACACTGGCTAAAGTCCACTTAAAGGACCATACCTGTGTTTCTTTACACTTGTTTTTAGCCCATTGACTTGTGTGCTTAAATTGATTGAGAATTTTATTCCTGGGAAATTGATCACACTGAATGATCGTTCAGGCCATACAGAGCAATATGAGTGAACTCAACATACTGACGTTTTGACCTTTACCTGAGAAATGATTTCAACTGTCAAAAGTAAATAAAAAATAAAACGTGTGTTTTAGAAGTCGGGTTTTCCTGCGTGATGTTTTCGCAGGTTTTCCCGACCTGCTTTGCAACGTGTGTGGAGACATGAGGCCTCACCAGCTTGACGCTGTCTTCTGGTCTGAGCTGTTCAATCATGGCGTGGAGGTGTCGGTGCCGCGTGTCCGACGCTCCGCCGCCCTGCTTGACGGGAGAAGTCTCAGTGGGAGACGTCTCCTCATGAGGACCCAGTCCCTCGCCCTCTTCCAGCAGAAGGACTGCCCCCTTCACAAGGGCAAAGCTCTCCCTGGGGGTCAACAGACAGTGAGTTAGTACAACAATGCTGGGTTTTGTGTAAATTAAATGATGAAACCACAGACAACACAGAGGATGTATTCCTACCTTTTCTGAAGTCTCCCTCTTCTTTGGAGGCTTTCATCCTTAGGAAATAAAATAAATTAAAGAGGGGCTCAGACAGGAACACACAAACATTTAGCCCCTGTTGTGTTTGTGTGTGTGTTGTTGTTGTTGTGCAAAACCTACATTATGCCATTTCACACTTTTTTTTTTTTTTTTTTACAAGTGATGTTGTTTATCTCTTTTTACCACAGTTATCCGGGTCTTTTCAATACAGTCAAGCTGCAGCGTTTCTATCGAGCAGGCTGTTTATAATTCTTTTCAAAATTATCATATGCCACATCTCAAATAAAGTTGTCAGTAGATGTTGGAGCTGCACAACACTAATTACCGTAAGACAATGCCGCTCACTGTTTCTAATGTTCCCAAATGGGCACATTTCTGACTTGATGAAGACAAATGTGTTTAAACACTATAACAAGCTTTCTGGGGCATCGGTGGGAGTGTGTGTGTTTGTGTGTGTCATGTTTTTCCTGTTGCGAGTGTGAAACACAAATAACCGGAATAAAATTTCAGTCACTTTCTTGGGTGAAATGTGGTGCAACACAGATAAGGTGCAGTGGAAGACAGACAAAAGGAGTGATATGTAAGTAGAGGGAAGCGGACACTACGGGGGGAAAGATAAAAACAAAGAGACTGGCAGAGCAGAGGAGAAGAAGGATATAAGGAGAAATTCAATAGAATAAGTGTGGAGGGGATTAGCACTAAGGGGTTACAGAGAAACAAACTGGAGACAGTAACGTTACCTGTTACGCAACTGACAAGTCCAGACAGAGTCAAGAAAAAAAAAAACAGAAATTAAAGAGGAGAAGTGGGCAGGAGCCAGGAGAGGAACGATGAGGGTTTGAAGAAGAAGAAAAGGAGAGAACACAAGTTTAGATAGTAGAGTGATTAGATTCTGTGACAAAATATGCAAAGAAAATGCGACTCGGACCTACAGTCAGGTCCTCTGTGGTTTAAGAGAGAAGCAAAGCCTTTGACATGAAGTTAAATCATCTCAATGAAAGAATGAGAGAAGATAAAGTTACAGACAGAGGCTGATGATACAGTGTTTGTATGAGTGTATGTATTTAGCTCCAGTGACAGTGATTCAATCAGTCTCCGACAACGAGGCTGTGATGAAATGTGACTGTGGTGACCATTCATCTATGGCATGTTTGCTCCGGGGCAATCAAATCCCTGGCAACAGCTTTAAAAACAAAACAGCCTAATTATCATTTAGGCAAATACACTGATCATATCCACAAACGGGACAGGTTCAGGAACAACTGCTGAGCTACAAGGTCCCAACGAAAAAACAGCTCACACCGTTCTGAATCACTCTCACTGAAGCAAAGTGTAAACAATGATTTGTCTGAGGATATGATGCAAAATGCCTGACTTGTTTGCGTATGCGACGAGGTGTGTGTGGGGATGATGAGCGAAACTCACCGGAGCGGCGGCGAGGGATGGGAGCCTGTGCAGGGTCAACAGAGCCATTGCACATTAGATGGTCTACCTCCAGTAAACCTGCTGCTGCTGGCAGGCTCAGACAGGCTCTGCAGGTTCCTCAGCCAGAAGCGTGTAGTGGGCGGAGCAAATACTGGTGGTTTTCTTCTGGAGCGACACACGAATATTTGGGTTTGATTACACCAAATAAATAGGCTTTGTATTAGAGATAAAGAAGGCTGAGGACACCCAGGTGTTTGGTTCAGGGTGTTGCATAATCTGGAGGGAACAGTTTTCACAATCATTTCATAGTTTAATCTAATGGAGGTGGCCTTTAGGCAACACGAGGGTTACACACATACCATGAGTTACATATACAGTACTAGATTTTGCCTTAGCTCTGGTTTGCACTAGGCCAAACTTGCTTGATGATTTAGTAGATGTGTTTATTACATAGTTGTGATGAAGTACCTACTTTGACTTGTTTGTTATTCACCTTATAAAAGCAGTGTTAAGTAAACATTTTATCCACTACCGTTAAGATATAAAGCCTTTTTGAATTCCATTTTAAGAAGATGTCATAAGAATATTTTAAAGTTTATGTTATGCACATTAATATGTAAGTAGAAAAAATGCAAATAGTCTAAACAGAAATGAAACTGCACTGGCAGTACGCCAAACATTTATTATTAGAAGGCTATATTATAGCTTTTATGTAATAACCCAACAGATAATCCAGGAAGACGGTAAAGCATTTACATAAATAAAAGATTGAAGACTAAAGTGATATAGGCTACTTAAATACCTGCATTTAAGAATGTGCCTCAAATCATTATCAAAATAAAGCCAAGAAGAAAACCAAGAATAAGAACATAGCTGTAGTTTAGCACATATTTAATACAGGTTATAATTGGATCTTGCCATCACAGGTTTTTTGGAGTGTGTTCACACCACTGTGGTGACGCCTGCGTTATATGACAGCAATTCCGTGATAAGGCTTCAGCTCGTTGCACTGCTTGATCCTACTTTACTTTATATCCTCAACCAGTGAAGGAATCACAGCCGAGTGATTTGCTCCTGTCTGTTTGCTGAGCAGAAAACACAGTCGCGCTTCGTTACTGCACCAAACCACAGACAGCAGCGGCAGCAGCAGAGACAGTGAAGCCTGTTGGAGCCAGTCGGAGCTAACAGCTGACCGCTGCCCTGGCTGAAGGCTGCACACACACACACACACACACAGCACGGGTAAATAATTAAAAACTCCCAAAACAAGACAAACTTCTCACCTTTTCCAGACCGGGCTCCCGCTCCTGTATCCTGCTCTGGGGACGACTAGTTTGGACCGAGAGCTCCTTATTCCGCCCTTTGTTGTGTTTCGAGCAGCAGGGAGAGGACTTCACCATCTACAGCCCAGCGCAGCCGAGAGCACCGTGTACGGGAGGAGACCGTGACGTCACGACGCACGCAACCGTTAACGTGCCTCGGCGACGTCCACTCTTGTCCCCTGCTCGCAGTGGCGGTAAAAAGTTTGTTTGCTCTGTGAAGAGAAGCAATAAAATAATTTAAATCCATCAATCCCGACCGATCCTGACTCTTGGAAAAAAAAAATCAAATGGGGGGGGGGGACTAACTGAGTAAAAAATAGAATCATGTTTCTTATTTTATGCTGGCCGTAGGCTAATATTCAGATTCTCAAGTAAAACTTGCATTGTTATGATGGCTTACTGTAAAACAAATACAATGTGTTGTAAAGTTTAAGTGGCCTACTGTCAGCACCAAATGTATTTGTGCAGTAAAATCCCTTCCAGACCTTGTCAGTGTTATATTGTATACTATTTGATTACTGTATGATCCATATATGTTGACATCGTCTCTGATGTAAATGTTGTAATGTGAACTCTTGCAGACTCTGGTGCGCAATCCATAGGCTGTTAATTCATAATTTTTGTTTTAATATGTAACATAATTTATCATGTAAAATAGTTTTGCAGTTAAATTATAAAGTTAATTAAAATGTAATAAGCTAAAGCTACTGTACTTGAGTAGGCCTTACATGACAGCTTTCTAATCTATTCGTCAAGGGTTGAATCTTTTCAATGCGCATGCGCCGCGCGGCCATCGGTATGAGTTTGTCCGCTCCTTCTTTTTTACACGAACCCAGGAAGCAGAATCCGAGACTTGTCAACATGCCCTTACTAGGATGAGATGAGGAGGGAGATTCACAACTTGTTCCCAAATTAATACATAAAGAAAACAGCGCTGATCGGCGCAGATCTAAGTCTCACTGAACTGATAACTAACTACGTCTAATTGATTTAACCTGTTATAGCCGCTTTTACTCTGACAGCCTCGCCGACAGCACGGCAGACGCGACATAAGTTTTATTTTTATCCCCGACATTTCATTTGATCTGATTTGCGCAGAAAACACGTCAATCAGTGACAAAGATAACAAATCAGACCCACCCACCCATTTAGGTAGCTACAGCTACGCGCAAGCGCACTGACGGTAAAATGAAAACTACTTCCTGGTGTATGTGTGTGTGTGGAGGGGGCATGTGAAGTAAACTGCTGCCTTTACAGTGAGCGGTGCAGGCACTGAAGGTAAAAACAGCTGAAGTACTGTATCCTCCTCGGGATCCAGGCAGTGACACGTGGGATGAAAGCAGCTGGAAAACTCATGAAGGTTTTCGTGACGAGGCGCATCCCGCAGGAGGGGATGAAGATCCTGTCAGCGGCCGCAGAGTATGAACTAGTCCTGGCTAAGTAGTTGTGTTTTATCAGGCGTGTGTGTGTGTGTGTCCTTCACAGCAGCCACTTCTGCAACCATGCATGGTCTACATATTTAACCCTTTGACCTTTCAGAGCAACGCACACACATACTTTTTGTCTAAATCAGCCTGTGCACCTGACTGACAGCCACCATGTCCCTCTGTGTCTCCACGCAAACAGCTGTGAGGTGTCTCTGTGGGACTCGGATGAACCTGTGCCCAAAGCGGAGCTGCTCAAAGGAGTGCAGGGAGCTCACGGTCTGCTGTGTCTGCTGTCGGACAAGATCGATGCTGAGGTTCTGGATGCTGCAGGTAACTCCTCATCTACTCATCTATGGGATCAGTTGACTGTAAGAGATACATCCACTATCAGTATCAGACTTGTCTTTCAGGGGGGGCGGTTCTAGGTTTTAGGTGTTATGGTTAACGCAGATTGTTTCACTTCTTTATTATATGTTTGTATTTCTTGTTGTGGTATGTTGTGCCTGGTTCTGTGAGAGCAGTTGACCATACCTGAATTAAATTTCCCTTGGGATTAATAAAGTACATACTGTATATCATCATCATCATCATCATCATCATCATCATCATCATCATCATCATCATCATCATCATCAGTATTGGTTTCCAAGGAGAGCTAGGTCCTTTTCAAAAATTACATTTACATGAGCGTATATTTTACTTTTCACTACACCACATTAATTTAATAACTTCAGCTGCCACTTCCTTTCAGGTGTCGATGATAAACAACGACCTTATTTATTACCCTGGGGGAAACTGACAAGCTGCCCTGCTGCATATAAAGTAATTAAGTACCCACATATTAAAGTGGTGTACATATTGTTGCTAGGTTATAATTATCAGAATATTACACTGCTGTAAAACAATACAGAAACTGATCGTCCTAGGTATAAAGAGTAGTTTTACTTCAGGTACCTTCCATAAACTGATTGTACTACACACCCAACTTTAATTAGTTTTGTATAGAAACATGATGCTATTGATCATTATCAGCTCATCGTTGTTGTGTAAGCTAAGCTTTAATTAAAACATATCAAACAGTACAGAGGGACTTTATTCTTTACCTTGACATGTTTCAACTGTTACACGCAGTCAGGAAGACTGTTTGTCCTTTGTCTGTTTAAAAGAAACAAAAAACTCAAGAAGCCAAAATGAATGTAATCACCAAACAGTAGTAACAGTCTATTGATCAAGTGTGCCAGTGTCTAGATCTCAGTGTTTCAGCTCTTCTCTGTCTGATCACAGGGCCGAACCTGAAGGTTATCAGCACTCTGTCAGTGGGGTTTGACCACATGGCCATCAGTGAAATAAAAAAACGGTAGGTTGCATGAATAAACTATAGCTCATATACTTAAGAAACCAACCTTAAGCCTTAACCCTAAGATGAAGTGCCACGTGGCCTATAAATGACACTTCTGTGTGTTTTCTGCAGTGGGATACGTGTTGGATACACTCCAGATGTGCTGACTGATGCCACAGCTGAGCTGACTGTAGCTCTGCTGCTCGCCACCGCTCGCAGACTACCAGAGGGAGTGGAGGAGGTCAAGAAGTCAGTCTCACCAAGTTACACATTTACACCTATCAGTGTTTTCTTTCATTGTCATTGTACATCTGTAACTTATAAACAAAGAGTGTAAAGTAATTGCCTTAATTAAGCCTCACACTGTTCCTCTGGTCCTCCCCCAGTGGCGGCTGGAGCTCGTGGAAGCCTCTCTGGCTCTGTGGTTACGGTCTCTCTGGCAGCACAGTGGGAGTCATCGGACTGGGACGTATCGGTGAGGCTTTCTGTTGTTGCTCCATTTACTTTGGCATGTGACTGAATCCCGGAGCCAAATCCCAGGCTGACATATCTAACCAGCCACATGTGACCCGCATGGTTTATGACCTGTTGGTAAGCGCATAGCGGATTGTGATTGTATTTGTGTTCAGGTATGGCCATTGCTCAGAGACTTATGCCCTTTGGAGTGAAGAGGCTGCTGTACTCTGGGAGAACTGCCAAATCCTATGCCGCAGAGGTGCATGGAGAGTTTGGTAAGCAAAAGGGCGGGTCAGAGGACGTGAAAATGTAATATCATATCGTTGTCCAACAAAAATAAGGGCTTTTGAAGGCTTATCTGATTCATCTCCTCCCCTTCTCTTTTTCCTCTGTCCATCAGTTCCTCTGGAGACACTTGTGTCTGAGAGCGACTTTATAGTTGTTTCCTGCTCCCTGACACCGGAAACCCAGGGGCTGTGTGACAAGGCCTTCTTCAGCAAGATGAAGAATACGGCAGTCTTCATCAACTCAAGCAGGTAAAACCTCCAACGCATCACAAAGCGGAGTGAGAAATCAATCATCAGTTTGGATGTACAGTGGGGAAAATAAGTATTTGATCCCCTGCTAGTTTTGGCCCTTATTTCACTAAATTAAATTATAACCTTTATATGACTATATTATTTCTGCATGTTTTGTTGATATGCTGTCTCTTTCTGTTGAAATAAACTTACCATAAAAACTACAGACAGTGCATTATTTTGCAGGGGAGCAAAGTTGCAAAATCAGCAGGGGACCAAATACTTATTTTCCCCATTGTATATACTCATGGACTTCTTAATGGCTGTAGATCCTTCTCATGCATCTTCTGACAACATGGAAGTAATGTGTAAATACATAATGAGGTGAATTGTTGTTTCAGGGGGGCTGTAGTGAACCAGGAGGATCTGTATGAGGCTTTGAGCACCGGTCAGATTGCTGCAGCCGGACTGGATGTCACGACACCTGAGCCGCTCCCAACAACCCACCCTCTCCTCACACTGAAAAACTGTGGTGAGTATATGTAATATCTAAAAATATCTTCTTTTTTTGTCTCTTTTCCCACTTTGCCTCCTGATTTCATCTGCCAACGTTATATTCTTTTATTTCCTCTCCTCCCCTCTCTTGTGAAGTGGTGTTGCCGCACATCGGCAGCGCCACCTACTCCACCAGGGGCATCATGTCGGCCTTGGCAGCGCGAAACCTGCTGGGTGGTTTACAGGGCACGGAGATGCCCAGTGAACTCACCATGTAGTGACCTGAAGCGAAGCCACTGTGCCTACTGCCTCCTCTGGTGCTGCGTGGATATCACTGGTCTGATAACGGTCCCTGATGTGAGATCAAAGCAGCCAGGGGATGAAAAGAATAGAAAAAAAAATACTAATTTAGTTCAGATATTCTCAGATGTGTTTACATCGATTCTTAACATGGTAGTTTATTTCAACCTGTCACAGGTAGACAGAATTGCACTTTCAAGCAGTGAGTGTTTTTGAGGAAGGAAATGCTCAGTCAAGGTTCAGTCACTTCAAATATGTTTCAAGTTCATTAAAGAGAAAGAGGATAATGAATAAACTGTGAACACTCCCTAACCTTAGTCCTCATCAAAAACACTCTGTACATGCCTACTTTTCTGTGCAGTTGCCATTGAACTGTAAAAAACCATCTCACTCCATAATTTGCATTAAAATGTTTCCTTAAAGATAAAATCAGTGGTTTATCTCATTCTACATGCAGTGCCTGTTGATCTGTGCTTTATTCTAACAATAAGGATCCATGTCTTTTATGCAACACTCCAGTTTGGCTTGGAATAGAAATTTACTTTCTGATTAAAACTGATTTGTAGAAATATAACAAATGTGGGGCGTCATTTAGCTCAGTTGGTAGAGCAGGCACCCCATATGCAGAGGTTATAGTCCTCGCTGCAGCTGCAGCCGCAGCCGGCGCTGCATCAAAACCGTGAGTGGCCCTTTGCTGCATATCATTCCCCCTCTCTCTTCCTCCCATTTCCTGTCTCTCTCTCGACTATACTATTGATTACAGGCGGGAAAAAAAGCCCAAAAATTAAATAAAAAGAAATATAAAAACGTGTTCATTTGTTAAAAAGCAGATTTGAGATCAATAAAAATCAGCAAGTGCATTATTTATTCTCATCACTCCTCCAATCATGATAGAAACCATGTTTGAGAATAGTTTTAGTGCATTTTTTTTAGTGCATTTCACATGTGATGCTACATATTTATCTGTTTCAATAGTCAGCATGGTTTAATTTTTTTTTATTATAACTTAATAACATTTGCAAATTGACTTTGATTTCATGGGACATACATTTTTTTAAATGAATTGATACCCTGTTTGGGATTCATTAATAATAATATCCACAGGTTTATGTAAGAAGAAGAGTTGTGTTTCTCTGACCAAGAGGTCAGAGCAGAGCGTCTGTGAATGACTGCTCGTCTTTCCAGTTCAGACAGGTATTCTTCGAGTGCTTGTAAAGATGGGAGGACTGGCTGAAGCGTTTGCCGCACTTAGGACAGGGATAGGGTTTTTCTCCCGTGTGGACGCGAATGTGCTTCTTACAGTCGGTCAGGTTCATGAAGGTCTTGCAGCAGATGTTGCAGGCGTACTTCTTCTCCCCTTCCACTAACAGCACATGGTCCTCAGCAGCTGCTTTCTTGCACTTGGACAGAACGTCGTCCGAAGCTCTGGTCAGACTCGGCCGGTCGGCGGCGTCCCCGGGGGACGAGGACGGATCGGTGGCCGCCTCCGACCCGGGCGGCACTTTTGGGGCGATGCGACGGAAGGTTGTCGCCCCTGAGCTTTTCCCGACTCTAGAGGGCTGGACGATGGAGGCCTCCAGAGTGAGACCAGGTGTGATGCCGCTCAGAAACCCTGTCAGTGTGTTCTGAGTGGGTTGCAGGATGAGCGTGTCGCTAAACCCGGGGCTTTGAGTGGGGAGAAGCTGCTGCAGAGGGACGGATGTCACTGGGAAAACAAGCGAGGAAGAGGGATCGGAGGACTGAGCGGAAGGTGTATTTGCTTCATCTGAGTCGTGGAACGGTTCGTCCATGTCATCGGGGGCCGCAGGAGCTTTGCTGGCGGCGGCGGCGGCTGCAGTGGCGGCAGCTGTGAGGCTCGCCAGGCTGTCTTCTTCTTCCAGAGCTCCCATTACACTTTCAGCACCGGGGTTAAGGAAGCAGGAGAAGGCCAGCTCCGACAGGCTGTCCAGGCCTTCGCCGTCTACAGAGTCCTCGCCTAAGCCTCCATCCTGTCCGTGTGCATCGGTGTGAAGGTCTGCGCACAGCGGAGACTGTAGAGAGCCTCCGCCTCCCTCTGTGGCTGCTGTGTCCATTTTCTCGTCGTTTACTTGTGCGTTCAAATCGTCCATGCAGTCTTGTTGTGCCGGAGACGGAGGATAATCTAAATCTGGGGAATATGTGCTTAGATTTTCCTTCTTCACCTCAATCACCTCCATCTTTAGCTCCTTTCCATCCTCCTCTCCTTCTTCTCCCACCTTTACCTTAACCACCGTGTCTCCACCTGTATCTCCACTCTTCTCCCACGCGCCCACGCCTCCCGTGCTGCTGCTGTCCGACTGGCTCGGCAGCTGGACTTCCTCTGACTCTCCCTTGGTTGCTCCGTATTTCTCCTCCACCTCCTCGCCCTGGTTCTCCCACAGTCCGTCGGTCGTCTTCAGGCAGTCTGGGGACTGTAGATCTTCTCCTCCGTCCTCTGCGCTGACGGTGCTCCTGCTGGTCACGGTCGGTGAGCACTCCTTGTAGCTCCCTCCAGACAGCCTGCAGCTCCTCTTCCTGCCACTCAGCCGCTCCTCTTGTGACTTCCTTTTATATCTGGATGGAGCTGCTGCTGCTGCTGCACCCTGCTGTTCACCGCTGACTCCTCTCCTCACCCTCTGACCCTCAACCCCACCTGACTGGCTCACCTCAACTCCCACTTCCTCCTCATCCACGTCCTCCTCCATAGCAGATGTCACCTGTTGAAGCATGGGTGACCTTTCTGCCTGAGAGGGGGGGCACTGCTGCTGCTGCTGCTGCTGCTGCTGCTGCTGCTGCTCCAGCTGTTGCACTGACCTCCATCCTTTAGGTGCAGAGGACGGGAAGTTTTTCCTGGACAGGTGGAGCTTGCACGCCTTCACCACAGTGTTCAGGTGCAGGTGTGAGGCTGCCAACAGCACATCCATGACATTAGAGGCCCCGAGAGAGAGGGTGGAGGTGTAGATCATCTCCAACAGGGTGGAGAAGGCTTCGGGGGTCACCACCTCTGCATCTAGCTCTATCACGCTGGGGCCTCCGCCTTCGCCTCTGTCGACTCTCACGCCTCCGATCTCATCTGCACTGTCACTGGAGCTCAGAAGAGCCCTGAAGTGGGAGCTGCACGCTGCCAGGACGGAGCCGTGAGCCTGGAAGCTCTGACCTCCCACCACCACCACACAGTCACACAGCTGAGCGTGGAGCCGCTGGTGGTTGAGCTGCTTGAAAATGTGCTGGAAATGACCTGGGAAATCCATGATGTGGTTCAGTGGGTGTTGTTCACTCTTTGATGTGCTGCTGCTGCTGATGGTGAAGCACTAACACAGTGAAGGCCATTGTCAGAAACTGCCCAGCTGCTCAGGAACTGGACACGCCTCTCCTCTTTATCCGAGTCCCATCGGTTTTGAACGGCATCAGGCAGACCGGACCCTGACTCATTTCACAGCAGCCTACCTCCGTTGTGTTGCGCGGTGGTTCATTGTCCGCTGCAGCCCGGTTTCCTGAGGGATGCTCCGGAGTATGGGCGGGCCTGGTCCAACAATAACGCGGAAAGATGCGACGCCGGCTTCGGCTTTGTCTCCGCGGACACGCCGCTGTATCCGCAGCGGCTCCTCTGCGGCTGCAGCTCGGACACAATACCCAGCCTTGTTGTTGTGGCCCTTTCCACTTGACTCCAATGTTTCTGCTACACAGCGCTCATACAACCAGACTTGAGTTAAGCATCGATGATGGTCGACGTCTCCATCACTTTACTCCATAGACTGTATATCCTCAGAATAAAACACTGCCCCCAGCTGGTGGTTTTAGGGAAGTACACCTCAGCTGTGATTCTCAGCTGAATTAAATAGATTTTTTTCACCATTTAACCTCTGTCAGTCTAATACAGTGTAAAGGAAACTCTTTCAAATATGCCAAAGTTCAATTAAAAACGTTTCTGACAGGTTCATCACTCTAGTAAGAAATATTATGTAAAACATGTTATGACCATTTTGTTGTCTGTGAATTAAGAGTGCTAAGCTTTGGCAAGCTGACAATTAATGATCTTTGTATCTTTCTAAATATGAAGAGGACTTAGTGAATCTCTAATTAAGAGAAAGGGAAAACTATTTCTCAGTATTTCTTTGCAGAAATGAAAAGCATATTGTGCATTGAAACTAAGCTCTACACTTACAGTAAACTGTCTTTTGCAGACCTACTATAGGATGATGATACACATTACCAGCATCAACTTAAGACAAACACAGCAAGTCATCGGCTGTGGGTGAGTCAGTTATTAAGTGTAAGGATGTATCATGTTCACCAGTGATCAAATTATATATAAAATACAACCAAAATAATGAATAATTCCTGGCAGATTAAACATAGTTTCATCTTTAATGTGTGATAAAGCAGCACGTTATCAAACAGCCCATTCAACAATGATCACAATGTATTTAACAAAAAGAGGACACAACAAGAAACAAGACTAGAAATGAGAGCAAGTGTTGTTTTCTCCGGTGCAGTGATGGACAGACACCGGACGTCTCCCACAGGGTGTACCGTCGTGGCCCCAGGCGTCTGCTCATGGTGATGGTCCACACTGACTCTGGTGCAGCAAACTCCCAGTGGATGGATGGAGGAGTGAATCAGACGCCCCACTCATATGCTGTCCAGCTTCTTTAACACATATGGAGCTGTAAGCACAGAAAACACACACATTATTATTATTGTTATTGTTATTATTATTATTATTATTATTATTATTATTATTATTATTATTATTATTATTATTATTATCAAGGACCTCCTAATGCAGCTTTGCATGTGGACAACATCTATAGTGTGTAAAATAGGCCTATAGTGGCAATCATGGCATATTGAATCCTCTGTATGTTTAAGGACAGCTATTATAATATTGATGTGATACTACATCCTAGAAGACTACATTTCACTGAGCTGTTGACGCATGAACATGACACATATGACAAAACCTACGCGTGAAACCCTCCCCACAAGTGTCCGTAGTGTCAGTATTTGGCTAAATGTCAGTGTCACCTGTCTGTACTCACTGGCTCTGAGAAGGGCAACGTAAATCAGGAAGTTTCTCAAAGATGAGATCACGTCTTGTCGCATTTTCTTCTTCATCTCCTCCGGGTCCATTTTGGGTCCGAGTCCTTCCAGTTTGAACATCGTCGCTGTGGTTTTTGATCGGGCTTTTTTATCTAAACAAGCCGCCTTCGCTGGTAGCAATTTTTCACCGTTTCAGGAGCATGGATGTTGTAATCTAAACCGGAAATACGTAAGGCGGAAGTGACGTAGTCGACGGCACGCACCGAGGGACATACCGCACGAAGACACCAGAGCGCAAGAATATAATCTGGCACTTACAAATTTAATAATTGGAATAGTACTAGCCAATATAATAATTATTATATTATAATATTCTTTAAGTTTTTAATTTTTAAATAATTTTAAGAGTATAATTATTATATTTTAATAATCTCTCCTTGAATAATCAGTTTCTTTATGTTGTAGTTTATTATTGTGTTAGTCGAGGGAGAAAAACTGTAAACAAAGCGTATTAAATCAGTCCCATCCGGCTTAATGGTGCATGCTACATAAATGATAATATATATGTGACTGAGAAGTGAGACATATTCTATTGCAGGAGACAATCACTACAAAACATTAGGCTACTTGAAAATCAGCTTTTGATATTGTCAAATCAACCCAGGGAACACTTGGCCAAATATGTGCACTGCTCCCACTGACCCTCTGGACATTTGTGTAAAAACAAACTGATTCACATTTGACACAGGACAGGTAGTTGGTCCACCATACTACTACTACTACTACTACTACTACTACTACTAGCCTACTACAAATAATAATAGTAGGTTATAAGCATAATCATAATAATAACCAGAATAATCCATTATTATTATTATTATTATTATTATTATTATTATTAGGTTATTATTTTCATTCTTTGTAGTAATAGTACCTAGTAGTAGTCAGTAGTAGAAAATACATTTGGTTGGTGAGTTTGATTCAATATCAGTGAAATAGCCTAACTCAACCCGTTAGACTTCATAAATAAAATGAAGGTGAAGTCATTATGAATAAAGCAAAAATAAATAAAACAAAACAAAAAACAATCCTGACACCATAATAATAGGACATTTTATTAATAGTATTATTATAACTTGGCTATTCTTCTTCTATATATATATATATATATATATATATATATATATATATATATATATATATATATATATATATATATATATATATATATATATATAAAAAAGCTCATTATCATCATTATTGTCTTATTTTCATTTTTATTAGATGTAACTAAGTGACCTTGCGGAGGAGGGGTAGAGTAGGGGTCCTCTGGGCAGACAGCGGAGGAGGAGAGACGAACAGAGGGAGGGGGCTGAGTTATTTCTGAGCTCAGGGCCGAGGATTAGGCAGGGAGCAGTCCCAGTGCGATGACAGCATCCAGCATAGAGCCAACCCCCCTTCACACACCACATCACCACCATCATCCGGCCCGGGAGGACGCCGCGGATATCTTTGAGTGAGAAACCTCCCTTTCCCCTCAAAATCCTCCGCATCGCTGATCTTTTTTGGGGGGACAGCCCTCCCAGACTCCCGGTCCGTCTGTCTCCTCCTCAGACCACGAGGTAAGTTTTCTCGGTATTTCCCGGTGTTATTGTCTGATGATGAAGGAGCGCCCCGGCTGTGAACGGAGGCGCCTGCACCTTGCATCCGTCCGTGCCATTTGGGCTGATATTTATCAGGTCGAAATGAATAATTGAACTGATGGTGGTTTTCAAAACGCCTGCAGGCTACACCCGTGTCCCTGTTTGAGGGAGGCGATGGAGAGATTTAAATCCGATTAAGATTATACAGGAGCCAACAAAAGACTGACCTTTTTTTTCTTTGTTTAGCCTCCTGATTTGACTGGCATGGCAGCGACCACTGATCCAAGTTAGTGATGGACCACTGTAATGGGAGCATCGATTGTTTTTAAAGGCATTTATAAAGCATTTACGGGCGACAGACGCGCTCGATGCGTTGGTTATTATTTATCCCAACCTGAAATCATGCTGTTATAAATAATATACACATTACTGAATGGACTGGCGCTGGTTGTTCCCGTTCATTTCAATTCATTCAGCATATTAGCAAACACATGTCTTTATGCAGTGAGAGTGAACATCCATGCTGCCGTATGCGCAGTGAAATCACCGTCACTGGCTACAGATTGGACAAGTACAGGCTAAATCCTGACGGATCATGGGGAGGGGGGTGATGCCAGGAGTCTGGGTAGTAAAACACGCACATTATGAATGGGCGTAGGCGATGTGTGCAGCCACCCCGGGACACTCGTCTCTCTCCTCTCTCTCTCTGTTTTTTTATTTATTTATTTTATTTGCTTGGTTTCTTTGGCCAGCAGCAGCAGCAGCAGCCTCTTCCCTGCGCTCTTTCGTGCCGTGCCAGGCATGACAAGCTCAACACAACTAGACCGGAACAATGCGTTTTGCTGTTCTGGGGCCTTCATTTAATGCATGACATGATTTAATATGACCGCTGATTGCGGTTTCATTCAGACACGTGTGACACAGCAGCCTTCCCTGTGCATAGAGACATCACTTAGGGTAATGACTGTTTTTTTTAGCAGCATCATGTGACCAGTGGTTTACAGTTGAACACAAACACACATATGCAGAAAGGCCTCTAATGAATGAATAAATGAATGCCTGCATGCCATTTTGGTGTTGTGAAGTCTTGCCTAGATGTGAAGTAGCGGTGGATGCTCAGTGTTTTGCTCTCATTCTGGAGTAGGCCTAGCCTACAATGAGTGTGTGTGTGCACTCAGCCTGTGTTGTGCTCCTGCTGCAGGCACTGTGCTATGACTCAGGGATGTAGTATGCTACAACATGTGATGGCAGTTGCTGCTCCGAGGTCATCCTGCCAGAGGAGAAACACGACGGGCAGAACTTGCACATCAGGAAAGACTTGATGCTTGGCTGCATTAGCCTCGATCTGCCCTGCTGACTGCTCCTTTAGCCCACTTACTGCATCCAGTCAGCCAAGTCAGTCAGTCAGCCAGCCAGTCAACCATCCTCTCCCTCTCTCCTCCTCTCTGGTCTGAGCTTCATGTCTCCAGGGCAGACTGTGCTGTTGCTGGGCTGGTGTTTCCTGCTTCATTCCAATGCCTTGGCCACTAGATCATTGGATCAGTCTGTAAATGAACATGTTAAAGAATCTGATTCCCATTGTAGCAGCCAGGCTAGCTGATCAATCAATCAATATTGCTTTTTCTCACTAAAGGGATTCAATGAATTTAGGGGTCACGGGTTGCATCAGTGTACGTTAATGCTATAGCGAATATTTGAATGGATTTCTGATTGGAGGATTTATTAATCAACATATTGATGGATATTGAAACAGAGGAGGGGTCTGCTGTGCACTTGCATTTTCCCCCTCAAACTGTACGAGCATTAGCCTACTCCAGCAGGGGAAGCAGGAGACATGACCTCATTGATGTGACAGCTCTATGGTGATGGCACAATTGACTGGCAGTGGTGCTGTAATTTAGGCCGACTCTATTTATGAACATGTAGTAAAATTTACAGACAATGAAAAGCATTTACGTTAGCCCGAAGAAAATCACAAGGCCTAAGTCAATCATCAGCTCTCTATAACCAGGTTTTCTCCCTTTCTGTTCCTTGCTGTAATATGAAATATTAAAGTCTTGCTGTAGCCGTGTGTAAGTATTATTCCAGGACCCAGATGCCTATTGTAGCTGCTAGCTGCTCTTATATTACTTTCACTTAAAGATAAGACCTCTATTGTGCAGTTTTTCGAAGGATTTTGAAGGAAATTGGCTCAGACAGCGACAGAAGAAGTGAAGCACACAGTTTTCCAGGCTTGAAACATCTATCATCAACTAACATCCAAAGGCCTTCCACAGACATCAAGATCTTCTCTTCTCTCTCTCTCCCTCTCTTGGTCTCGCTGTCTGTCTTTCCCCAGAACCACCAGAACCATTGATAGAGATCTGTTACACAATGCAGGGCACTATTAATCTTCAAAAGACCCATTATTTAATAGTGCACTGGGGAACTCAAGCCTCGCCAGGTTGTTGATGAAAGGGGAAATGAAATGAAATGAATGGCGCACAGTGAGCCCTGTCTTCCTAATGCTAATGGAATGAGCTGACAGGCTGAATGAAGAACAGGAGATGTGATTATGTCTGGGAGACAGGTAACAGCAAAATAACCAGCGGCACAAGCAACAGTGGCAATAAACAGACACACACAACACGCAGCTGCTGTTCGACAGTTTTATTATTTCCATGTAATTATTAGGCTACACATAATCCATATGATACCAGCACGACTGTTGATAAAATTGAACTGCAACAATTTGTCATTTATAAAAACAAATCAATGCAAATTCAGTTTTCAGAATTGATTAATTGTTTTGAATACTACAGAAAAATAAGAAATGGTGTCAGTTTCCAGCTGTAGAAGTTGTAATATCCATGTAACATCCCTCCAGGAAGAGGAACAAGTGCAAATACCTTTCAGTTTCCAATGATTGTTTGATTGAGAAAATTATTATTAGATTAATTCAAAATAATCCTTTTTTTCAGCCCTAAAATTGCTAATATTTGCTTATTAGCACCAAATTTGAAGTACAGAACTAGTGATGGAGATGTTGTTACTTCTGTGAGTATTTAACCATGAATCGAAGCAGTGGACAAACTCATGTATTGATAAGATGATGAAATATGAAGGGTTTTCACAAAAATTATTTCCATTCCATATCCTGTCCTATTTAGGCATAAATGGATAAGTCTAGTCTTACTAAATATGATGTAATGATAGGTGATATCTTAAGAACATGAGAGTGGAGAGATCTAAGCTGCTTACAAAAACTCAGTTTGATTATCAGAAGCTGCTTGTGAGCATGAAGTTATATAATAACTTCGATGTTCAAGAACCATGAACCAGCTGCACCAGAGTGAGCATCTGAGTTGTGGTACAAATGAACTTAAGTTTCCTCTTTTTTGTCCCTGTTTCCGTTTTATATTTCAGGAGTTTCAGATGGAAATCATATCATTGTGTTTCTTGTGAAACCAGTTCAGTAGATCGTCTGTTGACCTCGTGTCAAAGTGGGTCTTTCATCTGTTTTTCATCTGTCTGCACACTTTTGCACACATAAATGAATCTTCAGAGTATTTTATTGTCTGTTGTACCTGCTGGTTCTCACATTCACAACTTTGCATTTATGCAGTGCGAAGCGATCCAGATGCTTCTCATCACTCTCACCTTAAGTCATCCATATCTCACACTGTAGACACATCTGCCAAGTCTGCTGCTTGTTGGACTGAACGTTACACTGATGTCTGTGTCCAGCTTCGTTGCCAGAGATTCTGAGCCAAAATGAATTGTCGAGTTGCTGAACCTACCCCTGCTGCTGCTGCTGCTGCTGCTGCTGCTGCTGCTGCTGCTGCTGCTGCTGCTGCTGCCTCATGTGGTGCAGCTGTATCCGGTGTGTCGTATTTGGGGGGGCAGATTGGGAACAAAATGTCAATAGTAGCCAACCGGTCCTTTATAAATAAAAGCTAATCAGCAAGACCACTGCTGGAGTCTGGTTACCAATTTGTGCAATGCTCCACGTGCAAATCACATTAAGGGGTATGAGTTGTGAGTCTGTGTGTGTGTATATGCATGCAAGTTGAGTGTTTGTAACTGCATTAACAGGGTGTCCGAGCGCTGAGTCTGGCCTTCATTTAGCGATGCGCTTAGCTAAGTGACAGGAATTTAAGTTTATTACAGTTAAATTCATCCTGTCAGTCAGATTGTCATATCCATTAACTTGGATTACGTTGTGTAGCCGGGCAGCAGCTGTATCAGGACACGTTTACCTCTCTTCCATGTCCAAACGTCAGCTTCTCCAGGCCTCGTCTCTGACCCGCAGTGGCCCCGATGTGGCCCAGCAGCGTTAATTGGACTGTTTTGTGTCCAGAAACTGCCAGTTCAGTACCAGCTCTCAACCCCTGAGGAGAGAGAGGGAGAGCGGAGAACGTCTATGAACTGCATGTGTTCTCATACCAGGCGACAGGATTGAATAACTGAGTGTTTTGTCCCAGACAGAGAGACATTGTGTGGGAAACTGAGGAGAAAAAGAAGAGAGAGAGAGAGAGAGAGAGAGGTTAGATTGGATGAGGAGGAGGAGGAGGAGGAGGATTGTTTCAGAGATGCTAAACTGCAGGTTTTGAGACAGCCTTTATTACCTAACAGCACCTCATACAAATATTATCCCTGTACAGTGAAGATTGGAGGAAGATGGGGTGAGCAGGACGAGGAGGAGGAGGGGGTAACAAGGTGTAGGAGGAGGGAGAATGAGTGAAAGGCCAGACAGGCTACAAGGATCACTGATGAGCTGTGTGCTCCGGCAGCTTGGGGACTTAAGGACACGACAGCGGAGGACAGGATTGGCGATTACTATTGATTCAGAACCAGATTAAGAGCAGACTCATCACCGGCTCGCAGACACGCTTTGCTGTCTTGGATTTGAAACTGGGATCAAATGGAGGATGCTGTCACATCACTAGAAAGAGGGAACGATCGCTATCTTAAAAAAGCAAAGACAAATGGCACCAGAGCTACAGGTTTGCTTTTTATTTATTTATTTACTTATTTAATGACTGGTCATACATCACTGTCTGCTGCCTGGCTTTGTTTGCTCCTGGTTGGAGGAGAAATGCTGCACCCATCAGCTTGTTTTTGTCCCACTCGGCCCACTGAACGTCTCACTGTAGATACTTTTGTTCTTTTCTTTCTCCTCCTGCAGCTTTACTCCCTCGCTGCCCTCTTTACCCTCTTTATAATTCTCCCCCTCCCTGCAATATCCTGTCTTTTCTCCCTTTTCTTTGCCTTGACCAATTCTCCTTTCTGTATCCCTTCCCCTTTTCTCAGCCCCCTCTGAGCCCCCACCCCATCCCAACTGTCCCTCCCTCTCCTCACCTCTGCAACCCCCATACGTCTTTTCCTGTGTCTCTCCTTCTCTCTCTCTCTCTCTCTCTCTTCTTGTTGCCTGTGTTGGCAAAGTGGCAGAAGGAGGCGGTCGGAGGCCTTGCTAGCTGCATTAGCCCCATGCATTATTCATGTGCCCTGCAGTCTGTGTGGGTCTAGGTCTTCTGCTGGCTTTTCACTGGGACACATGGGCCTGGTGAAAGAGCTCTGTGTGTGGGACACAGGGCCTGATGGAAGAGCTGCACAGATGGGACTATCAATTCCCCTGATTTCTGCTCCCTATTCTAGATGAAAGCCTCTGGGAGCCAGTTTACTTCTACACATCAACATTCAAGTGCAAAATGAGGTGGTTTCCTTAGACGAGATCAAGAATGTTTATTCAGCGTTTCTCCTAATTCAATAGCGGGGCTTTTCACAACAAAGCGTTCCCCCCCTGGTTTGTTTTTCTCCCCAAACCAGAGGCCAGCTAAGGTTTCAGCCATATCTGCCCTGATGCTCATATGAAAGACTTGTCCTCTTTTATTATTGGCCAAGATCTCAGTCTGCCCGGCAGCGTTTCCCTCTCCACCACATCAGGATTCACAGGCTGTCCTCGTTTCTTTTAGAGCGCGCCCAGTAAGAACTGTTAGCTGAACTGGGCGGTATGAAATTTTAATTTCGACAACCAGACAGAGATGGAGTGCCTAGTCTCAACGCGGCCATGTGCTTCTGAGGCTGTGGAGGAGTAGAGAGAGAAAGAGAGAGAGAGGGAGAGAGGGAGGAGAGCCTTGGGGACCGGAGGAGGGGCCTCTTGGAAAACCACAACCACATAGCTGGTTTGGACGCACATCTGCTTTGCTTGACATGCTTGCGTGTTCACTCTGAAACTATCAACAACTGGAATCTAGTTCTCTTACTCATAAATAGGTTCAAATTCTGAGGCAGAACCGGTTTAATCAGACCTGATACCCGGTCGTTTCTCGCCTTGTTCTAATTATAAACTCGTCGTATGGATGTGGATCATGTTTATGGGCTTTGACAGGTCTCACTGATAGCATTCGCTCTGCTCTGCACAGGTGGCTGCACCAGATTGGGATTGGCCCTGATGATCACAAGGACCCCCCTCCACCTCTTTTCAGCCAATCCTGGAGGGGCTGCAGAGCTGATGTCTCAGAGGGCGAGAGGGTATTTGTGTTCTGGAGTCCTGAAGAGACAAGCCACATCACGGTGAGTCACGCTCTCACAGTCATAAGTTAAAATGTGGGACATTGTGCTGCTGTCTGAAAATATGAGGTCAAGCTTTGAGCCCCTGAATGTGTTGGTTTGAGTTTCCTGAGGACAGAGCTGATATAAAAGGTTTTCCTTTCCCAGAAGCTTAACACGTGTAATTAATGTGCAATTTTCTGCTAGAATCTCTAATTGTTAAAAAATGTAAGTGCTTCAGGGGGTGAACTATTTATGGTAATACACTCAGCATGCGCTTGGCCGTACACCGGCTTAACTATGTGTTCTAATGAAGTTGTTAAGGTGGGATGTTTGTGTGAAGAGTCAGGATAGTAAACACCTTGATTAAGGTGCATGTGTATAAAAATGGCCGGCTGCTGCTGTCCAGAGAGACTGTCATCGGAGACGACTCCCTGACTCGGCAAGGACGGAGAGGGTGAGGGAGCGAGAGAGGAAGGAGAAAATGAAAGAGAGAAAAGAGAAAGAGAGAGAAAGGCAGCAAAAAACTGTCACCTGACTCTGCCCAGACTGCAGCACATACAACATGCACACAAACGCACATCCCACATGCCTCCAAACGGATGTGTACTGAGCACAGCAGGACAACACATGTCATGCAAATGGAGCACAATCTGAGGAAGTCTCTATCTGCAGTTTGAACGTGTACTGTATCACAGTCCCTCTAAAGCCAGAGTTTTTCCAAGGGTGTGTGTCAATAACCACACTTGGTTCCTCATGTGAAACTGTCAGCCCACCTAGCCCGCTTCATCCCTCCTCATCCACGTCAATCTGCCTCAATCCGGATCAGCGGGAGGTGCTAAAGTGACACCCTGACCAGTGGTGGCCCGTGCAGAACGAGGGCCTCTAATCCTCTTAAAGGACAGACCTATACTGCATGCTTTACTACGACTGAGTACTACTGAGACTAGTCATCACTGGCGCACAATCAGCAATCACTTCAACAGAGGAGAGCTGAAATCCTGCTGTTTTAGCAGCTGATTGTAAAAAATAAAAAAGGAAAAAAAGACAAAATAATTTTGTTTTCTATCTCATGAATATCTTTACTCACAGCTGTGCAGCGTAACATACTCTATTGATTGCAATGCAGTGTGTATTGTTTCTACCTAAGTTGCCTCTTTTAAGATCTTGGCATGCCCTCTGGATTTCAGAGAGCTGATCAAACTATGCTCTCAGCACGCCAGCTGCTGAGGCCAAGGGTACGGATCATTAGGTTTCAGGAGCACATTCATCATTGTTAGTTGTATTGATCACGTCTGGGTTGCAGCTCCACGTATTCCTACCAAAGATTTTCCCACAATTTTCTCAGCCTCCTGGGGTCAAAATGCCCGGTTGTCCGGTATAACTTTGCAGCAGCAGCAGCAGCAGATGAAGTGTACAGATCAGCCACAGTGTTAAAGCTGGTAACTGGTTTGAATGTTGTTGCTGATCACAAGACGACAGTAAAACTGTGTCTGCTGAGAAAAACACAGAGACGGCGTGATTCACCGGAAGCGCCTCTTATTAACACTGTCTTATTAGTCTCCACAAGTTCAATGCCAGTGTATTGATTGGCTGACAGAAACAAAACACGGTTGAGGAGAGTCTGGAGGTTTGGTCGGGGTTCGGTGCTGACCAGCTTTGCCTCCCTGGGGTTTGACTGATCTCTCTTTTGCTCATCATGTCCCCTGTTTAAAGGGCAGGCTGAGCAGAATGTGCACAGCTGTTGGGCTGTGGTCATATTCATGCTGAAGTCTTTTTGAAATCTGGTAATTTATGATGGTGCAGTTGTTGCTGAGAACCAAATTTGTGTGTGACATGTTGACAAGCTGACTAAACTCACCCCTCCCCTCTTTCTCGTCTCACTCTCTCTCTCTCTCTCTCTCTCTCTCTCTCTCTCTCTCTCTCTCTCTCTCTCCCTTTCTCCCTCAGCCTTTCTTGCTCTCAGCTCACATATCTGATTATTCTCTGTATTCAATGCAGGCTACATGCTCTGCATTTAAAAGCGGAGCAGATGCAATGCAAATGCTCTCATCTTATTTCCATGTCTCTTTTTCTCTGCGCTTTTGACATCTTTGGGATCGAGCCTGTAACTCACACTCTTCTCTCTCATTGTCTCCTTAGATAAATGGAGGAGAAGGAGCGATGTAGGAGCAGATCTCCGGCTCGAAGGGCCAGTCGGGTGCAGCAGGTGGTGGGAACAATAATACGACGCACCCGAGAGTCGCTTAGCAGGTACACAGTGCACATGAATACAAGTGCTGACGCTCTGGTTTAAGAGAGCGTATATCCTCTTGAGTGAGAAAATAAAATAGATTTTGATGGGAAAACAACTGAGTATGCAGTAGAAAGTGATGCGTCACCCAGCCAGTATTAGCAGAAAGTGCCGACCCCACACAAACCACTGCGTCAACAACAAATAAAACAACTTATAGTAGAGAAGAACTTAACAGTCAAGTTTGCGATAGAGGGTGGTGAAAATGACATTTTAGGCTTGCTGCCAGCTCCTGTAGTGGGAAGAGGTGTGGGATGTGTGGTGTATATCATTTAAAATAAAACATGTTGTTCGACAAATGGGCGTTTTTAGCCGAGAGAATGTGCAATTTCATTTTAAACAGGAATGACTATATAGCTATAAAGAAATATCCCCAAAGATTGATTTCTCCTATCAACACTCACACACCCGACTCCCTCCCCACACATTCAGACACATAACACAGACATACTTTAGTACATATTCAAAACCTAACTGTCCCTCTCTCACACACAAACACACCCCACAGTGAACCACAAATATGCTTTCAAGAGCCGTTCATTGCTTTGCCGTCCACTAAGTGGTTTCTGATTCTCAGTGGAGGGGGCGGGGCGGAGGAAGCCCAGCAAACTCCCTGTTAGAAATTCTTGGGGAAAAAAGTCTGACCCTGTCAAGAACAGCTGGACAGCAGGCTGTGTCACTTTTCACTGTTAGATTTAAAACAATGCAGATAGATACTGTTTATTCCCAGAGTTAACGTGAATGTGACCCCTGGTTCCTGAACTGGCCATTTTTTTTTAAAGAAGTATGTAGCCTAGCTAGTAATGGCTACTTGGCCTAATTGATGTTAGCAACCGAGCTGCCGTAAACAGATGTCATCTACAGGACGAATCATCATGACGATGGAGATCTCCTGACTTTTGGCCTAGACCCGCCATGAGGGCAGCGCGGGTTGTTTTGAGATGAATGCATAAAATTTGATCGGATGGATTTGGCTAGAAATTTTGTTCAGACATTCATAACCCACTCAGAATGAATTAATGACTTTGTTAAAATTGTAACTATTTATTTATTTTATTTATTTATTTGGCACAATCATCAGCTAAAAATGTAAATTTGTTTAGCATGTTGAATGTTTGTCAAACTTTCAACATGCTAAATAATAATTAATCACATCTACTAGATGATAGCATGTCAGCATTGTCATTGTGAGCGCAGGAAAAATAGCATAGATATTTTTGTTTCGTGTTTCAGTGCTTAGCAATTATTACTTGACTCACTTTTCAAACATAAAGCTCAACCAAATATTGGTAACAACTTCTGAAATCAGCGTATGCTGTTTTATTAATGTTTTATATCCTTGTAAAGTAAGTTTTCAATTCAAGTTGCTGTTTATATGTCACCTTCAACTACCTTGTGATGGACATTTTATTGGAAAAAAAAGATAAATCAATCTGGGAAATAAACAGCCAACTATTCAAAGATGAAAATAATTGTTATAAACCTTAAAACCAAAAACTGGCAGTGCAGAATATTGAAACATTTTAGAGCTGAAATGGAGACGTGTTGAACATGTACGCAGCATCTTTTCCCTTTTGTGGACGTGGATTTATGGGTTTATGGACACAGCGTTGTTGTCTCCTCCACTCTGGTAACCTGTCACCCTGTCTGACCTCTCCAGAGAGCGGTTGCTAGGCGACGGGAGGTCGCAGCGCTCCAACAGCCTGTCCAATCAGAACTTCCAGGCCAAGCTGACGCTGCAGATCACCAGAGACCCCGTCCTGGACAGCAGCACTGGACATGGCTTCACCCTCACCACACACGCTCCCCTGCTGGTCAGGGACGTCACCGCAGGTATACGCACGCCGGCATGTGCGGTGCCATCAGCGTGTCTGCTGTGTGTGTGTGTGTGTGTGTGTGCGTGTGTGTTTGTCTATGTGGATGAGTGCACTTTGTTTCCACGCTTCCCCACCAAATGGCCACCTGCTCTATGCAACATTGCACCGCCTGCAGCAAGACAGATTTGCACACTCTCTTTGTCTCTCTCCCCCTCTCTCTCTCTCTCACACACACACACACACACACACACACACACACACACACACACACACACACACACACACACACACACACTGACTCTGTCCTGGCATTCAAACTACGAGGCATGGTGCCAGAGAAGCCACAGAAACAACAGAGCCACCTGCTCATCCTTTCTAAATTCAATCACTTTTCATTTAGGCAACTTTGATAGGGGGGATTGAGAGGAAGCGATAGATAGAAAGAGAGAGAGAAAGAGAGCGAGAGAGATGCTGATCCATTATTTTTATGTCAATCCTGTAAAATAAGCTGATAAAGGCTGGGGGGAGGGGGGCTCCCCTGCCGCCAGCTCTGTAATTGCTATCTGATGCCAAAGAGAGAGAGAGAGAGAGAGAGAGAGAGAGAGAGAGAGACTGGGAAAGAGAAGGGGAGAACGAGGGAAAGAGAGAGAGGTGATAACAGAGGACAAGGTTTAATAGAGAGAGAGGGTGCCAGCGGGACGACCCAGCAGGGAATACACAACGACCAAAGTGCAAAATATGATCAAAGAGGGGAAAATAATGGGTGTGAAAGTGTGTGTGGGGAGCGCAGGGAGGACGGAGGGCTGGGTGAGTGAGTCGGAGGTGAGGAGGTGAAAGTGAGAGGGAAGTAGTGGAAGAGGAAGAAGGACATGAAAAGAGAGAGAGAAAGAGAGAGATAGAGAGAGAGAGGGAGGGGACATGAAAAACTGCAAAGATCAGGATATTGGCAGAGTTGTCATGAAAGCTCAATGGGAGGCGGTGGTGGTGGGGGGGCGAGCTTGTCTGGAAAGAGACTGAGTGTAGCCCGTGTGTGTGTGTGTGTGTGTGTGTGTGTGTGTGTGTGTGTGTGTGTGTGTGTGTGTGTGTGTTTTCATAAGCTTGCAGTGAAGCATCCCGTCAGTGGGTCAGAAATCAGGGACAGACGGGGCTTTGCCAGGCAGACTGGGTGTGTGAAAATAAGCGTGTATGGGCGTATGTGTTTACGCATACGTACGCTTTCTGTGTGTGTGTGTGTGTGTGTGTGTGTGTGTGTGACTGTGTGTGTTAAAGTAAGCTGAAACTGCTGTGCCTGAGTCGTGCTCTCTTGCCTGAAGACAAATGAGTATAAATAACTAGAGAAAGCAGAGCAGAGCCGAGCTGGATGAGACCCAGAATAACTGTAACCCCTCACATCCTGGAGTGTTAAGCTGAACATTGTTGACTCAGCCATGTTGAATAACTGTGTGTGGTGTGTGTGTGTGTGTGTGTCTATATCTGTGTGTATATCTCCCTTTTATCTGGACTGAACGTGTGAGCCTACATGTGCAGCTGGGATTTTGTTTTATGCAAGCACTCACTCTTTTCATTGTGTGTGTGTGTGTGTGTGTTGTAGGGAGTCCTGCAGATGGGATACTCTACCCAGGGGACCAGGTGCTGCAGATTAATGAGACGGTGCTGGAGGATTTGAGCAGCGAGCAGGTGGAAAACATCTTAAGGTGAGAGGCAAACTGCACCGGAGATACTTCATCTATTTATGAAACCAGTTCAGTTATTAGGACCAGTGTCATCATACTACCAGTGTGTCCGGTCCGTCCAGTGTGTGCGCATGCTTCATGTGTGAGAAAGGCTTAGCATTAGCAAGTTAAGGGCAAAGGTCAGAGGAGAAAGTGCTTACTTTACAGCTGGACAGAAGGATAATGATCTCTTCTCTCTGGTGTGTGTGTGTTGTTTTAATGTCATTCTGTGTGCGTGTGTGTGTGTGTGTGTGTGTGTGTGTGTGTGTGTGTGTGTGTGTGTGTGTGTGTGTGTGTGTGTGTGTGTGTGTGTGTGTGTGTGATTTTCTCTGCACAGGGACTTGGAGGATTGTATCAATGTGACTATCCTGCGGCACATGACAGTGAGTACAAAGCAGACATTGATCATCTGCCCTCAATACAACGCACACACGCATTCGCATGGAGTCATCACACATTTCCTCCTTTAAACAGGCTTTTTGTGTGTTTCATACATGTGACTTGAAGCTCACGTCCTCAGACAGGATCAACTGCCCTCACATTGCTGTGTGTGTGTGTGTGTGCGTGTGTGCGTGCGTGCGAGCGAGTGTGTGTGTGTGTGTCGACCCTTTGATTAAGGCTGTCGCTGTTTGTGCTTTAATGTTTTGCTGATCTCAGAATGAAGTGTGTCATTGCAGTGCGTTTAGTTCAACAAGTGTGTGTGGTTTAGGTGTGTGTGTGTGTGTGCGTGTGGTTCAGGCCTCACATACAGTAATGGCACTGATGCGTGTCTGTGTGTCGCAGAATCCCAAGTCATCCATCATGTCAGCGGAGAAGAGAGCTCGTCTGAGGAGTAATCCAGTTAAAGTGCGCTTTGCAGAGGAGGTGGTGGTCAACGGGCACACTCAGGTGGGAGAGTCTTTGATGAAGCTTGTTGCAAACCACAGATGAACAATCCTCATTTCTGGACCTCTGAGTCTTTTTGTTGTTGTTATTTTCCGAGCTGTCATGCTGCTTTTCCTCTCTAATATCTCTCACTTCTCTCCACCAGGGAAACTCTCTTCTCTTCCTGCCCAATGTCCTAAAAGTCTATCTAGAGAATGGACAGACCAAGGCCTTCAAGTTTGATAACACCACCACTGTCAAGGTAAATACTGAAAAGGAAAACAGTGCAGAGCCGTATAAGAGACTTGTGTCTCAAAGAGGTCACATTTTCAACCTCTAAGAGGCCACAGCAGCGACACTACCTGTTCACATCTGATGAAAGGACAACTGGATGATGTATCTTGCTAACGATTGGCTCGAGACTTGGCCACATCATTCCTGGGTGGCTGACACGTTTGTCAATACCAGTGCACTCTATGAAAGCCAATGAGAAGAAACCTCCCACAAGATGAATAATAAACATATTCAACAGAAAGGAATCAGGATCAAACCACAATTAAAATAGATTAGATTGAAATTTTACTGTCTAATCCACTGTCCACGTCATTGTCCTCAGACACCCCCTGAATGTCTCCTAATCATTATGAGAGCAGACACGAGTGGGTCTGGTTGTGATAGGCTTTCTAGAAACAAGTGGGTGTATTTTGTAATTAAAGCACGCCACGAGTTATGATGTGATTGCCCCAAGGGTGACAGAGTGTGGGTAGACTGTAGCTGCTCTTAATGATGGAATAATACATTTAAAAGTGAGGAGGAGAATATAATGAGATAGCAAATGTGTTAAGATAAGAAACTATGGTCAACTGCAGCACAGTGGAGGTCCGTGTCTGTCTTTATGAGCACATTGTTATTGTTACGGCAGGTTTTTGCATTTCAGTTTGTATTCCCAGCCAAAGGGAAAGTGAGAGGGGGAGAAATCAGACTTGACCATCTGCCACCAGCAGACTGGGATGAAACGTGTTTGTCTAAGGGGGTCTGAACTGTTGGTTTTTCACCATTCCAGGACATTGTTCTGACCCTGAAGGATAAACTGTCCATCCGGGCTATCGAGTACTTTGGCCTGGTGCTAGAACAACAGTACAGCATCACCAAACTCCTGCTGCTGCACGAGGAAGAGTTCATACAGAAGGTGAAGGGAACACACACAAACAAACATGGAGTAGTTGTGGGCGCGATTTAAACATTTTCTTTTTTAACTTTAATGCAAATACTGCAGACCTTGATCCTGTTTTTTGTCTTCACCAGGTGGTGCAGAAAAAAGACTCCCACGATTACCGATGTTTGTTCAGGGTATGCTTCATCCCCAGAGACCCCATGGACCTGCTGCAGGATGACCCATCTACCTTCGAGTATCTATTCCTGCAGGTTAGAGAGGATAATTCTGTCATCTGCAGTGCTGCTTTCTCAGTCTCACGCTCCGTCTGGCTTGAAATGAGCTATTTCACAATCAGACGTTACTGCATGCCAAGTGTAGCTGTATATCTGATGTTTGGTACATGTTGACGTGGCAACTTGCTCTAGCGTGCTTTAAATCTGCTCCAAAAACATTTCAGAAACGATGCCAGAATCAAAGCTAAGAAGAGGTCTGAAGTCAACAAGCAGCTGTTCCTAGTTTTTTCCCCCACATATTAGTTCAAAACTGCCCTGATCTCATATAACAACATTTCTGACTGTTTTGTGGCCTTGTATCACTTTGTAAACATGTCACAAGTTAACCAAGAACCTAGACTTTCTACTGCCTCATGTTTGACACTACATTTATTTTCTATAACCCTGAAAGTCACAGATTGCCTGTGCATATTATTAGAGCACAGCAAAGCATGAGGAGTACCACTTATGTCATCTTGATTTATTGTTCTGCAAGGAAACTTTGCCTCTAGCTGTGTTGGTTTTTCTTGTGTAAATGGCAGTTTGGGCGTCGCAGTGTTGGTTTACTGGTAAAGATGCTTAAGAGCTGTGTGTAGCAGTATATTACAAAAGTATTTTTTTTTTTTTAAATAGCGATTTTCAGTTACAGTTTTCACCTTTTCACCATAGTGGGTGTGTGTGTTTGCAGTGTCTGTATTCATGACTATGTCTTTTTCAGAGTGTTGGGGATGTGCTGCAGGAGCGTTTTGCAGTGGAGATGAAGTGTAACACTGCGCTTCGCCTGGCAGCGCTGCACATGCACGAGAGACTAGACACTTGTGGACAGACCAGGACCTCAATCAAGAGTATAACGTGAGTCATCTGCGCTTGCATAGGTTTACGGTCAGGGTGTAAGCCTGCTGTAATGCTGCGATCACTGTAATGTGATGGGAAAGGCTTTGTGTGTGTAAGAGTGTGTATTTGTCCTATTTCCAATGTGTGCATCATCACCATCATCATAGTGTATGACACGATTCCCACTCTTTCTGTCTCTCTTTGATAGTTTGGAGCTGAAAATGCTTAAAAGACTGTTTCTCAGTGACTCACTGGTCATAGATTACTGTAGTTGTGTACTGTACCACTGAACCACTGCAGACACTGTGATGTTTACACTTAGAATTTAAGTTGTATTCAGTTACAATGTGGCTGTTTAGTAGCATCTAGTGGCAGCTGTGGGGTGATGCCTTACATGGTGTCAGAAAAGACCTTAAGAATGATTACTAAATGTAAGACCATACACACCGTGTGGACATCTTACAATATCAATGAACCTGAGTCATGCTGTATATCCAACAATTCCACCTTGGTTGTCTTTCACCTTCTCTGAGTCACACACTCACTTTTGCTTTCACACACATTTCATCTATAAACTAAATCAAGTCGCTGAAACTAATCTGTGACCACACTTCTAATTTTATCAGCCATCGAAGTGGCTGAGTTCTTCATTATGTATCAGTGCGCCTCTCGTCTCTCTGTGGTGATGACAGGAAGGAGTTTGGCCTGGACAGCTTCATCTCTCCCACGCTGCTGAGCAACATGAGGGAGAAGGACCTGAGGAAAGCCATCAGCTACCACCTCAAAAAGATCCAGTCCCTGCTAGAGCCACGTCAGAAGGTAGAAACACACTGATGGATGAGTGGGAGGAAGCAGTGAGAGGCGTAAAGAGATGGATTGTGACATTTTAGTCGAGGCTTCAGGGCACTTTTTAGTTGACACTTACGGTGACTGCTAATCTCCCTGTGATTTTTCAGTAGAATAACAGCTTGGGAGAGAGAGAGAGAGAGAGATGGTTGGTGGGCGGGTTGGTGGGCGGGCGGGAGGATCATTTTAAAGGAAATAGTTTTTTTCTGGGGCTGGGGTCATGTTTCTGGGAAAATAAATGGAGCATATTTCTCTTTGGAGAGCATTGTTTTGGTCAGCGAGTCAACCATAACACTTCCCCTGGTTTTCCTTCATTCTGTCTGCCTGCTGTATAGTCTCACTTATTCTTCTCTCCCCGTGCGGCATTTAGGTTATATCTGCAACTCAGGCTCGGTTGGCCTACCTCACTCAGCTGGGAGAGCTCATTTCATATGGCGGACGATCATACACAGCTACAATGATGGTAAGGTTTAAGAGCCCAATCTGGGTCCACTTTGCTAAAGCACATAGAATACAACCAATGCGACCGACTCATGTCTGCTTGCTTTTCGTCCACGCACAGCTTCAAGACAGGGAGGTGCTGGTCAGCCTGCTGGTTGGGGCCAAGTATGGAATGAGTCAGATCATCAACCACAAGCTCAACGTGATCTCCACACTGGTCGAGTTCAGCAGCATCAGCCGAGTGGAGCTGCTCTCGGAGTCGGACAAAGTCAGCCTACTGCGCATCTCACTGCACGACATGAAGGTATGGAGGCCTCAAAGTGCTTCTACTGTACGTGGTCATCAAGCTGCCAGGCTCTATTATTCATAAACATGTAGGCACTTCTACTGACACAGATATGAAAGATGGATATTCACTCCACCACATTATTTTTGCACCAAAGCTCATGCTAGAGTAAAATATAGGTCAGGCATTTCTCCTCCAATACACAAACAATATGAAGCCTAAGGCAGTGTGTGGTAGTTATATAAAGCGTATTCAATGGTCTCAAAGGTGACTCTCTCTCCCTCTTTCTCCCACTCCATCGCCTTTTCTCCCTCACCCTTTGGCTTTAATCACTTTACCTTATCTCCTGCAATGCCCTTCCCCCCCCACAGCCATTTGCCTTACTGATGGACTCTCTGGCAGCCAAAGACTTAGGGTGTCTGCTGGGAGGCTACTGCAAACTCCTGGTGGATCCCAGTGTCAATGTCTTCCGTCTGGGGCGCCCAAAAGTGAGGGTGCACCGGATTCCTGCTGAAGAAGGTGTGTGTGGGAAGTTCGCCGTAATAGAGGGCGTGTGCTATGAATCCCTATCAAGTGAGCAAAAACTGTTTCACTTAAAATAATCTACTTTTTGGCCTTGGGCCTTTTGATAGACATTTTTCACATCACATCTTGATGTATGTCACCAGCCAGTACGGGTACGGATAGAGAAGCAAGTCATATGATACAATCAATATTCAAACATTATAATGTTCTACTACTGTAGTAACAAATTGTTTGGTATATGTGTGTGTTTGTGTGTGTGTGTGTGTGTTTCCTGTGTGTTATCAGGTTATGTGTCTCGCTGCTGTAGTGACTCGGATGACACGACAGATGAGGACGACCCGATGGATTCTCAGAACTACAAACGTCCAGACCCTGCAAGTCAGGACTGGGAAGAGAGGAGGAGAGAGGAGGAGGAGAAGAGGAGAGAAGAAGAAAGAAAAGAGAGAGAGGAGTACAAAGGCAAACAGGAAGTTAAGATAATTGTGACAACAGAAGGTAAGGACGATGAGGGTGAAGAGGAAGGAGGAGCGACAGGATGCGGTCTGCATAAATTTAGTATTATGGATGAAGAGATGAACCTGGAGACCACCTGGTACCACACCGACCCCCGGGTCACCAGCAGCTTCTCCAGCTTGTCCAGCGGCTCCTTGAGCGCCGCCCTGGAGGACGGCAGTGCAGCAGCAGCCAGAGCCCCGTCTCGTGGACAACGCACGGCCGAGGACCTACAGAGCTTGGACGTTCACCACCCCTATCTCCTAGAGCCAAAACGCCGCCAGGGCCCCCTGCGACCCACCAACCTCAATTACCGCGGAAATGACAACTCTTGCCTTTGCTTTGCTGAGCTCTCCAAGGCCGATTTCCTCCCCAGCCCGCCGGGAGCCACCAGTGACGATGACGACGACGACGATGAGGAGGAGGAAGAGCGTGGAGTTGAAGAACTCCGACGCATTTCCAAGATCCCCAGCTCAAGAGATTTGAGAATGATTGACAGCACACCCTTTGAAAGATCCCCAATTAAACGAAAGAAAAAGGTACCTCCCAAAGTCCCACTGAGGACAAGTTCAATTCCTGGGAATAAAGCAGGACAGGCTGAGCAGCGCCTCTCCAAGGATGAAGACAGTCTATTCTTGACACCTTCACCCAACCCTAAACCAGCTCTTTTGGTCAAAGAGACTGCCTCGGAGTCTGAGGATGAGTTTTTTGATGCACAGGAGAGATTTACTCCACCAGTTCCTGATCTGTCAGGTTTGTGTTACATCATGTTTGCTTAAAAATTAGTTGAGATATTATCTACAGTAGATGTATGCTATATTATTGATACATTTTCCTTTCTGTCCTTTTCTTTTCATTTCTATCTTTCACAGATGCTGAATTGGCCGACCGACGAAATGCTAATCGGTTGAGTGGAACCTGGAATGGTGTTTCAGCTGCGCCAGGGAAAGAGCAATCCTCCCAACTGTCCAAAACAAAGAAGGAAGTGGAGACACATAAAGGGACCACAAATCAACTGAGCAACCAACAGCCCAGTCCAAAAAAGTCATCACAGAAACCTGAAGTTAAAGTCAAACCGCCACTGGCACCCAAGCCCCAGCTGCCTCCTAAACCTCAGATCATTCCTCCCAAGTCCCCCCAGCATGGAAGGTCGTACGCCCACTGCAATGGAGACGCCTCTGGACGCCTGTCCTCTGAACTGCTGGAAATGGAGCCAGACACCATGGAGTTCAAGTCTGTCACGTCCGGTGCAGGTGGATTACCTCTGTCGTCACCTTTGATCACAGCAGTGAGGTGCAGCAAGCAACCCCTACCACCGAGGCACGAAAACAGCCCAAAGAAGAATAAAGATGTGTCACGTGAGACTGGGGCACAACTGGTTTCCAAAGACAAAGCAAACATTCCTGTTGAAAACGAAACACCGCAAGTTGAAGGGAAAAGCAATGGGATTGCCATGCCTACAAAGAAGCCACCGAACCTACCCCTTATCCCTCGCTCTAATTCTGGCACGAAGCTAGCCGTTCCCCCTCCAGTGCCCCCTAAACCCACTTCTCCCACCAGTCTCCACCCCTTGTCCCTTCCTGCCAGCTCCCCGGTCTCCCCTACTGATCCAGACAAAGGGATCTTCAAGGATAGTGTCACTCCACCAAATGGAATCCATCCCTGGAGCAGCCGCAACGGCAGCATCCAGTCAGGGCCGCGGAGGGTCTCCCTGAGCCACGAGAGCCTCTCGCCCAAAAACACAGATGCACCTCTTACCCTTACCACCTCCCTCACTTCAACCAACGCTAAAGGTGTGGGGGGTCTAGAGAGCAGAGAACCTGGAAGATCTGGATCAGGATCGGACCTGAGGACCAGCTCGTCCAGTCTGGGCGGCAGGTTACCGGCTTCTGCGCTGAGGGGAAAGATCCAGGCTCTGCCTTGGTACATGACGCGTTCCCAGGAGATTTTGGGAACTCTGGACTATCCCTCCACAAGCTCCATCAATGGAGACACGTCTGGCTTTGGCTCTGGTTTGTCCGTAGCCAGCGGTTTATCGGATTTAAACAGGACTCCTGTCAAGGAAAAAGAGGCTGCGATTGCCTCGAAACCAGGAGGGAAAGGGAACATTTTAGACGATGGGGCTGAGGTTGTCATAGCCACCATCAAAGAGGCCCAGGATGTGACGTCTCACATGAAAAAAGCCAACGGGACAAACGGCTCGCACCCTAACCTGACTTTTAAAGAGAACAGTGCACACAGAGGCGCGGTTTCATCGGAGCAGCCTCAGTCACGGTCCCACTCGGCGGTGGGTTTGGGAGGCGTGTCCAGCATGCAGATCGGAGGCGACTCGCCCACCTCGTCACTCGCAGACAGCACGCCACCGCAGCAGCACCGGGAGGCTTGTGGCTGCCGCACTGTTTATGCCAACTGTTTCAGCGGCGACACCGAGGATGGTGTTAGCTTCGACGAAGAGCTTACCGTTTATGAGTTCTCCCGCCGCACACGGCCCAAACCCACCCGACAGCCGCCGGTTCCTTCTCCTACAATTCCCTCTCCACATCCCAATATTTTGTCTCTGCTGAAGGACAACCCACGCCCACTCTCTACTTTTTCCACTGCCTCCTCTGAACTCAGTCCCCTAGTTTCACGTCCGGTTTCCCCCACAACCTCTTTCGGAGGTCCTCTTCATTCTCTCACCAACAAGAATTACGGTGGGCTGAAGGGAGGTTTTGCCTCCCTTCGTCAAGATATAGATCAGCTTCTGCTAGTCCTAGAGAGAGGAGCACTTGAGCAACCACAAAATACATTATGTCCAGACTCAAAGCAGGATATCAAATCAGGGCCTGACCTGAATCACAATGGAGCTGAAGACAGTACGACCGCAGAACCAGGCTCAAACTGTACTGGGACGAGCCCCGCTGCCATGACAGAGGCTGAGAGGAATCTTCTCCAGGCAGAGGCTCGAAGATTGGCCTCCGGGTGTCAGCGGGCCACACGTGTAGGCTGGGCTCCCGACGAAGCCCTGCGTTCTTTATCCAACAGCTTCAGTGCCCTCGTTCAGCTGTCTGCCGCCTGCCTGCGAACAAATCCCTGCTCCGGCTGTGACATCTGCCATAATACGAGTCTGGTCCAGGGGGATGAGGATGATGACAGCCAGGAGGCCATGGACAAACTAAAGGAGATCGTGGGTCTGTACCGAGAGTTTGTTGGGGCCGTTGAGACAGCTGGAACTGGTGTTGGGAGTAAGAGTGCGAGCCTCAATGGGTCGGGACAGGGTCAGGGGGAGAGCGACGGTGTGAGGCTACTGGCCAAACGCTGCACCGTGCTCATCTCCTCCGTATTCGCACTCACACAGCTCTTCCGGACACGCACAATAGACACCTCGAACACGCCCGGCGGCCACGTACCTCTCAACTTTTGACCTGTGAACGTTTACCCACTAATAACTCACTGACTCTGTACGTGAGACGAGATGAAACAGCACAGAGCGAAGTGGTGTGTAACCCCTGTGTTCCTGTACAGTAAGTGCCATGCACACCACTGCACACATACACCCACATCACACACGCCCACATGGAAACCACACACACAGACACACACACACACACACTGAACTGAACCCTGAAGGAAGAGAGGAAATGTCATTGCCTGGCCTCTTGTTGGATGCATATGAACTATGCATTTGTACATATGAATTTTATAATTATCTTATAATTCTCTTATTTTATGATACAATATGTGTATGTATGTAAGGATGGATTACCCATGTATGTATTTATGTATTTATTTTTACAATATTTGCACCATGGTCTGTGATGTGCAGGTCTGTGGTGAAAAAATAATAATAATATGGATGTCACTGGAATTTTTATTTTTCCTTCTCTTTGAGACAGTATTATGTTATCTTTTGCTGCTTTAAAGATTTCTCCACTCCACAAGGTGTAATCTGTAAAGTGTCAAGTTTATTACTACAGTACGTTTTACTGACAGAAAATATACTTTATCACACTTGCAAAACTAAACTAAGTGATTTGTTTTGTATGTGCAGGGATAGCACCTTTTTAAGGATTTAGTTTTTTCAACATTACAGTTGCATAAAATTGGATACAAAACTACACCATTACAAAGCAGGGAAAGCACTTTTGACTGTTACAGATTGCACCTTTTTATGAGACACATACCCTTGTGTAAAGTGTTTTTTCTACCCCATCCCCAGTCCTGACTGACTCTTGAGTGAATGCTTCATGGAAATACTCCCAATACCCAAATGTATGCAGTATTATAACATTAATCTAGTTTTCATCCAAAGGACGCTACATATATATTTTCTGGGAATGTGTGGAAGGGCCCAGGGAACAAAACAGGGGACCTTATTTATGTCGTTTGAAAAAGAAAGAAAAAAAAAAGTTAAAAAGTTTTTGACTTGGCACAAGGGTGACTGTTAAACTCTGTCCAGATGTAGCAAAGATCCAAAGTCTTAAAACACTGAGCCACAACTGCGGTTTCCTCTTTGGGCACATCACCTTATTAATAACATACTGACAGATGGACTGACTGCTGAATGCTGGGGTCAGAGCTGTAGATATACATTTATATCTCTGTGTCCTATTCTGTCTCTACCTTAGTTTATGGCTATGCAAACATAAACCCCTCACCCCTCCCCCACATAACGTATTCTTATTTCTTTGTGCTAACATTAAAAACAACAATAGCTGCATTATGTTTGTCTGAATATAATGGGTGCTTTCTTTGTTTGGAATGTTGGCTTTTGTCTTGTTTCTGGAAAACTTACTGCATTATGGATTGCAACGTTCTGCAAAGTTGCATGGCATTAGCATTTGTCAATATTAAGACTCCTGTCTATACTGATGTCTGTGAATTGTCAGTAAATGGATTACATTGCTCGATCAGTTTGCTGATGTACAGTGTTCACTTAACAGCTCGTCCATATCACATGCTGCCAGCTCGTCCAGTGAGCCATCCGATTTGAAGGAGTTACTTGAGCCACCTACGAATACAGGAGGGTAATTAAGCCAAGTCAGTTAAGAGTTGCTTAAGTACATATGTGATAAGGGGATTAGCTGGTGGTGAGGAGATAGGTAGTGTATTTAATCTTGAAAGTAGATGACTGAAAGAACTTTTATAAAGGTGGCTATCGCTGAGAAAAAAAAATAATAATGAGGTGGATCTCAGAGCTTCCAGTTGCCATGGAGGTTATGTCCAGTAGCAGTGTCCATCATTATAGCACTAACACCAAGACATCTGTATGTCTCAGGAGCATCTCTAGTCGTTCAACGAACAGGCCAGAACAGTGAAGAGGGGCCTGTGTCACCTGTTTGCTTTGTTTCTGTATGGTGAAATTGTATCATCAGCATTTCATATTCAGAGAGGACATTGTGTTTTTACATGAGCAGCCACTTTTCCATACCCACGTACAATAAAGTCAATGTACCAAGAAATGTATTGTTTGGGAATAAATTACACACTGACTTTAAAAATGTTGTTGGTCCCATGTCTTTGTGTTACGTCCCCTTGCATTATGTCATCTTATTCTAATATTATTGTTTTGTGTCTTCTATGTAACAACACACAGACAGAAGACTTAATAGCCTCACTATTTGTACCCTCTTGTCACTACCAATTAGTTAATGAGCATTAACATCAAGGCAGTGTTTATCTGTGCTTGTACTGCTGTGGTGTGCTTTCTCTTTCCTCTCTCAGTCGGTGCAGGGGGGGAACACCTCTAAATTATTTACAGAGAGCCAACTGAGTTAGTGCAACATTTCCACTCTTATTATTAAAATACATTTTTTAATAATTAATTTTGATGTGAAAATTTAAGATTTCACCTAAGACGATTGTCTGAAAGAAAGACCCTTTTTTTTTTTAGGGTGGAAAGAAGCAGTGAGCGAGCAGAGAGGCTTTGTAACTACAGCAGCTCAGGCCTCACTGATCCAAAGTACCCATGTCAGATTGCCCTTAATCTGATCATTATCTGCAGTCTGACTTCATGACACAGTAATCTAGAAAGTCGCACTCCACACTGTCACCCCATGTACAAAACACGTTCGGACAGTGCGGCGCCACAGTGAGAGCCATTTCCACGATTAAATATAGTAGTAGAAGAGCAGATTGAGTTGTTAAACTGCACAGACTACTTATGTGTCTGTTCACTGTTCATCTTGATCACAATACATCGTTGTAATGGTGATTCTGTTTGTGTGACTGATTACAAAGAAGGGATTACAGTGTGTGTTTGGGCAAGAGTAGGTTAGATGAATAGATGGATGGATGAATGAGACATGGTATGAGTCATGATGATGACTGACACAGGTCACAAGACACAGAGGTTATTCCCTTTCATAATGCACAGGTGTCAGTTACATAAATAAAACATTTGTCACTGTATTTTGTGAATGAACCCAATTGTTTGTAGAAAATGACATATGACTGATCTGATATCTGATAACTTGACATATCTCCATCCATAAACACTCACATAACAAACTGTTAACATTTTTAATAGATTGATTTTGAAGAGTTCATTAGGCTGCACTTAATAATTTGACATTTTTATAGTAACTGGGGGACTTGTGCTTCACAGACAGTGGTAGTTATGAACAGCATTATTTAGTAAGAGTCCTGCCATCAGAATACAAAGTTGTGTTGTATTTTTCAAAGAAGAAAATCCTGGAAATATGTACTGAAACACAGTAGATTGCGGACAGACAAAAAAAAAAAACTTCTGAAATAGGCCAAGTGAACCATTTACATGGCAGCTTGAGCTTTTTGTGCCACTGAACATTACCCTCTGCCTCTGTCTTCTCTCAGCACCATTACACTCCAGTCTCTCTCTTAGTGTCCAAGCAGCATGCCTTTCCTCTTTGGGCTGCCGTACCCTGCAAGAGCTGCCGCGTGGTGACTGCATCTACTCAAGCTTGAAATCTGAGCCCATTATGTCAACAGATGTTACCGACAGAGAGGAGAGCAAGCGTGAGGAGAAAATGTAAAAGAGTGTGAGATTCATGTATATATCTATATATAGAGAGACATTTAAGTTTGAAAACAAACATCAATGAGCACAATAAATGAATAACCCAGAACTGAGGAAATCTGGCCACAGTTCATAGTCGAACAAATTTCATCATAGGTCTTTCTCTAAAGCTGTAAACGTTTTGTCAAAAAGAAAGGCAAAACATTTTCGTTCTGATTGTTACAACAGGACATGTAAGGATTTATATATTTTTTCTCTCTTTCAAAAAATTATAAAAACAGACAAGATATGGGTGGAACTGTATGTTTTACTGACAAAACACATCAATGGGCACTTGTCAACACTCAAATAACAGACACACTGCCACTAGCACTGAAGAAAATAAATCAAGATAAACAGTGTTTGACAAAAAGGTTCACACAGATGAAGCGTGTGTGTGAAAGGTGGTTTTAAAATAGCCTGCCTGTGTCTTCTGGAAAGTATGTCCAGGAATATGTAAATATTTGTGAAGCTTTAACAATTTAACTTTCTGATTGCACTGTAATGTACTTGCAATAATGGAGGAGAGTCAGTGTAACGAGAAATAAAAAGGGCCGACGCTCACACAGTTTATTACATTCTTGTTGACAGTAATTCTGGGGGAATCTCAATGGTCAAAATGCACAAAAGTGTTTTGAGTTAAATGGCAGAATTCAGCTTCACAGACAAAGTGCTCTTGGTCAAAAAAAAGAAAAGAAAAAGAAAAACAGATGGATAGTATCTACAAAACACCACAGCACACAGCACATAGAAAGAAATGGATTATCCTATAAAACAGTTTAATCCAGTCACGTAACCTTTGCTTGAAACTGTGAAAAAAAAAAGCGCTGGAGTTAGTTTGCTCCCCGAAGTTTTCGTACACAGAGCAAACAAGGGCGTCTGAATTGGACCCTGGCACAAGTTTTGTATAGGCTAAAGCGTGTTTTGTTTTTAATACTCTGACAACAGTAAATAGTCACAATGGCAGGTGGTTATTTCACACTGACTGTTGGCCCCTGTCAGAAGTGCAACTTCATTGCCGTCATGGAAACCCCGAACGGTGCCAGACAGCAAGTGCATCGGCTTTACTTTACAATTAACCCTTCTCCCCTACAGACTGGCTCTACTTCTCCTAACAGGTTTTTCCCTTTAAATACTCTCTCTTTCTTTCTTTCTTTCTTTCTTTTCCTCACCCCCTCTCATATGAGCTTCAGCAGCAGCTCGTACGTGGCGTTGATGATCCCCCAGGAGAGGAGCGAGCGGTGGTAGTTGAGGTGGGCCCCTCTGAAGAGCATGGCCAAGCTGCCTCCCCTCTCTCTCCACACCGTTAGCAGCACCTTCCCACAAGGCTGGAAGGCTCCACCGACCTGAGCCTGAGCCCGGGACTTTACCACGTTTAGCGGGTAGAACATAATGCCAAGGGCAGCGCCCAGCACCCCTCCACACACAAAATCATTCACCATGTGACCGGCCCAGCTAGTGGCTTCTGGGAGCTGCTCCTTGATGGGACCCCGGAGGCCGAAAAAGAGCACATTGCTGGGGCCGTTGCGGAGCAGAATGGGCACGAGGCCGCGGTAACACTCTCTGAAGCCATACTCGGTCAGAAGTGTCCGAAAGGTGTGGGCCGTGTTGTTGAAGCGGCCGTGGTGCCGGTGGTCTTGTAAGAGAGTCTGCACGCGCTCAAACGGCGTCAGGAAGGCCTCTGCAGTTCCTGCCAGCGCTGCGGCAAAGCTCCGCGTGACCAAGTCTGGCACGCCGCTGCCTTCGGCCCGGTCCAGTAAGACTCTGGAGAAGTCCTCGTACAGGCCAAACATAATGGCCACAGTCGTGCTCTTTTGGAGGAGCGGCGGCAACAGGCCCCGGTAGAGGTTCCTCAGCCCTTCCCTCTGAAGCTGTCGCACGGCCTCGGTGGCCAGCACGCCGTGCAGCTGCTGTCGGAACAGCACCTTCTGGATGGGGAAGGTCACCACGATATTGGTAAAAGCTGCAACGGAGCCACAGACATAGTGCTTCCCCTGAGGGCCCAGCGCGGCACTTAGAGCCCCAGAATGTAGCAGGGAGTGGCCTCCTTTAGTCAGGCCAGCCTGGGGCTGAGGTGTCCGGGCTGACTCCGAGTCCATGGTGCTAACAGCCATGGGAGGCTCAGTGCACCGCAGTCTGATCCTCCAGCATCACATCAGCACCACCCTCTGTCCAAGACCAACCCTGTGAGGGAGGGAGAGATGTCAGATACAAGCATCTGATGAGTATTCACCCTTTTTACGTGTATTTGTTTTACAAAATGGGGAGATTGTTCACACACTGAATTACATTTTGGTTAAGAAGTAATGGAATTCAATTGGAGGCTCATCACAAAATATGAAAGCTTAAAAAAACATAAACAAATACAAAACTAAGAAAAACTAAGGACCTGACAGAGGGCATACTGTACTGTTAGTTATTACAGATTTGTAGCGGACCATGTACCAATGAAGGCTGTGAGAAAAAGACTTGAATTTTGAATATGAAATGAGAAATTACATGTAAAAGGCAAATGAAACCCAAACAAGTGAGTCAAAATGCTTTAAAATATATGGTGCAAATATGGTGCAATTTCATCATACATGAAATATATAAAAGCTACAGCCTAAATAACTTTTTTATTATTTTTATATTATCTATTTACTTATTTTTTAAACAGGGACAGTGCACATTGATCAACATATCAGTTTCAACATCTATGTAAATATGCCAGAGTTAGCCATAATGGCTCATTTTCATCTGTTGTACCTGGGGCAGGTTGGTAAAAAATAGATGTTGTGAAATTACATTATAAATCATTTGGGAAATACTCTCTATAACAAGCATCGCACTGGCTGCAGTCGAGATAAAACGGCTTGTACATGCTAAATGCTGTATCCTCAGTGTTCAGATTGAACTGTTAATTCACAGTTACCTGCCTCACTCTTGTAGGGGCAGACTGCCCCAACCGGCCGCTGATAAGAGTTGTTACACAATCTAACGCACTGATAAGTGCAGCTTAGTCATGGAGGAGGAGAAAATGGCAATGAGTGGAGGACGACACTTTATAATGCACATTATGAAACACCAGGTGTTCAAAATTATAGTGTTTGCTTTAGTTTTTTGTTTTCTGAAGACAAAAGCTAGACTGACACTAAGCATTGCACAACTGCTCAAACTGAGATTCTTCCAAATTGAGAAAAGTGTGTAAAGCAAGTTCTCAAGAAGTTGTCTAAATATAGAGCATGAGGGAGACCATGGTGTCAAAGTTGTAAGGTCATCAGAGGACACCGTCTGTGAGCCAAAATATCACTCCAGAAATCTTCAAGCAGTTTAAGATCAGTGTGTCAAACCTGACTGCTACACGACGCCTGACGTGTACAAACCTGTTGTGGAATTACATAGTTACCAAGTCTGAGGTGCAACACTTTTCCTTAAGTACTGTACTTCTGAGGTGCTTGTGTTTTAGTCTAATGTTTACACATTTATTTCAAAGGGAAACTATTCCACTACATTTCATTCACCAGACAGCTGTAGGACAGTTTTATGCAAATATATGGTGAGGTCCAAAATTCAATTATAACCTCTCAACAGTAGCAAATTGAATTTATTATAATGTAATAGTCTATTCATCCAGAATTAAAGATGTATCTTATTTTGCCGTGGTTCCTGCTTTGAGGGTGTGTTGGTGCAGTATGTTGTATTTGAGTGCAGTGGTAGAGAGTTATACAGTACTTTTACCCTTCTCAAGTACAAAGATATTCTTCCTGTTATGCTACTTGATATTGCAACTCTCGTACATTACTACTAAATTTCAGAAGAAAACATTTATTAGATTAAGCTCTTAAAAACCTATAATGTTACATCTACATCTAGCTCTGTTGCAGCTGGTTTACATGGTAAACTGCATCATGTTGATGATGATGACTCCTGAGTACTTTTACTTTAATATGTGAGGTACATCTTGCTTACCACACTTCCTGACTTCAACTCAATTTTAATTGTGAATGCAGGACTCGAGTAAAATGTGTGATGTTACTTGACAGGACACTTCTTCCACCACTGTTTGAATACAAAAATGCAGATTATGGATAACAATCACATGAAGATATTGAAAATTCAGGAGGTAATTTGTGCAGGAGACAACCACTCTGTTATGCAATGTGATGATTTGCTAAATCTTGGGCGAACACGCCCTCTGTGTGCTGCTGCCTTTCGCTCAGCTACTTGTCGTGTCATGCCTGCTGTCCTGACATGATGTCAGTCAATGGGCTGACACACACATAAAGCCCCGATCATACTTTCAACAGGGACAGTCACCTTAATTAGGTTACCTGTGAACAAATAGTTAAAAGATCAACAAATAACCGCGGATTAGCATGTTTAGCCCAACAGCTACACCCACCAATGCTAGGCTGGTTAGCCGATGTGCTAGCCACGGGGCCTACACGGCTGCGTATGGAAAACTCAAGAGATTTATGTTTAAGGTGAATGGAGGGGCTGATGGCGCATGGTTAACCGTAATGGCAGCATGCTTCAGCAAACAGACTTGTCTTGATTAGCATGCTAACCGGCTAACACGATCAGAGTCAAAACGGACAAGCGCTGGCTGGTGATTGGTCGCTGCCTCCGTTGACAGCAGAGGGGAAATAAAAAAAAACAAACAGCGGCTCAAACAACCACCGAGCTCGTACATTATTAATATTTACCTGCCGTGTGCGCCCGCCGCTGTCCTGTCCCCAGACAGGTGGAGTGCAGTGTTTTTTATTGCAGGACAATTGGGCCACTGACCGTAGGTCGTGTCTGAAGCTACAGCAGCAGGTGACCGCAGCAGGGACTCTCGGGCGCATGCGCACTACCGCAGATCTGATGCTGCGTTCGAGATAACTCGGAATCTCCGAGTTGAAAACCAAACGTCTCTGTGGAAACTCAGATTCCGACTTCAAAGCGTTCAAAACGCACCACGCTTGGCATGCATTTTAATTGATGTTTTACCACTGACGACGTGGTTCTGAACGAGTACACATTGTTGTGTGACATCAGACAACTGATTCTCGGAGAAGTCGGGGTAGATCTTTTTCGCCGCCAAGTCGGAGCTCCGATTTCAGCATTTTTTCAAGTAGGAGATCGGAAAGATCCGAGTTGTATCGAACGCAGCATACGCCTACTTGGACGAGAGCATTTCTAACATCTAAAGACTAAGTTAAGTGCATTGTACGAAGTAAGAAGTGGATCGTTTGGGTCAGCAAATCATCAAGGAAGGTTTCAACGTACTGTTTATATACGACAAAAGGCCAAAAACAAAGTACGTTCGCGTTGTTTTCGCAGACTAGCTACACAGGAAGTGTATTCTCGATTGACAGTTGGCCGTAAAGCATTTTTACGACTGCGCCGTGATGCTGTCGTAACGTTGGGAATGTGTCGGTAAATAAAGGCTTAGCTTAAACCGTTAATGACAAAACAGGTGATTGAATTGCTCTATCTTGATTGTATATTTGTGGCATTTATATGTGCACAAGTTAAATGAATTGTAGAATACGGTTTGGTGATCAATTCTAGCAAAAACAATGCCAACAGACAGCGACATAACTGAAGCGAACTAGCTAGCTGTTGTTAGCTCTTGTCTTAAATGGTGCATAGCAACTATCTCCAAGGCCTAACAGAGTTTATCCACCGAGACTACGCTAGGTAACCGTATGCATTGAAAACACAACCTGAGCTGTATTCAGAAAATGTCGGCACAAAAAGACTGTGAGTTTCTGGTGAAAAGAGCCCGGGAGCTGGTGTCAGATGATCCCTGTGCGGCCAAAGCCTGGCTCATAACAGCCAGGACCCTGTACCCTGCAGACTTCAACATACAGGTAACATAACATTTGCTACATCCCCTTGACTATAATAACCTTCTGAAGTATGTATGCCTGTATTTGTATCAGAATAACCACGTGTTGAAATGTGAGGTTTTGTTTTCATGTTTTCACAGTATGAAATGTACATCATTGAACGCAATGCAGAGAGGACAACTTCTGCTGGAAGACTCCTGTATGACATGTGAGTTTCAGTGTATCTGTCTCTATGCCAGTAGTAGTAATGCCAAGTGCAATGTCACGAGCCCTGCATTACATTCAGTTGCTGATGATTTGTACATCCCTTCAGGTTTATAAATTTTCCAGATCAGCCCACTGTTTGGCGAGAGATCAGCGTTATTACAGCAGCCCTGCGCAGTGACTCTCAGGACAAACATGCACAGTTTCTAAGAGGTGAGAGGAAAAATAGTTGTTAGTATATACACGCCATAAACATATATGTGCACGTCCTTACTCTGAGGAGAGTGGTAATGAAGTGTAGGCACCAAGGAGCAATGTTTTGGAAATCATTCTCTTCTTTCCCCTCCCCTTTCTTTCTCTTCCTCTGTATCTTTTCTCTCCCCTTCTCCTCTCTGTATCTTGGCCCAGGGCTCTTTGAGACGCTGCCAGGCCGTGTGCAGTGTGAAATGCTACTGAAAGCCACAGAACAGTGTTTCAACACTTTGGAGAAGGCAGAGATGTTGCTGCTCCTACTGAAGCGTTTTCCAGAGTCCGTGGTCCAGCATGGGGTACATACAATTCAAACAATCATTTTCCTAATAATAATAATCCGATTTTTGATTGTAAAAGGTAAAAAGCCAATGGTAACAATTTACTATATATTTAGGTCAGTTTAGGAGAGACATTGTTGGAGGCCGAGGTGTCGGAGAACGTGGAGACTCCTGTCAACTGCTTCAGAAAACTCTTTGGTTAGTCAAGCACTTGCAGTCAAATCTGTTGATGTTCATTCATTTGCAAAAAAAAAAAAACCCACTTATGTAATACTATTTTTTTTTCACTTTTACAGTGTGTGATGTTCTTCCTTTGGTAATAAATAACATGGATATGCGGTTGCCGGCCAGCCTGATGCAGAAGTACATGCTGAAAGCAGCTGAGTTTTATATTGGTTATGTTACACGTGGACCCTCACCTGATGTACAGATGCAGGGTAAATCTGCACTTTGTTGATGTTCCTCTTTGCATTTTTCTTAGTCATTACCCAATGTAAACATTTTAAATCTGAAGTTTCCCTGACCTGCAGTTGGATCTACTACCATATTTTTTTATTCACTGCCTGCTGTTGTTTTTTGTTCTTTCTATTCAGGTTCTCAAGAATCTGGGTCTCTGAAGTCACCCAACGTGTCCCGTGGCTCCCAGCGTTATGTGATCGATGGGCTGTCAGAAAAGTCTTCAGTGGTAGCAGAGCCTTGGGAGAGGCTGTTGGATATCCTGGCTGTGGTTGGAGCTCGCTGCGAGTGGCAGGGAGACAAGGGACAAAGGTACTCTTTCAGTCTACCTGTCAATCAGCCGGTACTGTTCTGTGGGGGTTGTTTTATACTAAGGTATCTCTTCCCGCAATTATTCATTGGGTACGCATAATAATTATGATTTTATATCTGGAGTTTACCCGACAGAACTAATGCAGACTAATACAGCAGCTTTGGAATAAATCCTTCTTTTATGACAGTCATCAGTCTGCTGTGAGACATGTTGATTTAACTTTATGCTTTTTGAGGCATTAGTGTGTGATGCTCTTTTACCTGTTCTGCACTGTGTTATGCTGAGATGTGTTTCAAATATGTAGTGTGCTGTAATTATATAAATGAGTAATAGATTTCTAGTCCATCATATGAGAAACAGAGCCACCCCAGAATAGATCATAATGAAATATATCTGTAAGGCAGATTAGTAAAGATAGAATATTATTGAAATGGGAATATTCAAAAGCTACAAATAAACAAAAATGAAATTAAAAGTAACTAACTGAACAATTTTGGAGGGACAGAAAGATCTCTGTAGATCAGTTATTTTTCTTGCCGTACTTTCATATATTACATGCGCTTATAGAAGTGCAACATTTGAAAGTGAGTAATATAAATGTTTTTAAAAGTTGTGTTTTTGTGTATGCATGCACACAGGAGTTACGTGGACATGCTGCTGAGATTAAAGGAGCTGTGTCGCTACCTGCCTGGTCTGGAGGGAGACACACGGTCCCGCTGCTGCAGTCAAATAGTCATCTGTGCTGCACTCGTGCTCTTCCGCAGTGCATTTCTCTATATGTCAGCTGTACAGCCTGCACTGTTCCAAGGTCAGCCTCTTTCTTTGCAAGCGTGCACTATTCCATCATCGTCATTTCACTCGTGCTCATCAAATGCACTATCAATGTTTGGCAGGTGTGAATGCGATGAGCTCAGGGCCGTGGATCCTTGTAGAAGATTTGAGCTCTGTGCATAGTGATGTTGATGTGGACAGGGGAGCAGTGAAGCACGCACATAAGAAACGTAAACTGGCTGATGGGAGAGAGAAGACGATGGTGAGCTTAGACCAGAGATCACTTACACACACATCTGAAAGTGATTTTTGGCTCTCACAAAAATGATGCAGAATTGTCTTTGTTTGTAAATGCATTGTAGGATATGACTATAATTTGTTTTTGGTCACTGCGCGTGTCATTATAGAGCTCAGATGATGAGGAAGGGTTGGGAAAAGGCAGAGGCCGACACATTTTAGTGAACAAGACGGATATGCCGAGTTGGTCCGAGACTCTAGAGAACTTCCGCACAGCGAGGGAGAGCTGGGATCTCCTTCACTCCCACGATGGTCTGGAAACTGGTAAGCACTGCTGATGTTCATTTATATGTGTTTTTCCCAACACATTCAGACAGGGTCCACTCACTCTATCACAATATCATGATGTGGCAACTATATCAACCACAACAGATGTAGATATATTTTTACTGTTTGTCTCTGTGAAGGTGTAATTTGCAAGCAATGATAGAAAATAATATCATATGACAAGCATTAGATCATTAATGACTGATTCTACTTTCCATTTACAGTAAGTCTAAATGTATTAATGTCTGATTCATGCTCTTGTTCTGCTTTTGTGGTTGACAAGTTCCACATGTTGATCCCTCAAACAGAAAAAAACATTTTTTCTTTGAGGATTTATGACAGGGCAACTTCCCAGTGGGAAGCTATTGAACCAAAACCCTGAGAGGAACTAGCAGCTCATTGAGCAAGCGCATTACTAGGCTGATGATGTAGGTGAATTTTATAACTGACGTTTGAGATGATCAGAGTAATCATTTAAATGTGTCTGTAACTTTCCATTTTGACAGAGTTTAAGAAGATCTGTGCCTCGTGGAAGACAGACAGCTGGCTGTGGTTCAGGATATTCCTCACTGACATGATCATATACCAGGCACGAAACAGTTTTAAATGTTTTCTGTTTGCGATTAGACACCTTCTGCCCTCATGTAATTGGGACAAATATATATTTATCCTGATTTGGAGGCATTTAAGATATTAAAATATTGTTTTCTGTCTGACTGTCTCCAGGGACAGTACCGTAAAGCCCTCTCCAGCCTGCACCAGATGGCTGCAGTGCTGCAGCCTCCGCCTGGGCAGCAGAGCCCCTCAGGTCAGGCCAGTCTGGAGCACCACAGGGCCCTCATACAGCAGGCCTCATGCCACTATGCACTGGGAGAGTACAGGGTAAACACATGCACACACACTTGCAGCCATGTAGAAATGCTATCAGGAGATTTACTTTTCCCTTTTTCCTTTTCATAAATTTTTGAATGCAAACTTGGCCCTAAATAAATTGAGTCACAATATAACATTTCACAGAAATACTGATTATTACAGATCTACAGAGAGCTATAGTTCTATTTTTGTTTTGTTTTTATTTTTTTTCCTGCATTGTTATATCATACAGTATCTGGGGATTTTCATTATATTCTATCATGTGCTGAAGTAAAAAAAAAAAAAAAACCTGATGCTCTGTGAGACATCTGTTGAATCCCCTAAATAAGCAACTATGACTCTAACTGGCCTAAAGATGTAATGTTGTATTTGAATTCAAACGTAGATGTACTTTTACAAGCTTAGTGCAATTAATATTGGTGTCTTTTTGTAACTGATATTTCATTATTTTGCTGGACAGCTCCTGAATATGAATATACATACTTGAGTTCTGTAATACATTTTCCCAGATTAACATAGCAGGAAAGATTATGGCCACATGGACAATACATAAAACATGCTTACTGTACAGTGGAGTTGTGTGTGATGTCCCGGCCCTGTTTACAGTTGTGATATAGATGTGTGTGTGTTGTGCTCATCAGATGGCCTGTGAGAAGCTGCTCGATGTTGTTGGTGGGTTGGTGCCCCCAAACCAAGAAGCAACAAAGCCCCCAGAAGATCAGAGTAGAGTCAAGACCAAAACAAGAAAAGGTAAAACACATCCTGATTGTATAGTAAAGTAACAGTGACATGTGGCAATTCTGAAATATGAGGACTTTTTAAAACTGTCAATAAAATTAGTTACCACTACAGTAAAATACCAAACTGTCACTTGGACCACAAGTTCCCTTTGCTGCTATTTGCATATTTTTCAGTTACAGCTGGCTTTGTTGTAACTACTGTGATCAGAACAGTAATTACTGCCTCTTTGTGTGTCACAATTAGGTAATGACCTGCGGTTGCTTCCCTGCACCAGCAAAGCTGTGCTACCTTACTGTCTCCAACTCATGCTGGCCTGCTTCAAGGTAGAAAACTCTTGTTAGCCTGTGGAAATGACTGGGACTTGATTTTTATTGCAAGACTGATGCATTTCGACACTATGTAGAAAACTTTGATTGAACATCTTTCTCCTTTTCTCACTTGGGCCAATCAGCTGCGTGCCTTTACAGACAATCGTGACGACCTGTCCCTCGGTCATGTGGTGGTGCTTCTTCAGTACGACTGGCCCAACGGCGAGATGCTGTTTCTAAAGGCAGTGGAAAAAATCTGTCAACAAGGCAGCTTCCAGTATGAGAATTTCTTTAACTATGTCACCAGTATCCTTTTGTGCAACAAAACACACACAACCTCACAAAATTGGAATTGTAAACATTTAACCTGTGCTCACCTCTTGTATCTGTGTATAGTTGTCTCGGGTGTTATTTTCCATAAGCTCATGATTTCCGTCAGACATTGACATGCTGGAGGAGTTTGCATACCTGCGTACTCCTGAAGGAGGGAGGATTCAACTTGAGTTGCTGCCCAATCAGGGAATGCTGATCAAGTAAGCCCATTGCAGAAACTTTTCAGTCGGCATCGTGACTCTGCACACTCCCGTTCTGTTGGTGTGTTTTTATAGAAAACAGTGCTATTGATTGATGATCTAAGTAGACATGGCCAGTGAGGAAAATATTTACTTTGAAAATGAAAATGCTGTTAATGGAGTGGGCATTTTAACGAGAAGGGGTTTGTGGCTAATATAAATCTTCTTTCAAACTCCTTCTTCATTCTTTGCTGTAGAAGTTAAGACACTTGAATGTACCCACACTGACTGAGAGTTGTTGAATGTTGCTGTCCCTCAGGAACCCTAGTCCCGCCCTGGGGGTGGAGTTAAATACCCTTCTGCTACAAGGGGTGCAGGCGATGGACAGGTACCCCAGGCCCCTCCTCCCACAGTCCCCCTTCCTCCCCCACACCAGTCACCCTCCCTCCATTCCCTACTTCAAGGCTTGTCATCCCTACAGTTTTGATTTTGGGCCTGTCATTTTACATCAAGAGTTAGACGTTCTTTGATTTCCTGTTGGCGTTTGTTTATTTGAGCCATTGCTCGTCTTTCTGTGGTCATCACTGTTGTTGTTGTTGTTGTTGTTGTTGTCGTTGTTGTTGTTAATGTTGTTATCGGATGATGTTGCTCTTGTTGTACAGCCAATTTAGTTTTTTGCCTTCTCATAATACTTGATCTCATTTCATTTGTGGACATGTTTTATGTGGTTTTTATTTATGACAATTAAACTTTTGTTGTATAATCTGGACTGCCTGATTGGTATGTAAGCAAAAAAAAAAAAAAGTAAGAAAAACCAAACAAAAAAAACATGCTGTTTCCATGACTCTGTCTTTGTATGTGACAAAGCATCTCAAAAGAATACATTTCTGACAACATGTATGTTTGTGTTGATTATTTTCTCATATTCTTTTACAGACACCACACAGTGACTCGTGGGATCACCAAAGGAGTGAAGGAGGATTTTCGTCTGGCCATGGAGAGACAGGTGTCCCGGTGTGGAGAGAACCTGCTGAATGTGCTTCACCGTTTCTGCATCAATGAGAAAATCATCATCATCCAGAGTCTTCCTTGACAACTGGCCTGGGACTTTTGACCCTTCTCATCATTGATATTCCAGGCACAGTTTTAACGCAGCTGGACTGACCTTATGACCCCTCTCAACACAGGACACAACATTTCTAGCTCTCCTGTCTTTTACATCCATCATTGAACTCGTAGGAAAAGAAAAATGTTCTTGCCTTAAAAGTGGAGAGAGTTGAGTCATACATCTTTCATAGTGTGGGCATAGTTTTCTTCTTTACAGGTGTAAACCACAATATTGCTTTATCATATAGTGATATTTTGTGGATGTCATTGTTGACAAAAGAATCAAGTGCATTTCTGATAGTCATGATTTATTGTTTTTTTTTTTACAAACTTCATCAACTGATTAGTTTATACAAATGCTACTATTAAATATCATTTGAATGGATTGAAGACTTTGATGTGGTACTATATGATTTATGCGAATGGCAACAATCAGTCTAGCTCATATTACAAGATTAAAAATAACATTTCAGTATGTCAGTAAGTAGTAAGATTACTAGAATATGTATATACATAGACTTTTTACTTCCCCTCTGTTGCTCCTTGCACACTTTCTCCTCTTTCCCAATCTCATTTCTGCTATCCAGTTTCTTTTCCTCTTTTAAGCTTACTGTCACTTTATTTTACTGTCACTCCTCTACTTCTATCACTGGTATATTTGGCAGGTCTGCCTGTAGGGCAGCCCTGAGGTTGGCCCAGAACAGCCTGTGCTTGGCCCTGTCCTGGGGCCACTCCAAATAGGTGTGCCGGCCCATCATGGACTTCAGCTGGTAGTACTTTGATGGGATTGTATATTTAGGCAGTGGCTCTAGCAGCACCAGCACAATACTGTCCGATCCCCGAGCAAGTCGTTGGTGGCTGGCGAAGTACAGCTCATAATGACACCACTCGCTCTTGACAAAGTGAGCGGAGAGCACAAACACGGCACGTCTGCTTTTCTCCACAGAGCTGATGATGTTCTCAATAATTGTCTTCCCTGGCACAAAGTTTTTCTCATGATGGCAGATTCGGAGCCCTCCTGCTGCACCTTCAAGGTTAGGAAGGAGGGAGTTGTGCACCCATTCGGCATCATGCTGGCTATAAGACACAAAAGCATGAAACTCAACGCCCACTAGGTCCTCAGGTCGAACACGTTGTGTTCTTGCCCGATGTTTGGCTCTGGTCCACTGCCAGATCATACCCAAGTACCAGGGCACATCCAAACGGTGACACAGGATTACCACTATGACCATCACCACTATCGTTGGGACCAGGATAATGGCTGCTAGAATGCCAATGTTGCAGTAGACCAATGGGATCGTGACTCTGTTTAAGGTTGAGTCCTTAACGTCCTCTGGGTACGTGCACAAATAGTCTCCAGGCCAGTTCACCACTTTAAGTCCTATGGTCCTGTCCATCTTATCAGAATTGCTGGCAAGTTGTATGAAATCCCTCAGAGCGCAGGTGCAGGTGAAGGGGTTGTGACCGATGTCCAGGGTTTTCAGTTGGGGGCAGCTCTTCAGCTTGCTCACAGATGGTGCATGGAGGGAATTTGACCTGAGGAGAAGCACATTAAGTACAGGGAAGCCATTGCATACAGGCAAGTCCCGCAGCCTATTTGCATTCAGATTCAGAGACGTAAGGTTTTCCATTTTCAAGAGGGATGATGGTACCTTGGAAATCTGGTTGTTTTCAAGATCCAGTGTCTCTATTCCTTTTGGTAGACATTTAAAAACAGAATCTCTCAGACGATTAGAGACCAGAGTCATATTGATGATGTTAGATGGCCAACTACAGTTTTTCAGACCGTCATAAACCAGGGAGTTGAGCCTGAGGTCCAGATATTGCAGGGACTTCATGTGTTGCACACGTTCGCTCAATATCTGAAGGTTTTTAAGATTGTTATTGACCATGATCAGTTCCGTCAAATTAACCAAAGTCTCACATTCAAGAATGTCTTGATGATTCTCTCTGGTAAATATAGTGTCAGACATAGAACAAAAGGAAAAGTCCAATTTATGGATTGGACTCGGTGACTTTGGGCAGGTCATGTGTATGATTGAAGTATCTGTGACTGCTACTTCCTCGATTGGCATATTGATAAAAAAGTTGTACACAGCCTCCTGTGAGAAGAGGAACGACTTCACCACCACCCTTCTGGCTGAGAAGGACTTCATTTTTGATGTCTGGACCACAGGAGTGTCTTCATAAGGCAGGTTGTGCAATGCCACATCTGAGGCTTCCAAATGGGTAATAGATGTCTTCAGAATCACATTTACAAGTTCGGTTAAATCATTCCACTTAATTGATATGTTGGTGACATAAAGATGAGAAGTTCTGATTTCTGCTCTTTGCCTCAGCTGCATAGCGAGGACACTGAAGCTCCCTGTCAAATTCATCAACTCCACTTGAACAAATTGTGACAATGCATCTTCCACCAGATTGTGCTCCACTATCTGATTCTTTGTGAACGTTATCTGAAGTCTTTGAGTCTGAACATCTCCCAGGCTTCCTGCCCCATACACAGTGTCATCTCCTATCCAAAGGGTCAGTGTGATTAGTTTCACTTCAGCAATGTTCTTGAAATCGCCCATACTGATGTTTTTCGCTCCAAGGGCGAATCTCTCCAGTTTTACCAGGCTCCTGAACTCACCCCCCAATGTCATGCTGGGAAATGGGTTACAGGCCAGATTCAGCAACAGGAGATTCCCAGTGTGCAGCAAGTACTGCTGATCCGACAGGTTCTTCAGCCTGTTGTGCGACAGGTCCAAATACTCCAGGAGTGAGGTGTTGAGGAACGTCTCTGGATCGATCTCCTCCAGACCATTCCATGACACATTCAAGAACTTCAAGAGCGGTGTGTTTTGGAAGTCTCCATTGCGAAGTTGTTGTATGTGGTTGCATGAAAGGTCTAAATATGTAACGTTCTGTGGCAGGTCTCTTGGGACAGATGAGAGGTTTTGGGATGAGAGGTCTACGACGACTTCAGGTGATGAAGCAGTCTGCTGGAGTGCCACTATCATGACCGCCACCCAGAGGGCAGCACTCATGGGTGTCATTGTTTGCCTGGATAAAAGTAGGTAAATAAACATCTATGTTAGCACTGTTCATCTCACACAGACTGTACATATAATTTTATTGCTTGTTTTTCCTTCATTTGACCTGTAATGTCTTCTGCTACGGCAAACAGGAAGTCTCTTGTTTGAGAGTAAACTGATAACTCATAAGGTTAACCTACTAATACAGCTGTTCTTTGCAGGGATTCATTTTTGATGTATAGTATCACATTAATATTAATCATAGTGATTCAACTGTAAAATTAATCAGACTGTAAAAAGGGATAATTTAGACCAAAGTCCATATCACACAAGTCTTCTTTACACGGCTACTGAGACCAACTTTTTCTAAACACATTTTATTGTTTAGAAAAAGTTGAGACTGACTCTTTTCCCATGGTTCATGCCATTTCTCATTGACAAACTTTCTTGTATCTGTGCTAGTGAAAATGTATGCCCAACTACCTGCAGTATATGAAAAAAACTGAGAAATAAACATGAATTAATTTGGTTTAATCGGTGATGTGGTTTGTGTTGACCAACTTAATTCAATGCATTCAATATCATTCACTGGGGAAAAAGAGGAGAAAAACTCATCTCACAGAATATAATCAAAGACCTTACTGGCAGCCTATTAGCCGTCTGTGTAAGAAGTCATGTCATGTATTCATATACAGTCAATATACAATCTAAACAAATCTAAACTGAACAACAATACAGCACACAAACAGACAAAACACAGCACTAACCTGCACTGATGTCAGCGGGATTTTCAGCAAAAGCACTGTCTGTGATCTGCAATGTGGTTCTGTCTATATCTGTTTGCCATAAAAATATAATTTGCCGAAGTTCAAAATGTCTGAAGGGGGAAAACCAAAACCTAAAATAAGAAAGGAGATCGTCCCTCTGCTCTTCTTCTTTGCCTCTGTGCAACAGCCAATTCTGATGTTACAGCATATGTCTCTCGAGTGTAAATAGACACAGAAATGAAAGCAATTCTCAGACGACCAATCACATTTTCTCTCACATGCATCCTCTTTTCACTTCCCCAAAGTGAGCTTTTACTGATGCTTCTTTTTGTGAAATGTGCGTACATGTTGTATAAAAGTAAATCATTCCCCCGGGGACAGTGGAAGTGAATCAATATGACTCAGATTTTGTTATTTGGTTTTTAAAAAAACAACTGAATGTCGATGTTACCCTGTTACACTGTGTCTATTTATAACAGAAATACTATTATATTTACAGTAGTCAGAAACATATTGTACCACAAACCACTGACACTTTTCATTTCTGCTTTTAATTTTCGAACGTGAAATGTTTTCATGAGTTGCACGAACATTGCACAGTCACAATGCTACTCAGACATCGTAGTGACCACACTGAGGTCAGTCTGAGACATAGAAGACCATTTCCCAACTCAATTGACTTATCCCATAATGCCTTGAAGCAGAGTGTATCCAGGGCAACTATGGTGTTGACTCTGACAGCTGAACAGGATGAGAAATACGCTTTTTCACTGCCTTTGAACTGTTTGATTGTGACTGCAGGCTTAATCAGTGACAAGCTTGTGTACAGACAGATGGACGGTACACAACACACAATCTCACTCAAGCACCCGCTTCCCAACAACATTTTCTGTCTGCACTTCTCCTTCTGTCTGCACTTCTCCTTTTTTCCCCTTGGGTTAGAGACTGTTACAACAAGTGGAGCCTAATTGAATAAAGGCATATGAGCTGGTGTGACTGGTCACACCTGGTGTGGTTTGATCAAATCTTGGAGGAACATTGTGGACATGCATCACAGCTTCTGGCAATAAGGCAACAGAGAATAGCCTTTTCCCCCTCTTTACTACATCATCCTTTCTTCTATTTGAATAAATGGCATCAATACATTTTGAATATGTGAAATCATGTTGAAAAAATTAAATCTCTTACAGTTTGGTTTTTTGCCAGTTTGGGCAATAAAATATAAAAAATATACTGTACCTGTTGTTGGTAACAGTCCATGCGAACAGACCAATTTCTATGGAGCTAAGATCAGAGTACAAGCTAATTATTGACCCAAGAACCGTCTTTCCAGCAATCAACAGCATGTTTAGTTATAGTGTGTGTGTGTGTGTGTGTGTGTGTGTGTGTGTGTGTGTGTGTGTGTGTGTGTGTGTGTGTGTGTGTGTCCTTTCCCAGGGACGACACGGCAATAATCACTGAAATATCAATCCTCCCCTTTTTTAAGACTTTCTTTTAATTTGGTTAGAAAATTAAAGCATGAGGGTGATTTTGGAATTACAGTTGAAAACAATTTACCTGAAACAGAGCGGTATATTAATAAAACAGTGTGTGCTATGAGTCAACCTTTTTATGTGTGAACATTATGGGGTAGGGAGGGGCTGTGGGAGCACAAGTACACTGAGGGAGAGATAGGGAAGTCTAACCTGGCCATCAGATGGATATACTGCAGCTCCTCACTTCAGATGTCCCTTTCTCTCTCCTGCTGTGCAATTTCTCTTCCTCCATTATGGATCTGCTGTCATTCACAAGAGGATTTATTTTGTTGAACTCTAACTGACACCTGCTACCTCCTCCAAGTGGATTTCTAAAACAAGGTGGACTCCTTCAGCATGCTGAACCATCCTTCTCGCCCCACACGTCCCGGCCTGTTACTCTGCGTCTTGTTGTTGGTGTGTAGCTGGGGCAAGGCGGTCTGTTCCCTTGGGGAGGGTAGGAAGATTTGGCAGCAGCCCAAGCCAGACCCCATCACCAAAGCCCAGTCTTTCCTTCATGACACCTTCCCATCAGGATTCCTCTGGGGTTCGGGGACCTCTGCCTTCCAAACAGAAGGAGCCTGGGACCGGGACGGAAAGGGAGCCTCCGTCTGGGACCATTTCACCCAGTCCTCTGTCAGTGGTGATTTGGCAACAGAGACTGGCAGTGTGGCAAGTGACAGCTACACTCACTGGGAGGAAGATGTGAAGGCGCTGGAGTTCCTAGGTGTAAGATCATACTCCTTCTCTCTCTCCTGGCCCAGGCTCTTTCCCGATGGGAACGCTGGGAGTCAGCCGAACACTGCTGCTGTGGAGCATTACAGCCGCCTCATAGATAGGCTTCTGCAGAAGAAAATCGAGCCCATTGTCACTCTCCATCACTGGGACCTACCACAGGTCCTGCAGGAGCAACATGGAGGCTGGAAAAATGAGACACTGGTGGACATGTTTGAGGAGTACGCTGCCTTTTGTTTCCACACGTTTGGGAGTCGTGTTAGGTACTGGCTCACGATGCATAACCCATACCTCGTGGCTGTACATGGGTATGGGACAGGTGTGCATGCTCCTGGAGAGACAGGGGGTCCCTCTGGCTCACTCATTGTGGCGCACAACCTGATAAGAGTAAGTCAGACAGACTCAGTTATCTGTGCTTATTTTATACTGTAGCTGCCTGGACTGCAAACAAAACACCACATGAAGAATTGTCTAATGATATAGGTCATCTGAAACTTTGAACCCATGCAGCTGTTATCAGTTTATGATGGTCAATGAATGTTTGTGTTCTCCAAATGTCTCTAAGGCATGAAGATAGTGAAGAAAGAACAGATTTCACCAGTGCACCAATATTTTATTGCAATCAAATTAACTCAATAAAAGTAACACATTTTCATTTATTGTATTGTAACATGCAGTTAAGTGCAAAGCCTCATTGCTTACCTTTAATATGTTTCAAAAGTCAGCTGATCATGTTTGACAGATTTCTGATAAGTAAACGGCACACTTAAGAGACACTCAGGTCAAAGTCCACCACATCAGCACTTTTGTGCTGGAGGGAAACACTGCGTGACAGGAAGTCATGGAGATATGCCTCATTAATAATCACTTAGGTTTATGCAGTTGAGAGCCTAGCCCACGTGTACAGCTAAATACTGAGCAGATAGTGTGAGCAAATAATAATTCTCTTGGGGCCTAATAGATAGTTTTCAGAAATACTCTTCTCTTCATGAACCCATTACCTGTCTGTCTCTCACTGTGATTTGTAATGTGCCAGACGTTTTCTTTTTTTTCATAAACATAATGAATTTACAAGATGCAGCCTTGCTACAGATATGCACTCTGTGCTTTAAAACCGGAACTCTTGCCAGTAAAGCCAGTAAAGACAGTGTGAACCAGAATGAAAAAACTTTATTCGTTAATTTTGTTGTCCACACATGTCTTCCTACAGTACTGGTGCATGTCAAAATGTATTGAGTGACAACAATTGTCATTTTGTTGTTCTGATTTTCAGGCACATGCTAAAGCATGGCACACCTACAACATCCACTTCAGGCCAACTCAGAAGGGTAAAGTGTCCATTGTTCTGGGATCCCACTGGGTTGAGCCCCAAAGAGGCCAAGCCACAGCTTCCAATGTTAAGTTCTGCCAGCAATCAATAGAGGCTGTGCTTGGCTGGTTTGCCAACCCCATCTTTGGAGATGGGGACTATCCAGCCTCTGTAAAAATCAAGCATGGGGCTCTGCTGCCCACATTCACCCCTGAGGAGAGGCTGTGGGTGCAGAACACAGCCGACTTTTTTGCGCTGTCCTTTGGTCCTAACAACCTCCGTCTGGGCCGCAACCTGGTCCAGTATGGACAGACTGTGACCCCGGATCTAAGGCGCATACTGAGCTGGATAAAACTGGAGTATGGGGACCAGAGGGTGCTGGTGGCTGAGGGGGGGTGGTACTCTGAAGCAAGTGTGGGAATAGAAGACACAAGAGCCATCTATCTCATGAAGAATTTCATGAACCAGGTCTTGCAAGGTGAGTGGAGAACTGGAGAGAACAAAATGTATGAAACAATGTAATGTAATGTAATGTAATGTAATGACAATGTAATGAAATCATCATGAAACAACTATGTGAATACCTTTTCTCTCCATTATCGTTGTGTTTTTTTCTTCACAGCTATTAAGTTTGACAGTGTGCAGGTGTTTGGGTACACTGCCTGGTCATTGGTAGATGGATTTGAGTGGAATTATGGCTATACTGTTCGACGAGGCCTTTTCTACATTGACTTCAATCAACCAAACCGAACCAGAACCCCCAAGACCTCTGCTCTGTACTTCCAGCGTGTTGTTGCTGACAATGGTTTCCTCAGTGATCAAACCTCCAGAGAGGTCAAAGGCAGTTTCCCTTGTGACTTCCACTGGGGTATTGCTGACTCCACCTTAGAGGTGAGAAGACAAGAGGGTGATTTTACAGCAGGAGATTCTCAATAACACCTCTAACATTCTTCTGTCTTTTTTTGTTGGTGTTGTAGGTCCACTTCTACCCCTTCTCACCACAGTTCACTGACCCCCATTTGTACAGCTGGAACCTGACAGGAGATGGATCATTACGCCCGGTTCCAGGGGAGAAGGTCCACACGAGACCAGCCCAGTGCACTGATTATTTAGCAATCCATGGTCATCTTCGCCTGTTTGCATCCACTGGGGCATCTCATTACCGCTTCGCCTTAAACTGGTCTTTGATCTTACCCCAAGGAGACCTCTCTAATGTGAACACTGAGGCTCTGAGGTACAAATACACACAATTCAACTCAAAAATTCCACCTAACAAAGATAGTGCCTACTGTCTTCATCTGACGTAGTGTATTTACAACATTTAACTTCCAAATTTATGCTCTGTTTCACATTGTTGTCACATCTACAAGGTACTACCGCTGTGTCCTGACTGAGCTCAAGAAGCTGAACCTGGAGGCCGTTGTAATTCTCTACTACCCGACACACAGAGCTCCGAATCTGGGCCTGCCTGGGCCATTACATGCCTCTGGGGGTTGGCTCAACGACAGCACAGTTGATGCTTTTCAGGAATATGCAGCACTCTGCTATCAGCAGCTGGGGTACTGGGTTCAATACTGGATCACCATCAATGAGCCGAACAGGCTTGTAGATTATTATATCAATGGGAAAGAGAAGCATCATGCGGCCCATAATCTTCTTCTGGCTCATGCAAAAGCCTGGAGGTTATATGAGAGGGAATATTACAGTCAGCATGGAGCGCTGGTGTCACTTGCACTACATGCTGACTGGGTCGAACCCGCCAACCCCTTTCTGGACTCACACGCAGCAGCAGCACAGAGATTCCTTCTGTTTGAACTTGGTCGCTTTTTAGACCCTTTGCTGCGAACTAGAAAGGAGGAGAGCAAGAAGGGATACTCACAAGAGATGAAAGCAGACCTGGAGGAGAAAGCTCGACTGGTGGGCTTGCCGGGGTCTTCTCCTCTGCATAGTTTTACTGAGACTGAGGAGAATGAGCTGAGAGGGGCTTTGAGTTTTATTTCTCTGAATCACTTTACCACCCGTTTGGTAGCTCCGTATCTCCAAACACAGGCCAATGTCCAGCAGAAACAGCCCCCTGATCATGACTGTCAGATCCTTTCTGATCCCACCTGGCCCACATCAAGTCTGGGGCAGGCTCTTGTACCCTGGGGTCTTCGGAAGATCCTCAACTGGGTGAGCCAGCGATATGGAGGGGCTCTCCCTCTCATTATCACAGCCAGTGGTGTTGATGATCAGGCTCCTGTCGAGGATAAACTCAGGCAACACTACCTCAGGAGCTACCTGCAAGAAGCTCTCAAAGGTGAGTCATGCATTTTATCTCGAACAGTCTACCAACATGTTACTGTATACGTTAAGTGAAGTGAAGTGAAGTTAAGATTCCTTTATTTAGAGAAACAGAATAAGACAAGAAGAATATAAACATCAATAAGTTAAACGATTAAAAAACCTCTTTGATCCAGGAAGGGTTAGGGTTAGGGTTAGGGTTAGGGTAATTGTAATTTTGTAGAACCAAAATGGTGCTCTGAAGTGTTCAATGTGTGAATCAATGTTGACATAGACACCAGCCATTCAGGCAATGCAGGTTTTATTACTATATTGCCTCTTGCTATTACCCACCCTTTATGAGGAACCATGAAGATAATAAAAACAGTGAGGAGAGCAGAAAAACAAAGCACAGCAGAGCAACAGTGCTGATCAGTGTCTACACACTCTGTTCCTTATGGCTCCCCCGTGTTTGCTCATAAAAACATGTTGTTTTCTAACATAGGTCTACCATCAAATGTGCATTCTTAACATCTGATTGTATTTTCAATAGCTAAATTGTTTTTATTCTTTGCTCTGCCTTTCTACCAGCTCGCCAGTTAGATGGAGTCAACCTGCAGGGCTTCTATGTGTGGAAACTGCAAGATCGACATGTTCCACAATTCGGGCTTTTCACTTCAACCCAACATCAGTCCAAAGCCAAGGCCTCCATCGCTGCCTACAGAGAAATCATCACTCAGAGCGGTTTCCCAGGGGACGACACCGTGCAGACCTGCACAGTAAATAAGTTGCATGAACCTTGCTCTGTGTGCGCATGGATGTTGAAGAACAAACTGATGGTGGTTTTCGGAGGCTGCCTCCTGATAACAGCTCTCATGCTGTCAGCACTCGTCATCTTTGTCGTCGTCACCAAGAGAAATCAAACAAGAGGCAGAGGCAGGAGGGGGAACAGGATGAGCAGGAGGAGGAGAAGGGAAGGAGTGCCTGAATGCATATGTCCACCTGTTGTAAAGTATTGACTGTAAAAGAGGTCGACTCAGTACTGTGCGGCAAAAAAAAGTTGTGTTCGGCCTATTGACAGAAAACATCCATGATCTATAATTGTGTCTAGTCCTATCGTCTTGTTGTGTTATCAGTTTAGCCACAATCACAAGGGAAAGTGTTGGCATCTTTTTCACATGGTTATTTAGATGAAGGGTTATCAGATAGGCCTAGAGGAATTGTGTAAGCTATTTTATTTGTGTATTAAAGGACCATGAGATAGTAACAGATTTTTTTCTATTGTACTTTTACTAAATTGATTGTAAGTTTTGTGGTTTACATAAATGTTGACCTAATTTTTGATCTTCACTGTAGACAAAATATGTCAATGCCATGTCATCCAGCATTGTAATAAAGTCAGTCAGTTGTGATTTGCATTTTATTATAGATCAGACATAAATGTAATCTTATCATATTGTATAATAGCCTATGTGTGATTGGGATTAACTAAGCTTCAATTTTGGATTGCATCAATTTTGTTAAGAGAGTTTGAGGAGGAGACAGTCAGTCTCCATGGGACAATGATGCCCCCTAATGTCACTCTTTGGGGCCTCCATGAAGCATACCGTAAAATTGCTGGGCTGTCATTTACTGGGACAAATATCAAAAGTACCTAAAATGTGCACGTGTTTCCAGTGATGAAGCATTGTACTTCACCTCACTTTGCATTTTTGTCAGACACCTGGGAGACTGCATCTCCATGACTTTGGATTAATAGTTTAAACATTTAAATACTTTTTACTTGGTCTTATGCTTCTCTGTGGGTTTACCAGTCATGTTAATTTTTCTACTTTTTATTTCATTAATTTGCGTCCACACCTATCTTAAAAGGCAAAATTGATAAGACACGATCATGATCAGCAGGGTAAAGCAGCTGAATACTTCACATGTGAACTCACTGGAAAGCAGCTTAGTAGGCTATCTATGATGAAAAGACAACAACAAGTGGCCTATGCTTCAGACTTGAAAACTACTCACCCCAAAATGTAGGCTATAGAGGCCTATAGGCTAAGAGAAAAATTTTGGACCCAAAATAAATGATCGCATAATGATTACAAGTAATCTGCTAGTCACTGTGTGAATGCCCCCTTTACTATTTACATTTGTTTTAACATCATCTTTATTTGCATTAAAATATTATATAGAATGACACACTGGATTAATTGTCAATACAATAATAACAACAACAATAATAATAGTATAACATAATATTAATATAGCTAATAAGAATTGATGTCGCTATTATTTTTTATTATTACACAATACATTATTCAGTATGAACAGACCAACCAATGGCAGGAGGCGTTCAGGATGGCAATACAGATCACATGACCCCTTCTCCTCCAGACTGCATGCAGTTTGGTATTAAAATGTTTTCAGTACCACCAACCATTGTGTTGTTATACATTTGAGATGACAGATACACGTTGAGCGATATTTAACGCACTCTCGCCTTTTGTATTGATAAACCGGGACCAGAGGCACTCGCGGCAAACGACTGTTTTCACAGCTGTTATTTTTTTAATTTTTTTTTTTTTTAGGTTGTGCCCAAAGAAAAGTGCAGAGCTGAGTGAGCTCCTGTGGGCAGAGGAAGCTAGCTAACGTCAGTCAGGTCGGACGGCGGCGGCGAGGCCCCAACCGCGGACGGTAACACGGGGGAAACCATGGCCAACATCGCAGTACAGAGGATAAAACGGGAATTCAAGGAGGTCCTCAAAAGCGAAGAGGTTTGGTTGTTGTCTTTTCTTGTTTTGTCCGGTGAAGTAACAGCTCGTGTTTTATTTCTGTGCCTGTGAGCGCAGGCTGAATGTGAGTGACGCGTCGGTCGCTGGCTCAGCTGTCAGCCTGCTAATCACCGAGCTGCTACTGCTGCTGCTAGCTACAGCTAACACCACAGACCCCCGACCACACTGCTTCACAATTATAAGCTACTACTGCTAGGCAACAAACCTACTGGTGATACAACAGATACTGTAACGAGCTAAGGCTGTTAAGTTTATAATGCTAAGTGGACGTCATTGGCTAGCTTTACCTTTACCATGCCTCCTATGGTCACTGAGCTAGCTGCGTTAGCTTCAGCTAAAAGATAGTTTGGTGTGATTTCGCCTGTAGCACTGAAGTTGTACTCCTAACATGTGCCCTCTTGACTGTATATGGACCCTCGCCACCCCTCCTCAGCTTACATCAGTGGCCCCCATTATATGTAAATCCGTGAGATGTGTGCAACAAGTAGAGTTCAACTTTGCAGCTAATGCTGCGGAGGGGAGGGGGTGTCAACTTCTGCTGCATTGGCAGGTCTGAAGTTTGACAGCAAGCAAGCTAGCTCAACAACACTTTGCAGTTTAGCCTGTCTGTGGCTGAAGCTAAAATGCGTGTGTATTTTTTTTTTTTTTTTTACTCCTTTCAGACGAGCAAAAACCAGATAAAGGTGGATCTGGTGGACGAGAACTTCACAGAACTTAAAGGGGAGATAGCAGGGCCACCTGACACACCGTACGAAGGTGAGGGGCTCGGTTAGGTACTCTGCTGTCTGCTAACCTGTATGCATGGTTGCACAATTCTTTTGTAATAGTGTGTCTCACTGTCATCAGCTTTATTTTGAGAGGGCCTCACCCCCTAACCATTCAAGAGTTGTTTTTAATCTTTAATATAATCCCAAAACAATCTGCATAAACAGTTCCTCTTTACTGTAGTATGAAGTATCTCTGTCATGACTGTGTGATACCTCTCATTTCTTCCAGGGGGTAGATATCAACTAGAAATTAAAATTCCAGAGACGTATCCATTCAATCCACCCAAGGTAGATATTCGTGGTCGTTATTGTTACCCGAATATAACCCCTTTCTTTGTGGTCATTGGCTTCAGATTTTTTTCCATTACTGTGCTAATCTGCAAATAATCTTCTTCTGCCTGCCTCATTTAATGTCTCAGGTGCGGTTTATCTCAAAGATCTGGCATCCCAACATCAGCTCAGTCACAGGTGCAATATGTCTGGACATTCTCAAAGACCAGTGGTGAGTGAATGTGCGCTGGCATTCTTGACATTCTTCATTGTACATCCATCATGATACTTTTCTAGTCATGTGAGACAGTACTTCCCCTACCAAACCACAAAGTCAGAGACCAGATGCTTCTAATACCACCTCTGTAGCCACTGGATGACATTTATCTTCTTGTTAATAATTGAAAAATGGTAACTTAAACCTTTGCATTCCCATATGACCTGATCAAAACTCCCACTTATTATAATATAATGTGACGTGATACAATGCAAAACACAGGTACAGCAGGGTTAGATCAGTGAAGTAGTAGCTGTCATCACTAATCCCAACTTTTTTTTAGTATACATGGTATTTTTATGAATAGACCAGTGGTATTGAAACTAACATTTTAGCTTGTCCAGTGTCCACTATTATGCAGAGAACTGAAAGTGTTCTTCGACTTAGCTTGGAAGTGTTGAGTCCACATTAAGATGTGCTAAATACTGATGTATGTTGTGTGTCCTTTCAGGGCAGCAGCTATGACTCTGAGGACAGTCCTCTTGTCACTACAAGCCTTATTGGCAGCTGCAGAACCAGATGACCCACAGGATGCAGTGGTAGCCAATCAGGTGGGTGTGCATGTGTTTATGTTTTGACTTTTGGTTGACACATTTTACTATGGATATGTGTTTCTTTTTTTTAAGTGTATGTTATATGATATTAATGAATAGATGACATTGATATTATCATAAACTGATTTTGGGTAGTTAGCTGTTGATCGAGCAAAAAAGACACTTGATGAAATCACTCGCTCAACGATGAAACTAGGTGGACGTTTCTTCAAGACTAATCTCAGGAAACAGTAAAATAGGCTTTATGAGATTATGTATCAATTGTTTATTTTCTCAAATGTGTTCATCTTCTTGGTAAATAAATGTGCACAGTAAACTTCCTAAATGTAACAATAAATATGATTTCCCCCTGGACAAAACTGTTGCTCCCCTAAATATGTGAGGGCTCTTAAATCTGCCATTGTGCTATAGTATCACTTGTTGGGTACAGTAAGTGTCACTAAACAAGATTATTTATTAACACAAGCAAAGTAATAAATGCACCTCTGATGTTAAACGTTGTACCAAATATTTTTTTTCTGTTCAGGTGTGCATGTTAGATCCACCTGTGTATGACTCTGGATTGTTATCTCAAAATCCCTTGCATGCATTATTAATTTGTCTGTGCCGCCAGTTTGTGGTTACAGGTTAAGTGTTATTCAGTGCAGTGCCACTAATGTGAAGCTCTTGTGAAATATCACGTGTAGGCAGTAGTCTTTTTGCCCATCACCTGTGTTTCCTATTGAAAAGATTATCCTATTCTTTTAAACATAACACCCTCATACAATCACATATTCTGCGTTAAACAACAGACCTGTACTTGATCACTTAGAGAAGATTAGATCTACCATAGTAAGAAATTACTTTCATGTTCATGTTTGTCAGCACAGTTTCCATGACTGGATGTTAATCTGTCGGTCACGTGTCTCGTATGGAGTAGAAACCTGAGGCTGTTACTCTCTAACTTCTTACACCTGCACTGAAAATCCTGCATGAACATTTGACATTAACAATATTTGACTAGTCTTGCTGTCATGCTATTTAATGACCCTTTTTGAATAAGGTATGCTGAGTCCAAAACTACAATGAAGCTACAGAACAGTTCAAGTGCTAACAGTGTTGGGAGGGTTACTTTGAAAATGTATTCCCCTACAGATTACTGATTACATTAAATGTAATCTGTATTTGGATTACTTAAGTAAAGTAATGCATTCTGAATACTTTTTGGATTACTTCAAAATCTCCCGCCTGAGTGTCTTTAACTGGGAATTTGCTTTAGAGAATGATCTTAGATACGATCTCATAGGCTACCGTGGCTCCTTTAAACTGAAACATTAATGGATGTGTTTGAATTTGGCAAACCAGTTTTAATTTGTTATTGATCATCCAGCCACATTTAAATGATTTTTTTTAAATAGCAATTAACATTAAATTAGTAGGCTTAGGCTATATTAAAACTGAGCATCTTTCTCTGCTCTGCAGTCCAGACTACAGCCTCTGAGGCTCTCATACTTATGCAGAATACGCCTGAAAAAATACACAATTTTAAAATAGGTTTTGTGAGTGTAGGGCAAGCAGCATGATTATATTGAAAATAAAGTGATGACAGGAGCCACTGTTAAATCTGTAACTCTAAAACTGTACTTAAACTCACATCTCTACCTAAATTGGAGTCGTTTTGGAAACAGCGTGACGTTGCTGTTAAACCATTCTCATTATAAACATCATGACAGTCAGGATCCTTTTTAAAAACGTGATCCTGTCGCAGTTCATTCATGTTGTTTACCAGAGACCAGACATTGAAGAGGAATATGCTGGGCATCCTGAGAGCGCCATTACCAAAATAAAGCCAACTTCAGCAGAGACGGCCGATGAGTTTAGCACTTAACCCTCCTTTCTTTCCTAGAATGAGAGCACTTTCGGCCGGCGGAGCTGGGTTAATTGTCGCCGCTGTTTTGTCTGTCCCTCTCCCACCTTGATGGTTATAACTTCGCCACAGTGCCCAGTCAGTGCAACCCGTGTGTAGTGCGGCAGGCTAAAGTAATCCAATCCATTTTTTTTTAAAGAAAGTATCTGTCTTCAGAATACACCAATTTAAACTGTAACAGAATACAGTTACTTATATTTAGTATTTTAAAAATGTAACGCCATTATGTGTAATCCTTTACTCCCCAATCCTGAGTGCTAATTCTAATTCTAATAATAATAATAGCCTTTATTCAGGACTCAGAGGTGGTCCATATAAAAACTAAAAGTAAAGTACAGTATGGTTCATCTACACTGGCTTTATACTTCAACAGTGCACACAAAAAGCCCTGGGCAAATCTCAGCAGACTGCAGCTGTATGAGTTGATCTGCCTCTGAATGTGTCAGCAGCCTTGAAATCTTGCAGAACACTTTTATTGGCAATCTGTTGTGCAGCCACATATAAACGATGATAAAGGTGGACAGTGGGTGCACCACTCTTCTGCTCACAGGCATCTATATGCTCAGGAAAATGTACAGTATAACAAAAAGTTTCCACCCTCTTACACTTAAACTTTGTGTTATTTTACAACTTTGACTCACAGTAGATGGGAGATGAAACTCACAAGTGTTTTTGTTTCATCACCAGTCTTCTTTCTTTCAGCTATTGTTTGATCAGCCAGCAAGTACCAAAAAATATCATCTTTTCAGAGAGCTGTTGTTTTCTTCTTGTTTTCTGTCTGAGTCCAAAACTCGGACTTCACTATCAAAAGGAGGAAAAAAATGTCCATGTGGGAAGATAGTTCCCATGTCTTTTTGCTGTTTTAGTCTGAGAGGTGGTTTAATTGATGAGCAGAGTTGTCGCCAAGTTGTTAATAATTTGTTGACAGTGATCAGCAGAACATGTAAAAAGTTAAAATAAAGCTCTAAAACTTTATCTAAACTAAGTAGAGAAGTAAAAAGTTTTGCTTGTTGACAGTGGCGTGCTGAAGCCCTCTCCCTCAAACTTCCTATGTTTCGCTTTCCCCCATACAGTACAAGCAGAACCCAGAGATGTTCAAACAGACAGCGAGGCTCTGGTCTCATGTCTATGCAGGAGCTCCTGTCTCCAGTCCGGAGTACACACGCAAAATAGATAAACTCTGTGCCATGGGCTTTGAAAAAGTAAGTATTTTTAAACTTTAGTCCTCCCCTGCTGCGATACTGCTCTGCTAAATTCTCCAGCAAAAAAAACAAACTGTGTGTTCTGACGAGTTTTTCCTTTCTCTCCCCCTAGAATGCAGTAATAGTGGCGTTGTCGTCGAAATCCTGGGATGTGGAAACAGCGACAGAGCTACTCCTCAGTAACTGAATCCTGACACCCCCTTCATCCTCCTCTCCATCCCTCTCTTCCCTCCTCACACATGCACACCCTCTCTCCTCCGAAACTCCAGCTGTCTGAAGGCGCCTTTTCCTCTGTCTCACCCTCTGTTTCACAGTGGACTCCTCAACCTCCACACTTCTCCTCCTCCTCCTCTCCACCCCCGCTCCTTTATCCCCTCCTCTGTGTGGCATCTCTCCTCTCCTCCGCTCGTCACCTCTGCTGTATCACACTCCAATCAGTCGCTCTGTGAGCTCTTATCTCTGGTTTCTGTATCATTCAACGTTCCACTCAGCGCTACAATCAAAAGTCCAACCACATCTCACCCTCGTTGAAGCATATGCCAGACTTAAGACCCTGCCCACGCCCGCCAGTCTGCTAGCTTTCCTGGCTGTGTCCAGGAAGAGGCTGTCAGCAGCTCATCCTTGCCTATGCAGTGCATTTAACTTAATTTGTCAAGACCTTTGTAGGAAAGAGTCAAGCCGTTCAAGGAGGCTCTTTTGGACCTGGTCCTGATCTTTACACACTTTGATCTTGTTTTCTAAACAGGGATTAAGCAGTCCTCGACTTTTAATGTGGTATCTCTACAGCAAATTTCTCATCATCCACCCATTTTTAAACTGTTAACGCTCCGTGCTTTCAGATATCAAGGGCACTATAAAGTTTAAACATTTTCCACTTAAAATGTGGATGTTAAAATCAACTGTGGTGAAGTAAATTTAGTGCACCAAGTAGAAAATGTGGATTTATTCAGACATGGAATAGGATGAGGCTTTTTCCCTGTTCTGGAAACTAGCTCATCAAGTGTCACTGAGGTGTAGCCATACTCATTTCCATACCATGGTTTATTCCCTTCAACTGTCTGATCAACCCAAATCTCTTGCTGCAGACCATTGTTCCCACCGCATTTCGCACACACACACACACACACCTGTTCTCAACATGGCTTACTTCACCTGTCCCTTTCCCTACATTTTTAAGAAAAACATTTATTTGGTTTTTGCCTCCTACAGGAATACATTTGGATTCTTGTTTTTAAATTGAGAGAGAAACAAAACAAACAAAACAAACATGTTCAGCAGTTAACACAATCTGTCACAAGTCTGAATGGAAATGGTTCCAAACAAGTTTAAAAAATATTGCATCATCTTAACTACGCCAACAGATAAATATGTCAAAAATGATTCATCTGTAAATAAAGATATTAAAGTCTGTGTAAATTAATCCACACTCTCTTTTCTTTTTGTGTTGCCTCTCAAAGACACACTTTTAATGCATCAAAGTTACCAGCTGAAACAACTTCCCCATCCACAGATATAAGATATAGAAATATAACCCTCAGTGTAAGTCAAGTTCAATCTGATGAGTCAGTGCACTGCTTGTTAAGGATCCAGCAGGTGTTTATAAGCTTGTATGGCTGTGCATACATTTGAATAAAAAACACTGCAGCACGAAATTAAAGACCAACAGGAATCAAATCTGCAGGGAATTACATTACAAATGGAGAAAATAAACCAATTAAGATGAAGAATGTGCATGCAGAAGAACTGGAGAACAGATTATTCAAATCGGAGTTTGTCTTTCTTTAAGGTAGTACTTGGGATTAGTAGTACTACTAAGGCTCTGCTGTTGTGTTAAATTCCTGAGGGAGTGAGCAAATTTTCGCCATCGCTTATCACGACGTTCCGATCACCTTCGCTCATGCCGATGGAAACTAAGGATGAGCACATTAACAGATGGCCTGCTTGGTAGCGTGTTGCGATATGCTGAACCTCTCCAGGAAACCTGGCAGTAATCTGAATGTTGTATTTCAGCCCACACGCTCGCAACCTCAGAGGAAAGAAGCTGCCACTTGATGTGTTTATGTCTGCTGATCAACAGCAGTATGTAGCGCAGATCCCTCAGGTTTTCCCGGGCCTCCCTGGTGACAAAATCTCATTTTATATCCTGGATGTTGGCATATTTCTCCAGTGTATCTACTGTACCATCTGGAACTGCTCCAAGCATCCCAGAGCAGAGGGATGAATATACAAGACAGAAAACGAGCATTCTGTGTGGCTCATATAATGACCCTGAAGTAATCACTTGCCATTAAAATGCACACAAAATAAATTAACTAACTGCATTATTAAAGTGTTGAAGCTTCCACAGGCCTGATGATGTCACCACAGTGTACCTCCGCCGCTGTAAGAACTTGCTGTTTATGCTTGGACACAAAAGAAAATGTGAGTGTGCTTCTTAAAAAACATCTTTTATTACAGCATAACTCTCAAGATTCCTAAATTGATTTTGCATATACTGTATGTGCTTTTGTAAATTTGGATCATCATTTTTACAGCCTTGCTTTAGGCAGGGCTATATTTGCAGTGTCAACCCATAATATCAGCGTAGCTTCCTCAGCACTGCTTCCACCATCCTTTGTTTTGTTTTTATGCCTCTGCTGGGGAGAGCTGTGGCTGAGGGTTTTTGAGGTTTTTGGGTGAGCGCGATACCTGAGGGAATTTCTTCAAATTCACTTGGACTCATAGACGAATTGATGAGGTCATGGTCGAAAATCAAGGTCACACTGACTGTAGTATATAAGGAAAGACTGGAGGCATTGCATTACATCTGGCACAAACCTTCACTTAGATGTGATGGAAATTCTAGTTTTTAATGTTTAACTGCTTCTTTCATGAATCATGGAGCTTTCCAGCCATGCACTGTCTGACCCCCATATTGCTGCGAAGGCCCTCATCTGCAGACTTATTCACTGAGCACTTTATAACCTTGTATTAGAAGTAGCTTCTATACAAGTGCTCTTGGGAGACTAGTGAGCCTTGAACACGTACCGTAATAGTATTCGAATTTTTCACAGTGATTTAACTGTGGAAAATCCTGAAGTAACAAATATCCTCTCACAATATTTGACTTATTAAAACAGTTTTTACTCATGTTTACTAATTAAAACAGCAAAAGCAAAAGCATCAAGTTAAATAAACATCTGATTTTATCTGATTACTACTCTAAAATTCCAGAGATACATTTTAATTTGCATTAATGTGCTTTTACTGTTCATTACTGATGCTTTGATGCATGAATTTGAACCAAAAAGACAATCCACACTTGTTAGTTGTTCAGATTTCTAAATAAATAAACTATGAATTGATTTAATTTTAAGACGGCATGCAAAAAGAGAGTTATTAAGAGATGTATTAATCAGAAAAATTATGTCTTATTTGTGCTATTAAATTTCATTCAGTTACATACATAACCATCTTTCCTGTCTCATACCCTGGGAGTCTGGGTCTAGGACCAGCAGTCCACCTGGCAGCGTTTGATTGACAGCCTAATAGCCCAGTGTGTGGTGAGGCGATGATTCACGGGCATCCTGTTTCTTTCGGTCTGCTGCTGCTACGTGATAGCCGGAGTTTTATTCCGTGTCCCAGGCAGCAGACATGCTTCCTCCCCCGCCAAGCAGTAGGAGCTGGTCTCACTGCAGTGATGACCAGATGAAACGGCGCCCTGCTATGAGCAAAGGAGTTCAGTCGGGGTTGAACTGGCATGTAGGTCTGTCAGAGGGTGAAATCCAGGACCTGTGGATTTGTGGTCCCACTTACTTTTTTATTTCTTCTCAGAGGTATTCAGAAATGTTGAAGATCATCCCAATAATCTGTCTGGCGGTGCTGCTTCCTGAAGGTGAGTCAGACATGAGCTCAGTGAGTCTCTGTGCTGTCATTAATCTTTTGAACAGATTGTGCTGTTGTGAACTTAAACATACAGGCTTTTCATTTGGTCAAAGAAAAAAAAAGAGGAAACATCAGAAGTTTATGAATATTATTTGCATTGCCACATTATCTGCATTGTCTTTCAAGTAAAGAAAAGTTTTCTAGATGTTGAATTTTGTGTATGCGTTTTAAACCATTGAATTGAATTGTTTGCTGATTTATTAACATTTTGGTATCTAAACCCAATGTGCAATATTCACTAAGCTAACTAAAAAATGAAACAAAAACGAATTATTTGTACAATAGTTTGAAATAATAATAAATAAATAAAAAGTTGTTATAGCAATGAAATATACAGTATTTCTGATTAATTTGGCAGATAACTAACAAACACAAACAAAAGAGTTATTCCTACATTAGCTTCCATCAACCACAAACAAAATAAGTCCTTTAGTAGCACTGGAAATAATATAAAAAAGTAAGTGTGTAAAAGTATAGCATGTAGAAAAAATAAATAATCACAACTATACTAATGGAAAAGGTGTCAACACATGGCGTTTAGCTTTTGTAGATGAACTCAGATGCAACTATGTCAATGCAGTTTAAACCTTGTTGGCCATCTTTATGTTTGTGTGCAAGGTGACAGAATGACGTCAGAAGGGACAGTATGTAAAACAACATTAGAAAACACAAAGTTTGTTTTGCCACAGATTGAATTATTAGTAATGATCTTGTCTGTCTCTCTCCAGTGGTTCACTCAGCTGAAGGTCACTACGCTCAGAAGCTTCTGAACGACTTGATGGAGAATTACTCCAGCGCCCTGCGTCCTGTGGAGGACACAGACAGCGCCCTCAACGTCACCCTGCAGATCACACTCTCTCAGATCAAAGACATGGTGAGTGTTTGCTCATCTGCAAGATCCTCATATCCTGAATTCCAAAATGGCCATTATATATGTTGCATATTAACAGAGGATCAGGACAATCCACAAATAAAAATACAAATGCCAGTTTCTTCTGTAAAGTTATCCCAGTATTATATAGTAGTGGCTGTTTGTTTATTTATAGGATCCCCATTAGCTGATGTCATGACATTACCTATTCTTCCTGGGGTCCCCAATACAATAAAAAAAAAACATAGTACATACTCACATTCATCGCTGTTACAGATCACTGTAACACCTCATCATATACACAAACAGCAAACAGTCTAAGATATATTATAAGGTACAAAGAATACATCATACATCACATTACAGTACCACAACAGTTTAACCCACAAATAAATTCCTATAATACGTTATATATATCTTACTCATTGAATTTTCAATTTATTTAAATAGTCTTTTACTACCTTTTTAAAAATATGTTTTGAGTTAAAGCAGAAGTAAGCGGAATATTTGTGTTAATATAAGTCTTAAATAGTTATATCTTCCGACGGCAATCACTTATATGGAGTGTTTGGTCTGAAACACGGGTCTGTCAGTCACTCTGCTCTGCTGTAAGCCGAGGAGAAAACTTTCCTTGTATCCTACAACCTTTATCCAATGAGGAGAGAGAACGGCATAAAGGGGCGGTCCTCTCTGTGTGTGCAGCCAAGGGATGCGCGTGAATGTGGTGACGTAGGGACGAGGGCGGGGGCTGCTAACTCCATCGGCTGACAAGAAGTTAGCCAAAACGACCGGATCGCTTACTTCTGCTTTAATATTTTTTATATTATTAGGTAATGTGTTCCATCCTATAATGGCTCTGTATATTACAGTATGTTTTTAAAAAGTTTGTTCTTGGTTTAGGTGCCAGTAAATGATCATATCTTGATTGTCTGGTTGGATATTTATTGACATGAATGCTGTGTTAATTTCTGATTAATTTGACAAGGACCATGTAGGCCTAAATACATCCAACTCAAAGCCAAAACATAAAGATGAGATGTGAAGTTGGAATTAAACTAAAAGCTCTCTGGGTTTTCATGGGATGGATTTGTGGGTGCTGATGTGTATGGATGACAGACAGACCTCCTACTGTACAGGCCTGGGCCTACTGTTACTCAGCTGGATTAGGTTCCCGTTCAGGTTCAGTGCTGTGTCAGCCCACAGTGAATTAGCACTGTGTGTGTGTGTGTGTGTGTGTGTGTTTGGATTTGGCTTTGTGTGGCCGGAGAGAGAGAGAAACCAGCTTTCCTGCTGAATGTAATGTCTCTGTGGTATACTGTACAAGCTTGTCTGTTGATATCAGTCTGTCATGTTTCAGAAGACAGGAGTGAAGGCCCAGACAAGAAATATGTGAGTGCGTGTGTGTGTGTGTGTGTGTGTTGGGGTGTCCTATTACCCAAAGCGGTTATGTTTTCTCCGGTTCGGTGCTTCAGTGTAGCTCTGGCAGCGATACCAAAACCACCCCCACCAATCGCCCTCATCCTCCAGTCGGTCTGCTCATCCACCTGATATTGACAGACAGGTCTGGATTTCAGTTGTCGCGATAATCTGAGGCGTAGCTGCCGACGTAAGGCTCATAGAGAGTTAATGAGAAGGAGATCAAGAGGCTCTCTCTTTAAGCTCCTTTAAATATGTATCCATTGTCTATAGGCAGGTGTGTGTTTGTATGAGTGCACTTGCAAATGCCTTTTCCTATTTGTGTGATTGTGTGTGTGTGTGTGTGTGCGTGTGTGTGTGAAGGATGAGAGGAACCAGGTGCTAATCGCCTACCTTTGGATTAGGCAGACATGGTATGATGCTTACCTGAGGTGGAATAAAGAGGACTATGACGGACTGGATGTCATCCACATCCCCAGCAGCCTGGTGTGGAGGCCCGACCTCGTCCTCTATAACAAGTACGCCCGTACGTCACACAAACACACACACACGGTCACATTGGCCCCTATTTGGAACCTTAATGATCCATACGAGGTTGAAAATATGTGTTATTTCACAATTTTCACAAAAAAATTCCACCAACAGGCAGGATTATTCACATGCACACATTCACCCTTGGGAGCTAACCACTTTAACAGACTAACTTCTCAATTAGGGCTCTTCACTAATAATCTCATTGATCGCAAAATTTGAGTTATTTTATAATAATTATCTCTTGCATGTTATTTAAGCAATATCACACGAGAGGGAGTGCTGTTGTACTGTATATCAGCACGGCTGTGATTCGGTCGTAGGCACGAGGCCGCAGGCCGAGTGCCGCAGATAATCACACCGTGCTGATATACAGTACAACAGCACGACCTCGAGTGTGATATTGCTTTTATACAACAGTGCTACGAGCGCATTTTTAGAACAGTAATAAACTACAAGAGATTATGATTTGTTTGTTTATTTAATCATTTATTTGGCTCCGCCAACAGAAATAGTTCCGCAACTGGAAGGGAGACAAGGCTGTTGCCAGGCAACACATAAACAGTTCATACTAGCTTGCTACTAGCTACAAGCTTCTCCACCGAGCTGCTTCCAGTGCTGGTTCTGGTTCTGAGCCCGTGTCTGATCAGCACCGCAGCAACAGGACCAGCGTGAAGACACAGAGACGTTATCGATACCGTATTACATTTGTTTATCATCTATGTAATCAATATAAACACAGTTGAAGCTAAGTAGCTGAGCTACGTGGCTAACAACAGCTAATGCTAATATCAAAACACATCACCGTCAAAACGTAGTTGCCCCCGCGGCGATTTTTTTTCCAGCCGGGTTTAGTAGAGATTTATCGCCAATTAGACGGACCAAGTCAGGTCCAGGTTTTAATGTTCACGTCCGTTTATAACTGCAGCAGCAGCAGCAGCAGCAGCAGCAGCAGCAGCAGAGAGATGGGGCAGCTCCTGTATGGGGAGCGTAGCTCTGACTTAGCTCCTGTCCAGCTGAACAGCGGAGTGATACTGTCTGTGAAAAGTCCCAGTGCTGTTATACTGTATATCAGCACTATGGAATGTCTCGTTGTCCAATCAAATTGCTCGGTTGGGACCGGTCGGAACTAACTGTTGTATAAAATTACATAATTAATAAGATTCTTCTGTCAGCCCCTTTATTATAGTGAAGGGTTAAAATGAGAGAGATAATATTGCGACATGTTGTGTAATTGTATTTGTGGTGCATTTATTTACTTTGTTCATGGGCATGGGCAAAAAAACAACAACAACTTCAAGCATACTTGAAAAAAAAAATCCGAAGTACAAGGTACTTATTGTACCTTGTACTAAAAAATGTACAAGATATATTTTCAGTATTGTGTATTAGAACAAGTGTAAAATCTGAAATTTAGTGGTTATGTAATGTATAACCCTAACCCTATTATAAAATATATGTATGCTTGTAGTGTCTAATGCAAAAGCTCTAAAAGAAAACAACCCATGATCATTTTTGAGTCTGAATAATACTTTTGTACATGTAGTTTATATTGCAGTAGTGTTGTACTGGTTTGTATTAGATTGTGTGTCTAATACACAGGTCAATACATATTGTGATAATGTGCAACATACAGTAAGAAAGTAAGTATGTAAAATGTATTTATATAAACTATATAATGATACACACACACACACACACACACACACACACACACACACACACACACACACACACACACACACACACACACACACAATGACCCTGCAGTTAGCTACATGACACACGCAACATAAAATTGTGTCTGTCTCCACTCTCTCTCCTCCTACAGAGCTGACGATGACTTTTCTGGGCCGATGGACACAAATGTGAGACTGCGCTACAATGGGGAGCTAACCTGGGATGCTCCTGCCATCACCAAGAGCTCCTGTGTGGTGGACGTCTCCTACTTCCCCTTTGACAGCCAGGAATGCAACCTGACGTTTGGTTCCTGGACCTACAATGGTAACCAGGTATAAAGAAACATATTACGGATGACAAACCCAGTTCAGTTTGATTCATCCACTTTTTCAGAAAGATGATGATCCCCTCAGGGGACTAAAAACTCATTCAGGTAGAGGCTACGTGTTAGACCAGGGGTAACTGCCACTGATCAGCTTGAAAAAGAGATCAGACATACGCTCTAATTATATCCACTTGTTTGTTTGTTTTTTTTATCTTTTTTTGGAAAATGTCAGTGGGTTGAGCTTGTTCTGTGTGCCTCCTTAACTCCTACTCATCTCTTTATCTAACTCCAGGTAGATATCATCATGGGCATGGACAGCGGTGACCTGTCAGACTTTGTAGAAAACGTGGAGTGGGAATGCCATGGGATGCCGGCCACAAAAAACGTCATTATGTACGGCTGTTGTTCTGACCCATATCCGGACATCACGTACACCGTGCTCCTGCAGCGCCGCTCCTCCTTCTACATCTTCAACCTCCTCCTCCCCTGTTTCCTCATCTCCTTCCTGGCTCCTCTGGGCTTCTACCTGCCTGCAGACTCTGGGGAGAAGGTTTCCCTGGGAGTGACAGTTCTCCTGGCTCTCACTGTGTTTCAACTAATGGTGGCTGAGAGCATGCCTCCATCAGAGAGTGTGCCGCTTATAGGTAAGACTGTGAGTTAATGTCGAACCTGCTACATATCTGCATTGTCATTGTGATATTAAAGGGACATTGTGTAACTTCTCCTGTTATCTATTCACGAAAATCGATTATTTCGTTCAAAAGTATGTTTTTCATTAATCAGTAATCACCCCCATCAACAAAATGAAGTGTTCCTTTCAGCTCTGAATTTGCCGTTCATATCATTCATATCTACATGGAGCGGGTAAGCTCGGTGCTGGCTGCCATGTCGTGTCGCCATGTTTTTACGTTCAGTGGCAGCGTGATGGTAGGAAACCACGGAAACTCACCGGAGACACCGGAGCTGTTGGCTCAGGTCGAGGTGGCGTCTGTGAAAAGTCACCGCGGTAACGCAGTGAGGAGGAATGGAGCGTTACACTGATGCTGCATTCACCTGCAGTCGGACAGACGGCCGTCACTAACAAACCAGATGGCATTTTAGTCACAGAAGTCGAGAGAAAGCCGGTAAAACGTGGATCAGGTAAACAATACAACATCGCCATGACAACATATTGGCTTGTTTATGCCGTTACGTGCAGCGGCTGTCGTCAGTCTGCCATCTGCCCAATTTCACATGAATGCAGCATGAAAAATACGATTGAGTTGCTTGCGATATACAACCACAACACTAGATGGGGGTAATTCCTACACAATGTACCTTTAACAAGCGACAGAGTGGGCAGCATTGTGTTATACCCCTGTCTCTTTTCTCCCCCTGCCAGGGAAGTACTACATTGCCACTATGACCATGGTCACAGCCTCCACTTCTCTCACCATCTTCATCATGAACATCCACTTCTGTGGTGCGGAAGCCAAACCAGTCCCCCACTGGGCAAAAGTCCTCATCATCGACTACATGTCCAAGATTTTCTTTGTTTATGAGGTAGGTGAGAATTGTGCCTCTGCCTCCTCCTCCTCCTCTTCCTCCCCTCATTCCCACCAAGACGAATTCCGCCACCAGCACAGCAGCTCCCACGTTCACGCAAACGGAAAACCGGGGAGCCACAGAAGCCGAGATGACCGGCAGAATCACAAATCACAATACCCCAGGCCCCAGACCCCAAAACCACAACAACATCCCAGAGTGAAAGTCCAGCACCACATCATTAGAGAAGAGAGGAGTCACCTCTCCAGCTTTGCACCTGGGAAGTATGAAGGCTCTAATGGTAAAATCCCCATAAGTGACTGTTGTAAAGAAGACCAGAAGGTCCCCTGCTGTCCGGAAGACAAAAAGCCTCCACCTCAAGGCCCCACTGTGACCTTTGGCCCCTGTGTGCTCTGCAGCCATGGCAGTGGCTTCCCCGGTGTGGACACCAAGCTGGTGCGCAATGTCGAATATATCGCCAACTGTTTCCGAGAGCAGAGGGCCACCTGCGCCAAGGGGGCGGAGTGGAAGAAGGTTGCTAAGGTGATGGACAGATTCTTCATGTGGATCTTCTTCGTCATGGTTTTCCTCATGAGCATCCTCATCATGGGCAAGAAACCGTGACCAAATAGTGATCCTGTGGATTTTTTAATATATTTGACTATATAGTCAGAAAAAAAGGTGGGTGGACTATATTCTTTTTTATAAGTGTTGTTTGTTGAAAATTTATTTATTAATGTAACATAGGTTATAAATATATATATATATATATATATAGAAAAAGCATACTATACTTGCATTTAATGTTTTCCCCCAGCACAGGCTATATTCCTTAACATTATTAAAACATTAAAAACAATGATTTTTTTTAAATACACAGTCATTTTGTGTTCATGTAGCAACATCACATTATTTGAAAATGCCTATATAGTTTATACTATAGTATTCTGCATTCTTGTAAAATCATCCATTCTGTGTCTCACTTTGCACCTTTACAAAACAATGTGTAGCAACCCCAGCGACAGCCTGTTAAAAGGGTGCAGCTTATTACCCTATCCCCATCAATCCTGGCTTTCATGTAAAGGTATGTCATCATCCGACCATTGACTCCCACACGCAAGGTGATCTGCTGTCAAGTTAAAAAATGACCAGCAGAGACAGCACATGTCTTATTCACCACTGTGAAATCATATGCCTGGGGCCGACAGAAACAGCATCGGTGCACACGCTCCTGACCTACAGAATAATTTTTCTGTTCAAAATCATCCAGTGAATAGTTAATGAGTGAGCTTTGTTTGTTGCACAGCCAAGGCAGCGAGCATGTAAGGTAATATTGAGCATCAATTATGTAACACAATGTGCACACTCTGACGCCCACCCCCTCCAAACACCCCTATACTTTGAACTTGGAAAGTCAGGTGCATGTATGTGTGTGTGTGTGTGTAATGGGAGTAGTAAGGAATGAAAAACAATAAGGAAGGGAAAAAAACCTAATAATGTTGATACCAGAGGTGGAAGGTAAACTATATTAATTAAAGTACAACACTGAAGAAAAGCTTTGAGGCATATGTGCCTCATCTAAATATTTCTATTTTTGTTCAAGTTTACTCAACTAAATTTCAGATGAAAACATAAGATAGATGGATCTAATGCCACCTCAACCTATTAAAATACTGCATCAACACTTTAAAGGGGGCCACTTTTCATACTTAAATAGATTTTGCTGCTTAACTTTCCACATATTTATTGCAGATGGATTCGGTGCAGGATTGTGTACTGTATGAAGGATTGAAACAAAAATTAAACTACATTGTCCATGATCATAATCATCATCATCATCATGAAAGAATATTAACCTTTGTGATTTCTGTGTCACAGAGGACCAGAATAACCACATCTTTCATGGGATGTGTTGATAATGTAAAACATATTAAATATCACTGGACTTATTCTTTAACTTGGAGTTTATTTACATTTTAGCACTTGTGTATTTTCATTCTTTTTCCAAAATCTCTGTCAAATTGATCCTTAAGAAGGAGGTAAAGGTGATGATAAACAGAAGAATCAGGATGATGTCTCTCCAAGATTTCCCCCCACAATACCTAAATCCCACAATAGAGGGCGTCCTTTTCCCACACTCTGATGGTGGATGCCCTGGAGCATAACTGTTTGAAGCTGCATGTGGCACCACAAGCTACATGATTTGCACCTCAGAGTTATCCCTGCTGTCTTTTCATCATCCACGGAAACCTCACAAAATTTCACTACTGCAGGCCAAATAAATAAAAATGAATTTGTCGGCTGTATTAGTTCTATGTTCTATAGTAGCTATATATCTATAGAAACTACATGTGATGCTTGCTGCAATTCTATGATTAAATGCAGGCTATTGATGGAAGTGAATTAGTAGAAATGCTGGGGCAGCAGGCAGTCTGTTGATTGTCCTACTGAGTCTCTAGCATGGGCCAACAATCAAATGGACAGAGAATCACTTTTTTTTTTTAATCTTCCTTTCCAAAGTGATTGTCATGGTGGGGGTTGATGCTTCTGATATAAGTGAAAATATCTTATATATGCTATCTGAAAGGAGCCGCTGCATTGTGTTCCATTAGAGCGCAGTGAGCCGCAGGGGCCACAGCAGGCTGTAATCACCATGGGAGACCAGGAGAAGTGCAAACCATGTAATTTGGACAGGCGCAGCAGCTCAGACTCTGAGGGAAAGACTGCTGGGAAAATTACCATGTACTTTGCAAAATTTCACTTGGAGAACTATTATCTGTCACCACTTAGATTTACACACAGAAGAGGAAAATCACTGTGATGATACAATGTATTCACCTATGACTGACTATAGTAGTGGAAAAGAACACACAATTACCACCCTAAAGCACAATGTTGAGGCACGTTGCATAAATGTTCCCATATTATGCTAATTTATGTAGCTCACAACATTTTAAAGGGACATATTGTACTTTGCAATCACTTTTATCTGGCAGCTTTCATCCACGTTTCTCTACAGTTTAAGATTCTTCATAGAAAACTTAGGAAAATATTACCTTCACCAATAATATAAGAATATACTGCAAGAGAAGCCATTGTGCATAATGTGAACTTTTTTGTAATGGACTATTTTTACACTTATTCAATGAAGACATTTACATCTTTATTTTGAACTCTTTGCAAGCAATTTTACAAGATTAAAACACTGGAAAATTTCCTTCACTGCACTTTTGTTTAGTAGCCTATCACTGACTGGCCTTATGGAAAGAAACTTGAAGTGTCTGGGTGTAGGTGTTGAAATTGTTTAGTCTACTGTGCATTTGAAAATAGGCTTTGGAGTAAATATGCAAGACTGCAAACAAATAACACAATACAGGAGAGGTGTTCAACAGGGGGTCCATGGAGGTGCTGCAGGGGGGTTGTGGAAATTTTGGTTGTTTAGACAATGTTTTATATCTTTTAGTTTCCACATTTATGTTTCAAATAAAAATGTCAATTTGAATAGCTTGTCTGCATGATTATCATGCAATTGTTGATATTGGCATTGGTATCAGGCAAGGTCTGTTTATAAATGGCACTGGCAGAGAGGGACAGCCCCTACTCACTGTACACGTTTAGAAAAAACATGAATAATATGAACCTAGCTTAGTGAATGGACAATAACAAGCTATATGATACTGGCCCCAGTTTAATATAATACACTTTTTTTTAATATAGTAGGGGCCCCTGCTCCATATCTCTGGCACTTTGGGGGTCCTTGGCCTGAAAAACGTTGAAGACCACCAATAATCTTTTTTTCTTCTTTTTTTTCAACTTTATTAGTTGTAGCAACAACAAACATTTCAGTCTTTCCAGCTCACATTCGTTACAACAGTAAAGTTACAAATGACAATATAAAAAAAGTTAAGCAAAAGAGAAAACAATCAAATTAACAATAAAAGAAAATACATTTTGGTGACAGACCTCGTATCCCATGAGAATTAGGCCTATAATTATAGCTAATTGTTGTGACAGATTAGTTGAACATTTGTTCATTATTGCTAGGCCTATACATTTCTTATTTGTAATTAACTTAAGAGACTTAAAATGTAATCAACTTCAATCAAAAACAATTTAAATGATGGTGAAGAATTCAGAAATGTACATTTATGGATATGAAATTTCCCCAATAAAGACCACCAATAATCTTTACCAAACTGTGTGACATGATGACATCACAATGTTGTCCTTGTAAACTTAAAATAGATATCTGCTGGTCATGGTAATATTCATTAGCCTAGCCTACTGCTTTCAGTTTTAAATGTGTAAATGGTGCTGTGTGTTCAAGTGTAAGTAGGAGTTTTACAGTTATTTTTCTGTCTCGGATGAGGAGCAGAGTGGAGGGAGGGACATGTTTCGCCTCTGCCTTTGCACGAGTCCTCTATGGACCCTGAAAACAGCAGGTGCATGCCATCTGCAAATGGTTCAGATTTATGTCCGACTGTCCACCGGTGCTGTCATTAGCTGTCGTTTGACATACTGCTGTGTAAAAACTTTAACAAGCTCATAATGTCCCGGATTGATAGAGGACACGCAGCGCTAAAGAGATATTCTTGATCCGTGAAGAACGGGACCTTGAAATTGGAACGTAGTGGTTGCCATGGTGACGGAAGCACGCTAATCCAAAAAGTGCTCTGAAGACATTAGGAAGTTTGTTTTTAAGCGGAGGCACAACCCTGGGTAAAATAAAACGTAAAACATCTTTATAAATGGTCGAGGAGAACTCCAGGGTAGGAGCAGGAAGTGTGGTCAACATCTGCGGAGACGCCCATCAGCTCATAACGGACCCAGATTTATAGTGGGGAATTTATTTGCGTCTAGTCGCGGAGTCACCGGAACAGAACCAGCAACCGTTAAAACCTGCATCACCTGCACCGGTAGACGAGTATGGAAAGTCCCGGAAACGAGTAAACTTTTTTGGGGGGAAAACAAAGCAGGACTCTCTTCTCTAAGGTAAGCTGAGTTACACCGGAACATTTCCAAATTTACCGCAGCAGACAAACAGCAATGTTAGCTTGGTTACATACATCATTGCCACGAAAATCTAAGCTAATTGCTAACGTTACACTAGCCGCTTGTGATTGTTTTTGTTGATGCACTTTTATGATGCTCACTTGAATCTGTTTTTTTTTTTACACTTGTAAGCACTTTGTAAGCACTTTTCATTTCTACGCCATATAAAAAAGTTCATCATAATCATTACTTTCTACTGCCACGTGCATCTTTTAATAAATACAGTAGCATGCAAAAGTTTGGTGAAAATTTCTGTTAACGTTAATGTCAACAGATAGTGGAAGATGAATGTCCAAAAGGCATAAAGTTACAGATGACTCATTCCCTTTATTCACATTTATGAATATGATATCTTTATTTTACATTTTCAAAATGACAGAAAAGGAAAAGGGGCCCGCAGCAAAGGTTTGGTCTAAACTCTCACAGCATGTAAATAGCTAATGTGATGATCTCATACCTTGGTCAAAGTTATTTGGGAGCTCAAGTCTCCCGGGTTTCCCATTCTTTTGCAGGCTGCTGCTTTGTTTCCCATTTTCACTCTAAAATTGTAGTAACAAAAATAATACACTGATTGCTTTAACTATTGCAAACGAGTGTTTCATGTTTAACTTTCAGTTAATCTTCCACTTGCTTAACAGAAATTTTCACCAGGGGTGCCCAAACCTTTGCATGCCACTGTTATTTGGCCACATTATCCTCTCTTCTGGTCAAATTCCCTGCTTTAACTTATTTTAAATTACATGAAGCAAAGATAGTTCATACTGTAGTACAGTGGTTTGAATCACACTATTAACACCATGGTTATAAATGTGAGTGTAGGCTAATTGATTGGCTGCCCACACTTTGCATGGCTAGACTGTGAGACATTTATTCACCAGTAAACATGTCTATAAAATTTATGTGGGTTAAAAAGTAAAATGGATTTTCCCAAATCTCCATGTTGTCTCAGAGTCTAACTTGTGTATGAGTGGTTTATGCATTATTTATTCCCTTGAAGTAAATATACATTTTTTGGGGGGCACATTTTCAGGTGATTAAGAAGAAGCACAACGAGATGGTGAAAAATAAAAACAGACGCTCTTCCACATTAAAACTAGCTGATTCCCAGATTGCAAGCAGCGAAGATCTGACTCCCCTGGATGACCCAGCCAAAGGAGACGTTGCTGCTGCCTCTCCAGAGCACCAGCCCGATGGCCAAGTTCAGTCGGGCTTCTCAGACAGAGTCTACCTGCTGGCATCAACCATCTTCCAGAATAACCACCTGGAAAAGCCTGCTTCCCACCGGTTGGTGAATTATGGCAAAGACAGAGGTCTCCCCTTACCAGAGGTCAGAGATAAAGAGCTGTGTCGCACTGCGTATGAACTAACCTTCAACACACTGAAATGTAAGTTTGTCACATGGTGATGTCAGGTTGATTGTTTTTTTTTACCTTGTGTCCTAACTACTTTTGCTTTTTTTCTTTACTTGCTTCCCTTTCTCTAAACCTTACACATATGCCCACAGCTTCACCAATTACACATTCAAATTGTGTGTTTGGGGTGAATTGTTCGGTGTGAGGACATTGATTTATTCCAGGTACAGTAAATTGCATGTAAAACAAGTAAAGTATCTGACTCCAAGCAAACAAACAGCCATTTGAAGTGAGAATGAATAGCCCTGGGGAAGTTAATTGACAGGCAGAATTGGATATAGATAGATTGATGAAGGGCAAGAAGAAGAGAAAAAAATGCTTGAATGACCAAGGGGAATTCTTCATGATGCTACAAATCAATTTGGCCCATAATCTGTTATCCGGGACTGGGGCGGGGTCTGGGTGGCAGAAGTCACGGAGGTGTGTAATCACCATGGTGATAAGGGAGGAGAGGTGAGCCAACTGTCAGCGTAGGAAGCTGGCCGGAATCGATTTAATGCGTTCTCAGTGGATAGAGAGGTCAGGTAGGAGGAACACCCTCATAGCCATGAATGATTTTACTCATTCTCACTATCCAGCCGCTCAACTTGGATAAGCCTTGGGCCTACATGTCCCACAATTAATGCAGATCACTTCAAAATCTAGCATCTAATCTATCATCACAAGCCCCAGCACATCATTGCAATAACCTTTATTAGTTTAACAGCTGTAGGTCATAGTACTTACATTAGTGGATGAAATCGACTATGTTGCCAAGGATATTCAGAGAGCACTTAGAGATCTTATTTCCAGGACATTGTTTTCATTCATCACCCTTTTCTTACTTTCTACAAGAGAATGCCTGTTTGTTTGTACTAACCATAATGAGGAATTTTCTTTTACAGCAGGCATGTGAAAACAAATTAATTTGCACAAGAGCACTAGTTTCAGCTCTGCTTACTGGAAAAAACGGCCTGCTTGAGCTCATAATAGTTACAGTATACTGCATTATTTGCTAAATTTAATCCTCTTTTTGTTCAGAGCTTATTTCAAAGACAATAATTCCAGTCTTATCAGTGCTATGTTAGTACTGTTGTTTTGGGGTTTTTTTTTAATTTTTTTTTACAGTCCCCATCCCGCACATATGACATTTTTAGAACTGGTTAATTTGTAGAATTTCTATAAGCAGAATAATAATGTCATTTTGCAGTTTTTTTTTTTTTTGGAATGTGGTCTGCACATAAAATAGATTAAATATATCCTTCCTGTCTACATGAGGCTGAATCAAGTGGTACTGCTACAATAGAGTTCTGATTACATGATAACTGTATTGCTGTTATGGAGATATGATTGGTGACTTACTCGATCACATAGGTATGTTGGTCACATATTAGATTCTCTCGTGCTGTGTGGTTAAATTGGGTGCAGATGAAACGACACAACCTGGAAGCCAATGTTAATCTCTCCTCTTCCTCTTCCTACCAGCAGAGTGACTTTTGGTGCAGAAATTGATTTGCTAGTGACACACACCCATGCTGGCAGCCACACACACACACACACACACACACACACACATACATTAACATGCACACATTGTTCGTGCACTGCCTGGCAATGACTGATCCAAAATTGAGCTGAGGTCAGTTGTTAACCCAAAGAAGAAATGCTTCAGCAGCGAAAAACACACAGAGCAAAATGCCAATGAGCTCTGGTATTGATCTTGTGATTATAACTCTTATCTGCTGAAAACAAAAAAAAAGTCATCCAGTAATCTTCCCGTCGGTGGCTGAGGACACAGCCTTGTCAGTCATTCAAATTTGGATTGAAAATTGGAGATGATAAACCCTGGTGTAGATTTAGCAGATTTCAAATAAAGACAAGGTTGAAGTGGTTGAAATAACAAATATACAGTAAATAAAGTCAAGTCCTTTTTGCCTTCGCCTCTGTGCCGCTCTTTCTTTTACCCTTTGTTCTGATTGTTCTCTTTCTTTTATATCTTCAGGGGCTGTACTGTTTTTTCGACCTCCCCCGTCTCTTTAAAAATCCCTTTTTCTTTTTCTTTTTCATATCTGAGTGACTTTCTACTCGATCACTGACCTGGAGGCAGTTTGTGTTGTCAAGGTTTCGTTTCTTGTTGATTGGTCATACAGTACTGTATGTTCTCATTGCTCGAGGTACGTTCAGATGCCGAGCTATGTAAAGTCATTTTTGTGTTAATTTTTACTGGTAGAAAAATAGTTGACCTTGTCGCAGGCAATGAGAGTCCCCCTCCTCTTCTCCTCCTCCTTTCCTGCTTCCCTCTTTCTTTCCACTGGCTACTCCTCTGAGTATTTCTGCCTCATTGTCCATACCGTCCAACTGGGCTGCCAGACGCCCTTGTCAGATGACTGTGGCTGCTGTATTCTCTGTGTGCGACTAGAAGGGTTCTTTGGACCGCTTTGTGTGTGAGGCAGGCTAGACTCGGAGCAATAGAGAGAGGAAGACTTGTCTGTTTTGTCCTTGACCACAATCACGACAGCTACCAACCAGAATGCCTCAGCAAATACTAAATAGTGAAGGTGCAAAATATGTAAGAGAGCCTCTCTATGTTCATCGGTAAATGTGCAACTCGTGGCATGTACCTTTTTTTGGGGGGGGGGGGGGGGGGGGGGCTCATCCTCTGTCAGATTAATGTGCAATCTGGTGCACTGATGTGGAACGCTGTGAGACAAAGACCTGGCTGAACACAAGAGATGCTGCATTCAGCTCTGGCTCTTTCACTAAGGATTTGTTTGACTACAGTCCCCATCAATCACAGGTCATTGTATAATACCTGGATAGAGGCCATGAAACACACAACCTCAACATGGGCCCTCCTGGGATTACCACTGCCTCCTGCTGGTGTAGGACACAGTTCTTGTTACACTGATTCCAAGCCTGTTTTTTTTGCATATCAACCTCACGTACCAAGGTCTCTGATTTGAGAAATTCTGTCTTGCCCCTACAAGTAATATCCAGCACTATTTCTGCTGTGTAAAGATGTCCACTGTACGTGATTTATAGTTGCATTTTCTCTGTGTTTTACTCAACCTGCTGCGCGTGATTTATAGCATGTGGAGGACTGTGACCTCTACAGACCCAAGCATCACGGCCCCTTCTGGGGTCTGTGCTCTGCGAGTGGTTATCTCTTCTCTTCTTATCTTTAAGAGACCCTCTGCAGTAATGGCCACTATTGTAAACCTTATTGACCTACATCGGCTATAAATTAGAACACCACTGATGATTGTTTCAACAATTAAAGATAAGCTCCATTACGTGGCATCATTTATTTATTTGTGTGTGTACCTGGCTGCCCCTCTGGGGATGTGCCTAGATACATGGCACGGTTTGCCATGCTGTGATAAATTAACTGCAGTGTTGGTGGTTTCCATGGTGCCTCGGTAAATGGGCTCTGTCCCGGGCTTACCTCCTATTTGCAGCTTAAGAGCTGTGTCGAAAAAGAAGAAGAATTAACCGAGAAGCCAACCACGCATGTAGCAGACAGAGCCTGCGACGCATATTAATGGTACAACTAAAGACTTTCACAATCACAAACACATGTGCCTCATTTCCACCTTTCATTAACTCCTCTGGATGAGGCATAGAGAAATGTGTTCCAGCCTCCCTCCAAACACATCCACATTAGTGAGTTTATCCCTTTTTCCCATTCCCTGTGTATAATGAGCAAACACTACCTGCTGAGTGGCTTTGGAAGCAGCTGTTCTTTAATCCCAACATGATAACCTGGATAGTGTTGCTGTCTCTCCACCTCGCTCATATTGAAAAAGGAGAGCCCACTTGTCACAGTTGGGAGTGGAAGAGGTACGTCTGTTTTATGTTTTAGAGAGAAAACCTCCTGTTGGCTGTTGAGGCGGCGGCTGCCTGCCTCATGTGACAGTCAGGGTCTGCATATTAAAATCAATCGAAACCACACATAGATATCTGAAAGGCCGCTCTGAACATTTTGCAGTTTATATCTTTCTGACTAATGCCCAGATTCGATGAGCACGGGCAAACAAAGTGTAGTCGTATGTCTGTCCATCAAGATTATATTTAATTAATGAGTGTTGATTAAAATTAAGACAGTGACAAGCATCGTAGAAACACAGTGTAGTCTGGTATGACATACATTTGGTTTCATAGATCATATTCAGATGGACCCTGCCCAGTACTTCAGATGTCATTAATTCATTAGCCCCTCAATTTCACACACACACACACACACACACACACACACACACACACACACACACACACACACACACACACACACACACACACACACACACACACACACACACACACACACACACACACACACACACACACACACACACACACACACAATAAATGAAAGAAATGAGGCAAATGAATAATCAGATTGAGTCTAATTAAGCACCAAATAAGCATTTAATCAGGGGAAATTAACCCTCCCCCAACCCTAATTTAATTGAATTATCTTTTCAAATTAAATCACGATCATTTGGTGTGCCTCTAGGAGCCCCTCTCCCTTTGTTTTAATCTATTTCTTTCTTTTTTCAAGACATGTTCTCATCATTAGATATGGATTTATCCTTCATAGCATATATTTTACCCGTTAATGGATAGTAAGTAATTTCTTGTGCCTTTATCTCCTGCCCCAAATGAAAAAGTGGGGGTTGGTTTCTGGGGATAATTAGACTTTGATATATAAAATGGCCAACCAATATAGATTATTATTGCTCAGATGCAAAATTACTAATGAAAGTCCCTGTTACTATATTTCTATTCCTCTACCTAATCTCTTTCACTTTGTTTCTGCACAGATCAAGAACTGCTGGAGGACATAATGATTGACAGCGGCTTTTACTTCTCTCAGCCAATAGTAAGTGAGTTCCACAGGGGCAGTAGTTTTAATACAGCAGAAATTTGAGGGGAATTTATGTCAGCATCGTCAAACACATATATGTATAGGATAATCTTTTACTTCTTGTTCTTTTTCTGAAGTCTTTCACTCATAAGACTTTGACTGTACCTCACAAGTGTTCTTCAGTATTCATGTCCTGCTGTTCACACTGAACATACTCTTTGTTCTGTTCTCAAGATCTCTAATCAGTAAAAGTAATCTTGATGTATTACACTGATACACTCCTTTCAACAGCTCACAAAGCACCTTGTGTCTTTTATATACCCTGTCCTAATCGACGACAATCATTCCCTTTGGAATAACACATCTAAAAAGTACTATGGGGCAGAATATGATTGGCTGTCTTTTTTTCCCCCCTTTATTGCTTTTCTCAAACAAAACACCTCATTAATTAGAGATTAAATCAAAATGCCATAACAAAACCAAGGGCAGTGTGTTTGGATGTGTTATCTAAGTGTATTCTACACATTATCTCTCAAACATCTGTCCTGGAACCAGTGTGCTGAATGTTATTAGTGACACTAAGGATGTGCTGAGTAGCTGTAAAAGACGTGAACCTGTGGTTGTTAAACAATAGAAGAATGCCCTGCTGCTTACAGGAGGAGGTATCCTCTGAAGGAGACTGGTATGTGCTCACGCTACTTTTAACATTCTTCATTTAAAAAAAAGCAGTGGGAAGAGGGGGGCTGCTTAAGCTGCTCCAGCTACAGCAATCTGGATGGTGATAAAACATGCACAGAGTACAGAGCTAGTCAGTGCTGGTAGAGGAGAAGAGTGATGAAAGGAAGAGGCGCTGAAATGTGTGTCGAAAACCTCAGTAGTGGTGAAGTGTACAGATTGTAGACGACTAATGTCTACTTCAGTGAGAGTTCAAACATACACAGACACATTAATACACACGACTGTGTGTTTACAAAGCAAACCTTGCACACACATGCACACACACATACACTCACACTGTAGCCTGGTGAAATATGGCCCTGGGTGAAATGAATGGGCCTCCCTATGTGTTGGTGGCAGGTCGTTACTCTGCATCCCTCTAGTGAGACAATAAAGCCAAGACACAAAGAGACAGTCTTTAGAACTCACGCTCACCTCTTTTTTACACTGCTGACATCTATAAAGTTCAACCTTGATGGAGAAAGGAGAAAGAGGTGGGTGAGAAGGAACAGGCTAGCTGGAAAAAGGGGGGTACATGTGGGCACTGGAAAAAAAAGGGGAATGAAAAATGAAGATAGAGATAGACTTGTATGCTGAAAGAGCCTTAGGCCCATTGGATCTCAGTGGAGAAAGAAAATGAAGCCTAAATTCTGTGAAGGGTCAAAAAATATCTCGACTGGCGATGTGAAATCTGTAGAAGAAAACACTGACTAAAGGCTGAGTGGCACATTTAACATGGAACAGATCCAATTCCAGTTTCTGTGTAAAATGAGCCATGAAACTTTAATCATATCTAAAATATTCCAATTACTCTATCTATTTCATCTACATGTGATAGTTTCATAATATACTTAACCAAATTTAATCATTGTCACATTGATTGATTGGACATTATTTTCAAACCCAGCTTAAGGTCGTGTGATAAAATTGAAAATGAGTCCAAGTAAAAAGAGACAGAGTTAATATCTTATGTTGTAGGTCTGGATCTGAAATGACAAAGCTGGTAGAGCTGGTGTGTTTACTGTGGACCGGTTTCCTACCATGGGATGTCGTTGCCAGGCAAATTAATGACTGGGAATTTTCCCACACCCAAGGGTTTAACCTTGGTAAAGGGCAAATGGAACTTGAGCTGGAGAGGGAGGACGAGAAAGAAAGAAAAAAATGGAGTGCCACAGTCTGTCTCAGAAAAGCCAACCTTTCCAAAAAGCGCCTGGAATGAATAATAAGTGTTGGCTAATTCCTTAGCTGCAACATAAACCCTTGTAGCGTTCTCGCTTCTCGCCCCATTAGCCCTGTAGTGAGGATGTGGCAAGCTGTTGCCACTGTGGAACGCCATCTGCCTCTAATGCAGCTGGTGCCCTCCCACCCTCGGGGACAGAAAGGTGGAGCGAGAGAGAGAGAGAGACAGAGGTATAAACATGGAAAGTAGAAGAGAGAGCTGAAGGGAGAGAGATCATTGTAGAGGACGAGAGGTAGACATGTAACTCAGGAGGTGGGGTCATGGCAGGACATCCTTAAGCTACAATTATGTGTATATCGGTTTCTGAAAACCTGATAATTTAGCCTCTAAATCAATACAGCTAAATACAATAACTGCACTTCACCCCTCATTAGGTAACCAAAATAGAGCACTCTCTACACTTTTATCAAATAGCAGCTTGTGTTGTTTTATGCACTTTTAAATTCTAGATGCAGTGGAGTTCTGAGGTGTAACCCTTCGATAAATAAAAGCTTTATCCCCGGCCTTGTCATTTAAGTATCATGCAGTTTCTGATCTTGTTCCTGCCTTTTCATTGTTCTCTTGTCACGGTTCACTTATCTTTTTGCTCTCATGCTCCAGCCAGATGATCAGATATGCCTGGTAGCCGTTATTCTGTACGACTTCCAGGACAGGAAGTTCCTCCCACGGAAACGCTCAGAGGAGGAGGAGATCATACAGGATGTCAGACATGTTGAAAACTGTCTTCTCAGGTAAGGAAAGAAAAATCAAGAGAAGCACAAACTATCCTACAAGGGAGGACCAAATGAGAGAGAAATTTTGTATGTGTCCACCGTAGGTTTAAAACCAAACTGGCAGCGTCTCTGGCCCGCTGCAGGATCAAACGTGATCTCCTGTCCATTGAGTGTATCTTGCCGGAGAGTGTGAAGACAAAGCAGGACAGATCAAGCAGCCTTCCACTTTACACATGGGTTAACACGCTGAAGAGCAGGTCAGCTGAGCACACAACTACTCAAAACTAGTGGTATGCACTAGTACCTATCTGTACACTCCCACCTGCCACAGGAATGCACTGGAGGCATACATAGAGTACATGCAAACATCTACACACACACACCTTCATCTACACACAGACCTTAAACTTGTGGTGCTGCCCAATGGTTTATGGGCCAGGTGCCCTGCTGACATCCAATTAAACCACCAAACTGTGTGTGTGTGTGTGTGTGTGTGTGTGTCTGTGTCACTGTGCTTGTGTGCTCTTGCACACGCCCCGTCAGGCTGATTCAGTTAGGTGTAAATCCTGCTGCTGTGGACAGATTCAATCAGCAACAACCCTCAGCAAGCTTTGGGACGGTAAAGGTCACCTGTTGGGATGAGGGGCTTCTGTGTGCGTGTGTGTGTCTTAATGATTTTATACGGCACATATTACTATTGAAGTCTTAAAGTCTTTTAAAAGGCCACACTGTTCTGCACACTGTTATTATCTATGATGACAGTCTTCCTCTTTCTCCCACCTCTAACCTTCCCCCTCTCTCATCCCTTCTCTCCCGGGCCTTCGCTAATCCGCTCCCCTCTCTCCCCCTCTCCTCTGCCTGTAGTCTTGATGAGGTCCAGAGTGTTCTGCGGAGTGCAGGCTTCTCGCAGGTGAAATGGATTGAGCAGCTAGAGGGCCAGAGCTTCTGCCAGGATCCCCACTGTGGGGATATACTGGTATTCCCTGCTCAGTCGAAAGCTCAGCTGTACTCCACCAAGCTGCTTGGCGACCACAAACTCATCATCCAGGTACAAGCTACACAGAGAGAGAAGAGGTTTTTGACAAGGGCAGTCTACTCTCTGTGAACTTAAATATGGCTGTGGAAATCTGTGCAGCACTATCCATCTTCACTGATATTTATGATTTCACTTTGGTCATAGACTTGGTCCCTGGTGTCAGCTAAGATTAGTTTTCTGAGATACAAAATATTTCACATCAGTTTTCCCCCCCATCTGGCCATACTTCACTTTGGGTCATAAAGAATTCTCCAGTCCAGTCAGGGGATGAGCGGTTTAATCATTTAATTTCTACTCCATTAAAGTCAAGCTGCCATGCAAACCGTGAGCAGCACACAGCACTACAACACAATTAAATCAGATTTTGCAGCCAAATTCAATCAAATATTAAATCACCTCTCCTTTACCACTTCTCCTTTACCACTTCTTTCCTCTCATGTTTTATGGCTCTCCACCACTGTCTCACTTTTCAAATGTCCTTGTTCTTTTTTTCCACCCTCCTTGGTTTGTCTTTCCTGACAAATCCTGTGATCTGGATCCTCCCCACAGAAACTTATCTCAGCCCAGTCATTCCCCAGGGGTATGTTTTGCACTACAGTACTTGCAGAAGGGATCCCATTGATTGAAGGGCATCTCCATTGTAATCTGACGGCTCTGCTACTCTCGTTCCTTTTCTACATTTCTCTTTTCATCCATCTCCTTATTTTGCCTTTAAGTTTCTGCTTTGGAACAGCTGCTCCAATCTCCCATAACTCTCTCATCTATTCCCTCCTCAGTTCTATTTACCACTATCATACACTCTAACTTGTCCTCTTACTTCCTCTTATCTCAGTTTGTGTCTCATTAGTTTGCAAAGTGCTGCTGAAAACCTGGATCTTGAAGTCTTTCGGCTGAAATCTGCTGGTCTCTCTCCCCAAACTAATGCTTTACTCACTGTGCCTCTAGGATAAGTCTTGCAGCCTAGGCCCAAACGCAGTGTGCTCCGTGTCACCTGAAGATGGAGATGTTCTCATGGTGGGGTGCTTCTCTGGCCTCACTGTCTACCACACTGCCTCCCTAATTGCTGAGAAACATAAAGCCAGCAACTCCAGCAACCTGCCCACAATTTATGTTTGTGTCAGCGATTGTATGGATGCTCAAAGGGAGGATCTGCAACAAGCCATCTCTTCTATGGGCTGCAAAAGTAGGCACAGACTGGACGTGTTCCTGTCATAACCTGTTTGTGGCTTTGTATGGAAGATGAAAGATGAAAGTTATACTGAAAGAAATAGAGGCAAAGAAGTTATTAATTTTCTTTTTGTAAGCTGACCAATTACAGCAAACATTGGGGTATTTACACGGAAAGTTTCTGCAAAAAAAAGAAATTGAATTGTTGTTCTCGGCAAATTGCCAGAGCAGCCCGTGTGCTTCAGATCAGACAATGTCTGCAGAGATTTCAGAATTTATGTAAATATTATTTGGTAATAGCGGCTGCCACCCTCGCTAGTCACCAGGGAAACAATTAAGTGCACGACAAAGCTGACATTTTTATAATTGCAAAAGATGCCCTCAGGAAATGGAATTCTTCTGCAAAACAATATAGTGACACAATATGAACAATCTTTAAGCATTGAGCAAATGTGTGTTTTTGATTACCGTATATGGTGGTGATCATTCCTCTGTATGTGACTGTTATTCAGATGTGAAGCTGATACCAGGGATCTTCCAGTCGTTGGACGGTGGCGACAAGCGACTTCAGAAGGTGCGCGTTATCCTGTTGACTCCCAAGTGTTCTGTGTCTGCAGTCAGCAACCCAGTTGAATTCATACTACAAGAAAATGGAGGTAATGTATGCGTTCGGTATGGCCATAAATAGAGAAATACACATTGTAATGTTACCTATATTATAACCTGCGGTGTTCATTATGAAATAGGAAATAAAAGTTTCAGGTTTAGGGGCAATGTGATTTAACAAATGAAAATCGACCAAGCCCACATCAACCAGTGCTGTCACAGCCCTTTGATTACTTCTTTTTCTGTTTAAACAGAAGATTAAGACCATCACCATGAACACCAGTGTCAGTTTCAGTCTTTTTCTATTTTTGGTCTTTTTTCAGAGATAATTCTTGCCTCTCTCTGCACATCCTAACCCTCTAACAAAGCTGTCAGGTCAAGCCTGTCCATCTACTAACTATAAGTTATTTATACCAGAGTTGTGTTTAATCCTTAATTAATAAAACTCAGATGCTTCTCCCCTGAAAGGCTTCTTTTGTTTTCTCAGACACAGACCTGCTGCAGGACCTGTCCCAGGGTTCAATAGCACAGAGCAAACTGGAAGCTCTGGTAGCCCAGCAGAGGAATGATATTGATCATGCCTTGAAGTGTGGGTGTTGAACGACCTGCTCTCACATGTACACACACACACTTAGACACACGTACCATGTGATCTCAGTCTTGTGCATGTAGCCTCTCTCACCTCTCTGACACAATGAAGCTCATACTTCCTAATTATCTAATCTCGTATGCCATTAGACTGAAGCCTGTGGTGTCCCTGGGAGACAGTCTGAGTCTTAATTAGGAATGCTTATGTTGCTCTGTGCCGGTCAGCCACAGTCTACTGCAGCATTCTTTGCATATTTTAAACGACTGATTAGTAATTCTGCTTTGTAGCGCATAGGTTCTGTAGAACTGAACTTGGCAGGAGGAGATACTTTGTTAAGTCACATGGTATGTAGAGCAATAAATAAGATGTTACAAATCCTTTAAGCAAGCAGAACCTGCTCAGTATGATTCTATGTATTTTATTTAATTTCATTCAGTGGCTAGTTAATTCCCTCCATCTTCTATTGCTCAAAGCACTTCTACTTGTGTTGGTTTCATGTTCATCAAGAAGGTTGAGTCTTTCTGTTAGAGGCATTGGAAACCATCAACTGTCATCGATTGGTCCTTTTTCCCAATGCAGATTCTAGTAGGAACGTTAATTAATGTTGGGCGCGTATTGAGTGCTTTGGCTGGGTCTAGTCGATGATATAATTTCGGCGTCTCTATGTAGGCAAAATACTTAGACTTAAAATTCATGAGCAAGAACGACATTGTATCTCAAATAAAGAAACTCAAATAGCTGACAGCCTCACAAATTTACAAGCAGCAGTTGAATAAAATGAGGAATGTTCATACGTAAACAGCAAGAAGAAATTAATATTCAAGAACCCATTTCTTCAAAGGGAGCTTTTGATAAGGGGGATGGCTCAGTTTGAATAATCACATTTAATTGTCGGAAAATGAGAGGAAGAAATGCTCTATAACTAAATGTGTCTGTGCTTATCTGTTCCTCCTGGTTTAATTGAAAATGAAACGAGTTCGTTTATTAGAGGTGTGGTCACATGTCAGTAAAATGTCTTTATTTTCTCAATTAAATGTAGAAATGCAAATTTCAATCCATTTGTGTCAACAGGTCAAAGTTTTATCTACGTTTTATTTACATGTGTACATGTTTATATACTAACACATGTTTGTGTATAGTTCCCAAGGTTGTGGCAGTGGTATACTCTACTTGTTCTTCATACCCAGAGGAGAATGAAGAAGTGGTGAGAGGAGCCCTTGAACAAGCCAAGGCCCTCTCGGAGCAGGAGGGGGAACCAAAACAAGCAAACTTCAGGTCAGCGTTGGTCTCTGTACCTCAGTGCCCTGGTGCGCTTTCTCTATCTGCCTCTTTCATTGTCTTTCTTTGTGTGTTTGCCTCGCTGTCTGTCAGCCTGCCGAGTTGTTTGTCTGTCTCCTTTCAGACAGGTCTCTGTCAAAGTCCCACCACACCTCAGGCAGGAGCTGAAGGAGACTCAGTGAAAATATAATCAAAGTTGCCATTTTATGTCTCTAAACGCTGTGAAAGGGGCACAGACAAAAAGTTTTCAGGCAGTTTGCCTTCCCATAGATATTCTTTATAGTTCTTCAATTGGTTTTTTTTCTGTGTGTTTGTGTGAGTGTGTGCATGTTTGTGTGGTGTGGTGTGAAGAACTAAGACATGTTGAAGTCAACCACTCCTGTAGACTTGTATATACCAAGACTGACTACACTCTGCAGTTAGCTGGCCTGGTGTGCTGGCTAAGCCTCAGGCCAGCATAAATAACACAAAATAATAGGTATGGATCACAGTAGCTTTAACTACCGCACTGAAACTGGTGCTGGTGTACATTTTAAAGGCAAAACAATTGAATGATGGTCAGGCAAAAACGTCATAGGTTCAATTTTGAATTATAACTAGTTTGAGACCTTGTGCATTTCCTCAATTAATATGTCTTATAATGACAGTTATGATTGTGCAGCTTCCTCCAGATGTATGTTTATATTATATTGTTTGTATGTGTTTATGTGTGCTTCACATAGGGTTAGTCCATCCATATTCAACTCTTCTGATAATGCCATGGACCCTGAGGAAACAGAGCCGTTCTTTGTGCTGGAGCCGTCAGAACAGAGTAACGGATGCTTCCTGGCTGTTCTCACCAGGGAGGTGAGCATCACTAAATCATAAAAAAAGAAACGTGACACTGATGAATTTGCAAAGAAAATATCCTCAAATATCTCAATCAGGCATGTGAAGACACTGAAGATCTACCACAGGAAGTTTAGGGCCAATTCAGTGTTTTTTTTTATTGTAGGTAATGTAAGTGATAACAAGGAAGGAAGCATCTTGCAGGAAGGCAGCTGATTTGCACATGTGTGTAACATGTATGCACAATACTTAACGTGGCTCAGCATCAGAGCCTAGTGAAATGTGCTGTCCATCAGCCTCCATATTCTGTTGTACATCTGTCTTTAAAATGTAAAGGCAGAACCTTTTCCCACAAGATATTTTTACTTCTTGAACAGAATCTGTTGCAGCTTAAATTCTTTAAAATCACCACTCTACTGCTGCTGCTGCTTTTAGGAAGTGCAGCCAAGAAGAGAAGCAGGGACAAATTTAGCTCATTTAGCATCCAGCCCTGGCAAGCTGTCTGGTCTCTAATGACAGAAAAGTTTCAGCAGAAGAGCTGGACCTGACCAAGGGCTTAAGCAATGTGATCCCAGTATTTTTCTTGGCTTACTGTCGTATGTTTGCCTGACATTATGCTCAGTGGTTTTGAGTGCTGTTTGCACAAGATGCAGTTTGTGAGTTGTGTTTTTTTGCCCACATACAGTCGGCTAACACACAGGTAAAACACTAACTGATCCATTATTTATATTTACTGAGACACTCCGTTGTCCTCCACCATCATACAGTTGTCTCTCTCATGGGTGCCGACATAGAAACAGCAGATAAGGTGAAATAAGTTTAATTGAGGCAAACATGGGAATTGTGACTAAGCAGGTGCACTGTTCTACTGTAGCTACTATCTGTCAAACACACATCCACTGGGGAACTGCAGCATGTTTGTCCAAGTGTAAGAGACAGAGCCCTTTAAATGGGAGGGTATGCAGGGAACCAGGCTACAGGAGATGAGATTAGCTGAAAATGAGTGTCACAGACTGTGATAGGGACTCAGTCGGATCTTGGTGGAGGAGTAAAGAGGTCACACGAAGACAGAAATGAAAATGTCAGGTCACGGACACAGGCGTACTGGCCGAGTCTCATCAGAAACAAGAAAGCAGTGAGATGTAGGTGAAGGTATTGGGATAAGTGGGGAATGAATGCTGAAAAGAAAAGGTCTGATGATAGAGCACATTGTCTGAGTCAACTTTAGAAATTGAAAATCTGTGAGTCATGATGAAATGAAGGGATGAGAGGAGCAAGAGCGACAGAGAGGCAGAAGACGCCCTGTGAACATGCAGCTCAAGCAGAGAGCTGGATGTCACAGCCCGTATTATGAACCAAAGAGGTGAATGAGGGAGATAATGCCCTCTTTACTGGTGTATATGTCTGTGGAGATGTTTTGGAATTGCTTGTGAAAATTAGACACAGCCGAAAATTTTGGATGAAGTGTCTTTGGAGGCAAATTCCAAAATGTCAGCGTCTGAAACGAACCCTCTGATCAATTTTCTGACTCTTTTATGAACACTGATAATTGGGATGCACTCTGTCTCTGAGTCTATTGTGTCATGGAGGCGTGAGGCTTTAATTGCTTCATCAAGTCTCTCAGTCCTCTATTTCAGCCAAACTCATCTTCTATACAGTCTACTGTCATCCTCCTCTCCTTGTCTATCCTCTCTCCCTCTCTCTTTCTTACCATTTCGACTAGACAGTAGCTGGCGAGGTCTGACTGGCCATGGGTGCAGTCTGCCGTGGTAGATCCACAGGGTTTGTAAATGTGCATCAGTAGGTCTCATCAACCCTCTGTGATCAGTCTTCCCCACGTCCTCATAATCCACAACATAACCATGTTTACGACATAAACTCGCTCACATTATGAAATCTGCTCTCACGCTCATGATGCCAGTGCAGGGTTATTAAGCCACCGTGCCCCCACTGGGTGACGGAGCTCTCTCGCACTGTAGCGTCTGCTTCTCTCCGGCCCATTCATCATGTTTTATACCTCCGCTGGCAGGAATGAAAAGATAATCAAACTGCTGTAATGGTACCTCAAACATGATTTTTTCCCTCCCTACCTCCAATAAAGTCAGCTAATCAAAAGTTATTGTGGCACTCTGAAAAGCATCATAAAAATAGCAATTATATAAGTGTTTGAATGCTGTCTGGCTTACATTGACTGTCACAGCGGCACCCGATGAGGTTCTTTATGAGCTTTCCATTCAGGAACAGCTGGGGACAATAAAGACATTCCAGTGATGTGTTTCTGGTCAATTTTTTAGAGGAAGCAGAGCCCATCACTGGTGGACTTTGCTCTGAAAGCCCTGAACTACTGATGGATGAAGTCGGACAGTGTTAATAGGGGATTTAGAACTGTACACCTTTCAATTGAACTTAATTTTTTTCATTATATGGGAAGAGCTCCATAAATTTGGCCGTATTTGCAGAGATATAGTAGATGTAATGAGTTCAGACAACAGCAACAGAATGGGCCCCGCCCCGGGGTGCGCTGTGCAGATTAGTTTTGCAGAATATAGAAGGAAATGAGAGATTTACAGAGTATGGCATAGTTGGTTAGTGGAGAGGAAGTGAGATTTACAGGGTTGAGGGGAAGAAAGGGAGGCGAAGGAGAGTGTCTGTTGAATTATTCAGCGCCCCCTGTCTGTATGACTTAGCATCAATGAAGTTCAGGGCGTCCACCAAAGACTGCATTACAGCGATGCTTCTAAGGCATGTTTACCTGTGTGCAGAGAGTATCAACATTTAAAGGTACATGCACCTGTGCAAAATGCACCCACCTTGTATTCACAGGCACACTTTATTTTCACAAACCTACCTACATACACAACATTACAATTATTTTTTACACATACTAGTACATGCAGGCACTTAAAAGCAAAATACACACACAAACCCACACAGGGTTGTGTCCCCGTAGTGTACACTGTGCTTGTGAATAATTCAGGTGTTGAGGAGAGCAGTAGGCTGCTTGTGTGCTGGTGCTGAGGCAGCAGGTGACCCTGCAACCAGCAACAAGGACATGGTGTATCTCCTCTCCTCTCCTCTCCTCTCTTCTCCTCTCTTCTCCTCTATTATGGATTAGAAAAGATGAGAACATTATATATTTATCTATTTCTTCCACTTAACCCTGGGGTGTTTGGTTATCCAATTAGTGAAGTTACCTGGTACCTGGAGAGCTGACTAAATGCTTAAGCACATTATATTTACATAATAGTTTCCATTGCATTTTCACTCTTACAGCCTGAGCCGGAGGTCAAAGAGACACCACAGGAAGTGCTGGCCAGAGCAAATGCTAAAGGAATACTGGACAGGATCAACTCCAACCAGTCGACCAGAAAAGAGCATCGTGGACGTAACAACAGGATGAAAAAAGCATCCGGTGCTCGCACCTCTCTCAGTGTTCAATCTAAACACCAAGAGACCAAGGGTGGCAACAGTACTCCACTGTATGGACATCAGGAGTCGACGAACAGACAGCAGCCATCACAAGGTGGGCACAGTTAACTTCAGTCCTGTAAAAATAGAAAAGCACACACATCGCCAAGTCTAAACGCTGGGTGTCGGACAACAAAAGTAAATCATAGGAAAAAGAAAAGTCCGCACACCAACAACAGCTCCAGAGCAATAATTTATTATCATCGAAACAAGGGAGTAACGTTTCAGGTCAGAAACCCTTAAGTTAACCCTGAAGTCTGAGGAAGGGTTTCTGACCTGAAGCATTATTCTCTTGTTTCGATGATAATAAATTACTGCTCTGGAGCTGTTGTTGGTGTGCGGACATTTCTTTTCCTATAACTTCATAAGTCAGCTGTACACAGTTTGATAAATGCTATTTGCTTTCCTTTCCAGACTTCAATTGATTCCACTCTTATGTGTGTCCATAAAATACGAAGCTATTGCTACAGTAGCTGTGAAAATAGCCCATCTGCATTTCTCAGCCTCACTGAAGTTATAACTTGTTTGTTACTAATTCTCATTTACCTTTGTAAAGTGTGTAGTCTTTGTACAAAGCTATGGTAACTACCTCCTGGCTGTAATTTTCACAGATACAAGTAGAATTAATCTCCACTTTAAACTGTAGGGAGAAGTAAGTAAGCATACTTTTTTTTCCAAAATGTCAAACTATTGTTTTAGATTTTGGGTAAGAGGAGTAAGAAGGAGCAAATATGTGTTGTTCAGTGTATAATGTCCTGTATTATTGTTTCTCCTCTCTTTCTATAGTTTGGTGCAAAAATAAAATGAGGTCCTCTCCCTCTGACCTTGATCCCATTGTTTTCTCTCTCAGGTAAACCCAAAGCACTGCGCCTGCAAGCCCTGAAGAACACTGCGTCCAGCCCCTTCTCTTCTTCAAAACAGGAAAGCTCCTGCTCCTCCAAACCAGAAAACAGCACATCCTCCAGTAGCATCACCCCTGTGTCCAGCACTACAACTACCAGCACCACCTCTCCACACCCAGCTCCTCCTTCTCCCCCTGTCGTCCGTCCTCGTAGAGCTCATCAGGAGGTGCTGAAGCCCGTGGTGCTCGTCCTGCCTCGCGTCCACTTTCCCGACTTCTTTCCGCCGCAGCAGAACCGAGCGAGATTCAGTCCCGGCTTCAACTACCCCAGGTGGAGTCCGTCTCAGACTGTAACCCCCTCCCGCTCCAGTGGTGGCCTCTCCAAGGATGTCATGGTGAAATCCCGGCCTCTGTTTTGAGCTCCCAAAACCCAATATGCATATGGCAGAGTTAACTTTTGTGCCAAATGGTTAAAAAATAAAGTCACAAGTATTTCAATCTAACACCAAAATGTACACTGTTATTTAACTGCCAAATTCCATAGATCATGTGAATACGTCACCTAAAGTCCAGAGCAATATTTACTTCATTATTTCAAAGTCATTTTTACCATGTCTTTACATTCCATGTCATATACAGTACAGAATCTAATCAAACTGCATATATTCATAGGGCCAAAGTCCTTTCAATGTCATTTCATGATGAATGGCTATTACATAGGGTCCCAGTGACCTGAAACATTAAAGGACATATTCAAAAAGCTGCTACTTTTTCTTTTAATAATGCATTTATTGTCACAACAGATTACATTTACATGGTGTCGAGATGAGTGAAGAACAGAACTGAAATGATTTACAGCATCTCTTGTTTGTTTTATGTGTGTGTGTGTGTGTGTGTGTGTGTGTGTGTGTGTTCTTCGTTGAGATTTGACTGCATTCACAGAGTTCACGTCGAGTGCAGGTGGTGGCCCCGAGCCATAGGAGCAGTGTAAAGGTTTTGATAGCGGTGACAGCAGACTTTCTTTTTTCCTGCTGTATGTGCATATTTGTGTGTGTGTGTGTGTATGTTTGTATGTGAGTGTGTAGGAGTAGACCGGCTGGATTTACTGAAGAAGAGAACATACAGTTAACCCTTACTGTGCGGCACAGATTTGGTCTTTTCTACGCTGTTCAAGCAGGACGAACACTGCAGTGCACCGCTGTTCGTATACAGTAGTCAAAGATCGGTTCTGAAATTTCTTGCTACTACTGCACATAAATCGGGTGTATGCAGAAAGATTCCTGAGGAAATTGTTAAGTTTGAACATAAGCAATGCGACATTCTTGAGCTTTTCAACTCATATTTTCTTTAATGAATGCAAAAAACCTACAATCGTAACTAATTTAAAGCTTTAAAATACATTAAAAACTGTTACCTCTCTTCCTGAACGAGCCATTTGTCAGGGAATGGGAAGTAAAAAAAAAAAAAAAGGCAGAGTTACCTTTAATTTAAGTATGGGTTAGAAATGGGCTTGATTTTTTTTTTCTTCTTTTTTTGTGCCAGTGTAAATCCAGTCATGGTCAAGTGGAGATGACTTGTGCTGAGAGCATCTGTTTCTCGTGTGTTCACCACTCTTCTTACCAAGACCCTTAACTCATCTACATTAAAAAACACATCCCATGAAGAAAACATGCAAAATCAAAACCCACATCTGTCGCATTTTCTGTCACCAACAGCTCATCTCCCTCATATCTAAAGACTTGATCCCTAAATTCTCTCTTTCTACATACAATCATTTACATACACTTCATCCATCCTCAGAGGGGATTTTTTTTTTTTTTTTTTTAAGTTTCTGTTTCAAGTTTGTCACACATCTTAAGAATCAAAATACTTTGATGCTGTTTGGTGGGCTGCTCGAGTAGTGTTGACACGTCTCGTCTGTCTCGGCTCGGTTGTTTTTCTTGTTCACCTTCCTTCACCAGATTCCCTTGACAGCAAAGACGACCCCCGTTCTCTGTCTGGAAGGTTCCTGTGGCTCATCTATAGTCCAGGAGCTCTTTCTATGCAGATGAATATATTTTACAGAAGGGGACAGAGCATGGAAGAAAACTAAGGAAACCAATGAGTGGAAAGAGAAATTTGATCTTTTTCTTCTGGGTAATCCTGTATCCTGTCTATGGAGCTCTTGATCAAGTAATCCATCCAGCCCAGAAATCCAGGGCCTGTGAAGCCAGCAGGTGTTCTCCACCTGGGCACCGTAGCGTTCAAAGGTCAAAGTTCAACCAGTGACACCAGGCGACAGCAGCAAACACGCCGCAGCTTTTCCATTTCCTCCTCATAAAACACATGTTTTCTTGTCATTTAAAAAAAAAAAAAATCGTCAGGCATTTTTGAGTATCGCTCTTCTTTCCTTTCTCTGCGGTGGTGTTTGTTAACATATATGTACATCATTGGTTACCATGGCTGGTACTGATTAGGTGTGGTCGTGGCGATAGTGTGAGTGGCGTTCCAGGCGTCGGCTGGGTGGTGCTGTGATCGCTGGTGACTGGGTCATTGCTGAGGGAGCTCTGACGGCTGTTTCTTGGGTTTCAGAGTGTCTATGAGAGACTGGACGCCGCGTTTCACGCTCGTGGTCACCCGTCGGGTCACTGAGTCCGCAGTGGGCGAGGTGGAGGAACCGGCGCGTTGGGATGGCGGCCTTGCTACCAGACACTTCTGATACCTCAGCTAAGAAAGAAGAGGAGATGGAAAGTGGAGTTTTTATTTTGGGGGATTTAGGTTAAAATACAGTGAATGTAAAATATATTGCCTGCAGTATTTTGGTTATTTATACGTAGAATAGTTGTGCATCATACTTCAACACTTAGATGCAAAGATAGATGCAATTCATGTTGATATAGCAAATCTGATGCAAAACCGTACTCCCAGTAGGCAATAGGTTAGCTGAGCCCATAGGTAGAAAACAGAGGGAGGCAGGGAGCCAGGCTCTAACTAAATATAACACAATCCAGTGCAATCCAGCACATAAAGCATTTTAGATTAGATTAGATTATCCTTTGTTGTCTCCCCTCGGACAGATTCTTCTTAAGAGGTGACCATAAATCTAATAATAATCAGATGTACATAAACACATACCATGTAACAGAAAAATACACTAAGTACATAGGTAGTTGTACCAGTGCCCAACATATGAGACTGCACACAGGATATAAATAAAAAATAAAGAATACTTTGGATTTTGCAATGTTATTCGTAAGTTTTTGGTGCATTGGTAGCAAGATTTTATAACATTTGGACAGAATCAGGTTAGCTGGTTTTCCACTGTCATCACTGTTATGCTAAAACTATGAGAGTAGTATCAATCCTTTCATCTAATACCTGGCAAGAAAGCACCAAAAGTGTACTGTACAAGATGTAGAGCTGCTTCTTTAAAGAAAAAAAATCACCTTTAAACATTCATTTAGAAATAGTGATACAACTAAGTAACATAAGTTATTAAACATATATTATCAAACATAAAATATTTCATCATCATTTCATAATGAGAGAATTAAATATGTGCTTACCACACATGCTGCCTGCACGGCCTCAGACACACAGCCTGCGTTAGGGTCGCACCAAAACACATGACACTGAAAGTGCTGGCTTCCAGTGTCCATGACGAAGGCAAATGTGTGGATATCTCGTCCCACGCCCATGAAGGACAAGAAACGGACACGACACTCCACCAACACCTCCTCGTCCTCCTCCTGCACAGCCATCAAAGAGGAGAATCAGAGCTGTATTAGATCTCCCTCTCTAATGGGTGGGAACATTCACATGTTTTATTCATTTAGCAACAAAAAGCCGCTTGCCTTTTCTTTGATCACAGCCACAGTGGTGTCAGCAATACTCAGTATGACAGGAGTCCAGTCCTCCTTGCCTGTGGAGGTCAGGAGGCTCTCTATGGCCCCGTTTATGATGTCCATACCTGAGGACACAACACAGACGTCTGAGCAGCTTAAGGACGCAGCATTTCTTATGATGCATGTAGGGGTTTCAACATGGGTTCAGTTTTACCTATAGGTCGCGACACAGATGTCATACCCAGGTACAGCACATGAAACTTCTGCACCAGCTCAGTCTTTGGCATCGGGAACTCTGCAGAGGGAAAACACACAGATCCGAGCTGGGAATTTGATCTAACACAGCGAAGTTCCAAAAGAGTCCACATGATAATTGGCTAAAACTAGAGAGATAAACAAACAGTGGTGAATATTTTAATATTTTAGGGTGCTGTTGACATGATTAGGGCATGAAAAAATATGTTCCCATACAGGCATGCAGGATTTCAGAGGGCTGGATATTTTCTGCAAGAAAGCCCAGCTGTGTCTGTTTACACAATGGCCTGTGGGCAGAAAAGATTACCATACACATTGCATGAGGAGGATCAAAGATGCTGTCTCACCTGCATTTCAATCAGTGCGGGGGTTAACACCCTTTACCCTCAGGACCTTGTTATTATCACACCACACAGTTAACTTTACAAGCTTAATAATGTCTAACAAGGTTAAAATACAAAGCACTGAAACTGGATAAAAGTTAAACCACACAGTTCAAAGTATGTTAATTTCATTAACTCAATAAAAATGGCACAAAAACGGTTTCCCCTCCTCAAAGTGGTGACATAAATTATTAACCATTTTGCCCAATCTCTCTCATCATGGATTTAAAAAATGTCAATATGAAATTATAGCTGCTGTGCATCAATGGTCGGGGCTGGGCAATTTTAGGCAGAAGCTGTAGCACATGGTTGATTTGTTATGAATTTTTTTAAGTTTTGAAATTTAAAGGCTTGCTGTAGCGCTGCCATCAGGAGTATTGTCTTGTGTTTCCAGTTGAGGACATCTGGCATGGGACTGGACCTTTGTGAAAAGTATGGGGAGATTTCTCATATGGAAATGTTGTATAAACTGAGGCTTGAACTCACAATCTTCAACACCAACAACCATCCTGTATCTCACTGAGCTAGTTGGCAAGTGGAAATGTCACATGTAGCTTTACAAATTGACTAAGCCAGTCAGTTACCTGTGTGCAAGACAGCAGCTGTTAGTGTGTAAAGGCAGATTTCAAACTGCTGTCAAAAATTCAGTTAAGACAAAAATCTGAAAATACACAAATTGCATCTAGACAGCATGGAGATGTTGGATTTGTTTTAAACAATGGTTTATTGGCTCCATAAGTGAAAAACTGATGTTTAAAAATGCAATTTTTGCATTGACTCCAACTGTTCGCATTATAGTGAAATTCAAAATGCTGTAAAAGAAAATTCAGTTTTTGAACCCTTGTTTCCAATGACGTCGAGAGCACACCAATAACACTCTGACAACAGGAGTTACATGATGAGTGATGAACATTTTTTACACATTAACTCCATATTTAAAAGAGAGGACAAGCAGGACAGGATGCAGGATGAGGTCCGCAGAGCACAGCACAGCCATTAATATTAATAATAAATAATAATGGTTTACATTTATATAGTGCTTCTGATATCCAAGGCGCTTTACGGAAACCATTATTCATTCATACTACATCCACACCAGTGGTGGTAAGCTATGTCTGTAACCACAGCTGCCCTGGGGCAGACTGACGGAAGCATGGCTGCCAATGTTGCCAAACGGCCCCTCCAACCACCACCATGATCATTCATACGCATTCACACGAGGCAAGGTGGGTAAGGTGTCTTGCCCAAGGACACTTCAACAGCGACTGGGACAGTTAGGGATTTGAGCCTCCAATCTCCTCTGAAGTGTCCCAACACAGAACTCAGCACTCTCAACTACCCTTTAGGAATCTAATCCAGGTGAGAACAAGACCTGTTGTCAGTTTAGTGGATGAAACCCCCCCTAATGAAGCTAATGGACTGGTATATCCACTGTGAAGACCACGCCTGTCACTTGATACCATTTTTTAAATGAAAAGACTATGAGTTCAAGTATGTTATGGCTTCAAAAGATGTGAGAGATGTTTCACCAATAAGTTCTTTGATCCTGGGGTTGGGATGGGCACTGTGGAGCATCAGGCTTCGCCTCAAAGAAACACTAATTGCATTTTAATGAGGTCGACTGCCTGTGTAAGTGAAGAGGCGATATAGTTCTTTTATATTCTGATGCTGAAGCTCCTTTCCCCAGTGCTCAGCAGATACACACATGGGCTGAAGTTACAGTAGAGGATGAATTGTGCTGGTGCTTTTTTCTTATTCTGCCTATAATTACTTGGGACTGAGAGGAACAAGCAGAGGGACTTAGCGAAATAGGAAACGGTGAATAGAATTAGTGGTGGCAAGGATAAAGCTCAGTGATTGTGGAGAGAGAGGAGTTGTAGTAGAGTCAGCATTATCTGTGTGTAATTGAACCAAACACGGCTATCTTTTCTATTAAAAAATGTGCACAGCTATTCCTGAGCCGATTAGGTCATTTATATAAAAAAAAAAATTTAAAAGTAGAATAACATACATGGTTTCATATGTGTGGGGAATGATGTTATGTGACACACAAGATAGCACACAACTGACAAATCCAATTCTCCCTGACAAGCTACAAAAGAGCGAGACTCAAAGAAAAAGAGAGAGAGTGTGTGTGTGTGTGTGTGTGTGTGTGTGTGTGTGTGTGTGTGTGTGTGTGTGTGTGTGTGTGTGTGTGTGTGTGTGTGTGTGTGTGTGTGTGTGTGTGTGTGTGTGTGTGTGTGTGTGTGTGTGTGTGTGTGTGTGTGTGTGTACCTTGTAGGGGTACATCAGAGCCGGTCTGGGAGGAGCTGCCAGCTGCAGCCTTGGCACTTTTCCTTTCAGCCATAATCTAAACAAGGGGAGAGAAAAAATTGAAGAGGGAAGGGGATAAAATATCAGTAGAATGGGAGAAAAACAGGGAAAGAAAATGAGAAAATGAAAAAGGGTGGGATGATAGACAGTGGGGGAAGAAAGATATGGATGAAAATAGATGAAGCAAAAAGAAAAAAAACATTGCTGTGAAGAAGACTAACATCTAAAGCAAACAAATAATAATACTTAAAGGTTACGACTGGTGATATCCAATATCTACAGTTTACACATCCTATGAAAAAGCCTAAAACCAACAGTTTCTCAATATTTACCGACTTTCCACTTCTGTCTGTATTCTGTCTCTACTGAGACTGTAAGACTTTAAAAACAAATATAAACGTCTTATAGTGTCTTTCTTTGCTTTGCTTTGCCTCTGACCCTTTGCTGCAGTGAGCCTCTCTAAGGAGAGTTGTGGAGTCTGCACGGCCGCTGCACTGAGTCACTGCTCTCTCTTCCCGCTACAGACACTTGATTAATTGTAGGTGTCATTAATCAAAGTCCATGGTGAGTCTGCAACTTTGCTCACAGGGGAACATACAAGAAGACGCATGCATACACACATATTTCTCTCTCTCCCTCTTTCTCTCTCTCTATTGTTCACTCTCTCTATCAAACACACACATACACACAAGGGAAGTCCACTCAGCTGCAAGACTCAGGTCACCAAGTTTCTCCGCTGCAGTAAAGAGAAAGCTACCACTATGTTTTAAATAGGCAATATGAAGAGGCATGGCCTAACACGCACAGACACACACATGCATACACAGATACACACTCACTTACTCACCCTTCAGTTTGAAGAAGGGGATAAGAAGAAATTAAAGGAAAAACATTTCTCACTAAATGGGTCAACATGCCTCTAAGGAAGAAAATCTGAAATATTTTCAGGTAGATTCATGCTTTACAAGGTCACTGCTGGCCTCAGGACAGACTGGACTCTCTTTGTCTACAGAAGCACTTGTGAAGTGAAGTGTTTCTAAAGAGAGAATACCATCAACCCTAGTCTTTGAGGCCATTTCTATGTCATTGTCTGTTGATTGTTTAGCATAATAGACTTCACATAATACACACTATTAATACCAAGTAAAACAGTTTAATGAGGTCACCCAGGCCGCTTTGTTTTGAAATAAAAAACAGAAAGGAAGAATTGGGGTTTGGGAAGATTAAAAGAAATTAACCAGATTTAATAGATAGATAGGTATGATGTGGAGCCATCCTCGGCCACATGCAGTTTCAAGCTAAATGCTAAGACATCTTGCATGGACCTTCATTGGAAATTATGTTTTGGCAATGTTACCAAGTGTTTGAACTTAGAAATGCTTGAGACTGTGATGACATTCATGGAGAATCCAAGACCTTCTGTGGCTGGTGATTAAAATGCTGGACAGAGTCTTTGGGACCTCATGAAGGAGGGATAAAGGTTGTCCGGTGACTTTAAGCCACCTAAGAGCTGAAGTCAGCATGTTTAAGTGTAACAAATGAGTTGCTTCATCTGGACACTGAGAAGAGAATTGCTCCCAGCTAAGCACTAAGGCTACGTTACAAATGCTCACCTGGCTAATGACACCAGTTCTTATGCAGATGTTGCCCTTGACTTTATGACTGTCCACTCCCTTGACCACCCAGATGAATGAGAGTCTTCTGTCACTCACAGTGAAGCTGGCACAGAGTCAGGGGGTGACAGTGTGTCAGCTGGTACTGACACAGATGATGGAGGCTCAGACACGGCTGGTTCTGACTATGAGGCTGACACATAGAGTCAGTGGATGACAGATTTCCAGTCACCACTATCTCATGTGACATTGAAAGCACCTGTTTATGAAGATGAGATATAGTCAGGAGATGTCAGAGCTCCAGATACTACAGGATGGTATGGTGGAGATGGAGCAGGTTCAACTGCTGATGAAAACTAAGTCAAAGCTTAAGTCCCTGTTCTGCCTTTGACAAAACCTCAGTAACAGTCACATCGTCACTGCTGTGTTGGATGACAGAGCTCCAACGGTGTATCAGCAAACTGTTGGAGCTTCAGCTGCTGCAGGCTCAGCTGGCAAAGCTCCCGGCCTGCTGATCTGGGATGTCATCACTGACCCTGATGGAGCCTGACTGGACAAACTGCACATTTTTCCCCATGAGTTGAAAGTTGCCATCATTTCCTATTCCAGACACTGAAAGGATCCACATCACATCCAAATGTGTGTGTTTGGCGTACCCACAAGGTCATGTACAGAGTAAGCTATTTAAATGGTGGGCCCTCTTTCATTGGTGCAGCAGCAATCAGTGCAAGCAGAGCTCCAGCAATTTGTTATTTTCTTCACAGGGAGGTTCACTATATGGCTGTCTCTGTAGTATGATGGTCCACAGTCCACACGACAGACAGGAAATTCATTTAAAAGAGGCAACATTAAGTCAGTTGCTTGTATTTTAGTGAAAACTGTGTCACTGAAGTGAGAATAGTGAACAGTGAAACACACCTGCCCTCCCTTCCCATGAACCAGTCTGCCATCCAGTCCCCCCATTAAGCTGGCCTGCTCTCCCTGCCTTTCCTCCCACCAGAAGCTGCCTCCATCAGCTCTTGTTAACATTTCCATGTTCCCACATTGTGTGTTATAAACTATAAACTGTTTTCTTGTATGTAACAACATCTATTGCACATCTGTCCGTCCTGGGTGAGGGATCCCTCCTCTGTTGCTCACCCTGAGGTTTCTCCGATTTTTCCCTGTTAAAAGGGTTTTCCACGGAGTTTTTCCTCAGTCTAAGGGCAGAGGATGTTGTTATGATGCCATGTGAAGCCCTTTAAGACAAACTGTTTGTAAAAAATAAAATTGCCTTGCCTAGTACAATAAATATCTGATGATTTTGTTCCTGTTGACAAAGACCAACTAACCACTTTGCAGGATCCCATCCATCGTCTGTCATATTGTTGTCATTGCTGTTGTTGCATGTGATCATCAATGATATCAAGTTTACTGGGGAAACAACCAGGAAGTAGTATATTTGTGTGTGTGTATGAATGTATGAAAGTGTTTCTTTGTGCTGCAACTTATAAACACACACACACACACACACACACACACAAACACACACGCACAGCTCGGCACAGCACGCACAACCTCAGTCTTATCTCCTGTCCTCCCTGTGAAGGCTCTTAAAACTTCTCTCCTCAGCTCTTACTTCTCCACTAAAAGATAACAGAAATCTTGTCAGGTCACTGTTTTGTGCTCCTAGCCATTAGTTTGGTGTAACATCCATGGACAGTAGGATTGTCATTGAAGTTACAACCTTACAAACTGCATCAGCAGAAAGCTTTTTCTCTCTCGCTCTTCAGTAGTTCCCTGATTAAAGCTTGATTGCTTGTTTCAGAGCAGCAGACTCATTCAGGTGGAGGCGGCGACGGTAATGACACCCACCTTGGAGCAGATTTCGTGGAGACTTGTGGCGATGGCTGCGGCAGGGGTATCACATCTGAACACGTGGCACTTCAGCACCCGCGTGTTTTTGTCTCTCGCCACGTAGGCAAAGTCCCTGAAGCACGGATAGAAGAAGCACAGAGGTTATCAGCATGTGTATTTCTAATACAGTCAAAGACAGTTTAATGCACCTCAAGAGCAGATGGACTGAATGTTTTGCTTCATTAAAGAGGCAGTGAGTAAAAATCTTTGTTGTCTTATAATATAATTACTGCATATGCTAGAAGAAACCACAATTAATATCATAATTCACCAATGGTGAGAAAAAAAAACTCAATATGCTGTTCATTCAGCAAGAAGGGAGTTTCAACATTGTAGCATGAAGCACATACAGTATGTAAGGAGAGGGAGAGGAGGAGAGAATAATTGCGGGTTATTTACTTAAGAAAACACAATACATGGAAAATAACATAAATAAACCCATCACAGGATTCCATCTATTTGTAAATGTGCAATTTCGCCTTTTTCGCCTTGATGATATTTGTTCCATCTCATAACACTTTTTCATTCCATTATATATTGTATGAGGGTCTCATCCACTTTATTTCCCTCTCTTCCTTGGAGAGCCAGCTTTGGATATTGCTGGATATTGTGATGAGACACTTCGTCCCAGAGGGGCAGCAGCTTAAGGCCAATATGCAGAGACAGTATGATTGCTGGTTTGTATTTTACATTTCCAACTGTTTTTCTTAGTTTGTTCTGCTCAATATCAGGCAAGATCAACTGTGTCTGTAAACATTTTAATTACTCTCCATTTCAAATCCCTCCCACTGATTAAACCTTGTATTACTCTCATCTGCTCCGTCAGTGAAACAAAACCTCCCAGTCCTCTCCTTGCATTGCACCTGTTTGCGTTGTCAGCTGTTCAACAATGGAAACAGAAGAGCCACCAAAACAAGTTGCAAGACATTTCATGCATAAATTAAAAACAAAACACAAAGGACAACAGTATTATTATTACTCCATTTTGCATCATGATCTATTTACCCCTTCTCTAGACATTTCTTGGAGGAGCTGTGCCTCTAATTAGCTCACTCATTTATTGTGAAAACGTTGCTTCATTACTTGTGTCATTTAAAGGCTCCTTTAAACTTTACTGCTGTCGCTGCAACTCCTTTCACACCAGTAAAGGTTTATTTGATGAATGCATTACTTAATAGCCTGTTTAACATGAGCTTTGTGGGATAGTTTTTTGGTCCACAGGCAGCAGGTATCTCTGCAGTCGTTACTTTTCTGAAAAAGGTAGTTTCCCATTTTGGCTCATACACACACTCATACACACAGTCATACACACAGGCATACAGAGAGGCAGATGTGTGTACCAGTGCCGGAAAACCTCTCAATGATGCCACATGGCAGTGAAAATGAGGAGGATGAGGGTTTGCGTAAGAGAAGAAGCTCCGCTGAGAAGGAAACTTTATGCGCAGAGTGGGTGGGAGATGAAACACAGCTGCATGAGGGAGATACTACACTCACGCACACACTGACACACACAGACAGAAAAGATGAAAGATAGACACATTTCCTCCTCATTAACAGGTGAGACAAGCTGCAGAACAAAAGGTATGAGGTCGTGTTTCCAGCCAGGACTGAAATGATTGAGTAAACAGACAACAAAGAGTGAGAGAGAGGGAGTGGAAACATGCAGAGACGCCAGCTGGATGGCTGTGTCGCCAGATGCAACTCAACAAGCTTCACGCACACACACACACACACACATATACATACACAGCGTACGCTCCAGATTAACCATAGGCGCAAACAGAAATATGGCAAACACAGCCGGCATTTATCACACCGGGCTCTTTGTGTTTATGAGTCCATTATCCGGCCTGTCTCCTCTGCTTAATTGTGTGCTCACACACTTTGGGTCGATAATGCCTCTCCGCCTGTGGCCAGAATAGGGAAGTATGATGCGATGAGTGTGTGTGTGTGTGTGTGTGTGTGTGTGTGTGTGTGTGTGTGTGTGTGTGTCCACTGCGCTATGTTCAGGGACATTTGAGCAGTGTGTCACAGAAGCAGCATGAGTGGCCTTGCCTCGCATACCACAAATGGGTCTTTTATGACTTCTGCTCCGTCTCTGGAGAATCAAAACGCTATAAAACAGCATGCAACTCTTAATAGGAAATAGCCTGAGGCCAGAGTGTCCCCGTTGATGATTTAACAGCAATGATTTAGACCTTCAATAGTTGCTGCTGCACTCCTGTTAAGAGCAACAGTGACTCTGGGCAAATCAAAGCCACTGATTTGATGTAATTGTACAACGACGGGGTGTGGGTGGGAGGAGTTGAGCAGTTACCTTTCTCTGTGTCCCGGGAAGCAGAGGGAGGGGAAGGTGGGAAAAATGAAGCGAGGAGGAAGAAATGAGGGCGGGGAAGGAAATAGTAAGGAAACAAAAAATGAGTTTTAAGGGGAAAAGGGGCAAGGATGAAAAATTGTATTGCAGCAAAAAGATGAAAAAAAGAAAAAAAGATGGAAAAGGAGGTGTGAAGGGAAAAGGGAAAAAAAGAGAAAAACAAGAGAAAAGTTAATACACAGCATACAGAGTCGGAAACTGACACAATGCTCTTTCACCTCAATCACTGTCTTTCCATAAAATGTGTGTGCGCTCAGCTGTGTGTAGTGTTCGATTCACTGGCTTACCATTCCACTACATTATGACGCAGCACACCTTTACTATTAGATATGCTATCACACTCGTACTCTCTCTCTCACACACTCACATGCACACACACAGAATCTCTTTGATCCTTCACTTTGCTTTCGCTCTTTAATCTTCCATTCGCTCCTCAGCTCTCTCGTTCTACACACTCTCTATTTTTTTTTTATTCCACAACACAAGAAAGAGAAAGCCCCTAAAAAGAAAAGAAAAAGACGCAGCGCCGAACGATCCATATCAACAGTGTAAGTTGTCACTGCTGCACCGCTACATACAGTAGTATCAGTGTTATGAGGAACGCTACAAAGGAGCCACAGGCTGAATACGAAACAGAGGGCTAATTCAAACATTGACTGGCTTTGATTATTTGATGATCCACTTAGTGAGAAGCCACAGCAGTGTGTGTGTGTGTGTGTGTGTGTGTGTGTGTGTGTGTGTGTGTGTGTGTGTGCTGAAGCAGCTGGCAGATTTTTTCAAACAGGGAACCTTCAGAGTCAGATCTTCGGGGCTGCTGCTTTAACTTGCTCTCCAAACAGCCGGTGGTCGCCTCGCCACCATGCACATGCACTAACATACGTACACACACACACACAAGGATAAATCAGCACAATTTACAACTGCACAATTGTGATTTCCAATAATTGTAATTTGCAAGCAATTTACAGGCCTGTACGTTTTCTAAAAGCTCTTATCTCGTGTCTGTACGTGATATTTTCTCCTCACTGTATGTGAGTCCCTTTAGTAGTTATTCTTCCATCTGCTCAAGTACAAATTCTGTTTTTCAGAATCAGTCACTTTGATGGAGTTTCATTTTAATCTCAAAATCATTTTTTCACTTTCCTCAATGTTACATTCTTCTCTCTTGTGAGTGACAGGCTGAAAGTCTATGCTGATATAAACCCAGAACGGACTCCCGCCTTTTATTGTCATTATCACAATGACCTTATTTGACTTCGAAAGCTAAAGATCTGGATCTATTTCCTCCCTGCTGTGGCCTTTTGTAAAAGCTTATGCAGCGATTTTAATTCTGCACAGGCAGTAAAGTTACAAGGCCATCTATCTGGGCCCAGTTGTTCAAAAGGCAATCTAATCAGATTTTGGATAATTGATTGGATCAAATCTAGAAAATGGGTTGTTTAAAACTAAAAATGGATTCTGAGATCGGATTGGATCTCGTATAATCCAGTCTGTATAACCTTCAGTGTGATACACAGTCCCATTTAGAGCACTCATTATCCGGATTTGTTGATCTTGAAAAGTTTGTATCTGGATTATATTGATTCAATCCAACTTTGCTTTGAACAACTGGGATAAAAGTAGAACGGATCACGTGATCCTGGATAGCAAAAAAAGGGATTTCAAAATCCAGATAATTTTACTCTAGATTAAACCTTTAGGCCCTGGTGACTCCAACTTTGCAAATCATCACTCCAGGCAGCAGGGCTATAATACCAAAAACTGCACTTCTCCACATGGCCACTTGAGGCTGTCTCCAAAAGTGAGTCAACCCCACAGACTCCAAGTTACAGTAATATGACCAACTTTACAGCAAAAATAAACATGTTTACAGCTTGGTAGAAAAAAGGATTTATGTCTCTACTGGTAATTTCCCCCTTCATTACGGCTGCATGGAGGTGAATTTTTATATAGCTTGTTCGTTTAATTTTTATCAAGGTAGTATGCAGCTTTGAGTGCATGCAGAAAAAGTCTCGGCTGGGAATTCAGCAGACAGTGACGGCACAACATCCACTCAGAGCTTCCATGGGTGATGTTCATGTTCATCTTTATGTGTCACTCTCTTAGAATGTCAGTAAATGAAAGTCAGTCACACAGTCCAAGTGTCATGTAAATGTGTTACTCCTGGTTGAGTTTGGTTGCACGCAATATGATATAGGTGATGATGGAGCGCTACAGAGGAGTGTACATTTAACCAACCGAGACTTAGCAGAATAACCAAACCTAGATCCAGGGCTGTAGCCAGGATCCCAGCAGAGTTTTACCTGAGACATTTTTCATAAGCCAACAAACAAAACTATGTACACATTCTAGAGTATTAAACCGTTGTTTATGTTTTAATTATTTGTTCAGCTCAGCTTTTGTCAATATATTTAGTTCTCTTCCTACCTGGCTCTATAGTGGTAGGTTTGTAATTCTGGTGGAGAATGCTAAAATCCTTTAGTTTTTATTGAATTTTCAAAAGAGACAAACTCTCTCAAAAAAGGTTAAATCAGCCATAAGAAACTCTGCATGTATAATGTGTTTAATGTGTGTGTAACCAATGAATATGACCTCTGTGCCCTGCTGGTGTCTGTCTGCACGTTGGCTGTAATGCAGTCTGATATAGTTTGCCAACCAAATTAGGAAAGGCAAATGTTGTTTTCCTCTTAATTTGACATTTTGGTGCGTTCTTCATGAAAATATTGCAAAAACTAAGTTGTCGACATGCACATAAACAGATTTTTCAAACTATAGTGGACACGGTCAGAGCAGAAGAAGACAAGAGAGAGTTGTTGGATTACTTTGGCATTAAGGAGCAGTGATTTCAAACCTCGGATAATAGAGGGGATGACATGGAGAGAGACAGGCAGTGAATCAATAAATAACCGAATGACCTCAGAGGTGTAGGGTTTTTGGCAGAAACGTGAGGAGAAAGGATAGAAAGATAAAATGTCGAGAGAGAGAGAGAGGGGGAGTGATGAAGGCACTGGGCCAGAAAGCCAGAATGAAAAGGTGGAAGTGTGTAAGACACGAATGGGAACGAGGTGTGAGACCCGGTGGAGACTGGACGGCCGAGGAAGACGTGGAGGGGAAAGAGAGAGGCGGAAAAAGGCACGAGATGAAAGGTACGAAAGCACCAAAGCAGGGAGATGAGTTAAAGCAAGACTCCCACCACTCATGTGATCTCTTTTTCTCTCCCTCTCTCTGTGCTTCACATATTTCCACAGCTGAATAAAGGATAACTGACTCACAACTACCAATCTCTCTTTGATCCTGATGGCTGTGAGGCAGGCTCGGCTGGAGAGGATGCGTACAACTCCGAGATTAAATGAGGTCACGGCTGCAGATGCACGGTGAACTGGGTTTGCGAACGTTGCACAGAACCATTATTATCTGCAGCTCTGACAGCAGTCACCCACCAACCATACTAAAAGCTGTGTGTGTAGTGACATTAGGAAAATCAGTTGCTTTTTTACTACAACTCCACGAGGATTAGGAAAATCACACCCTACGCCATTTTAGTTTGTGATACTCAAACCTTGATGCATTTCCACAGTTTGAATTTCATTTACAGTCTTGGCCATGAGTATAAGGACACATCATCAGGCCCTTTGTTAGCTTTAGCAAGTTCAATTGGACACAAAATATTGGGTTCTACATTGATGTGCTCAGGATCAGCGCTTACATCAATACTGGAAGAGCTTTGTGGGAGATACAGCCCTTTAGACCAACAGCGGTGAAACTGCACATTAACACATGTGGTCCAGAGCTGAGAGTGGCCTTTTAGACTATGATGAGAAGGGAAGAAAATAAGACTAGGTCAAAGTCCACTGTACATGGCTGGACTGTTTTTTGGTCAGTGATTAAGGTTGTAGATGGAAACTATTGTAATCAACTGATGTCATTGTGTTTTGTTTCTTGTTATCTGTGCTCACATACAGTACAGTGTTATACGTGATACCTGATCAGTAGCTACACCACCTTTCAGCACCATGCAGTCCCTCAATTCTTTGCATTGATGTCTACAGACACATCAAAGCATGATACTGCTTTTATCAGTGAATCTTCTGATTTTATTTTATCAATAATCCATGCCACTTACAATTTTATCATTACATCTGGTGATTTTAACCTGCACATAGATGATCCATCTGATTCCATGGTAAAAGAGTTATTATATTTACTGAGTTGCTTGGACTTCACACAGCATGTCACACAGCCAACTCACAACAGAGGACACGCTCTGGATCTAGGTATGGCCAGTGTGTCCTCTGTTGTGGATTTGGCAGCGTCAGACCTACTGTGTGTTTTTTAGTTTTATTCAGCAGGAGACCTTGGTGCAAACTGTCAGGAAACGCTATAATACCTCAGAAGTGGCTGCAAATTTTATTGAAATAGCACTCCCCAGCTACTGTACGTGCATCCTGTGATTTTATCATTAAAAATTTGATCAATAAACTCAAATCAACACTTGATCTCGTAGCTCCACTAACTACAAAGAAGGTAGATATCAAAACACTCCCACAGACTCCCTTTATGAAGACTTTGCAGACCACTTGAGGGGTAAAATTGATTTTATAATATCTTCTATTTTATCTAATCAAAATACTGTTCTTAGAAAGCTTTTTTTTTTTTTTACCTGAGGAAACACTGGGCAGTCTTGACCTGGTTGATGCTGAGATGCTTGCAACAACCTGCCTTTTCGACCCAATTCCCACATCACTTTTTAAAACGTTTTATGGATCTTTTGAAGGTGAGCTCTTGAATATTGTGAATTTTTCCCTTCAGACGGGCACTTTCCCTGCTGCCCTTGAAACGCCAGTAGTGAGACCCCTTCTAAAGAAGAACAATTTGGATCCTAATGTTCTTAATAACTACAGACCAGTGTCAAACTTACCGTTTTTAAGCAACATTTTAGAAAAACTTGTTTTATTCAGTTGAATGATTTTTTTTTATTTTTGAGAAGTTTCAATCTGGATTTAGGATGAACCACAGCACAAATACTGTGCTAATGAAAATTGTAATGATCTTGAGTGCAATTTGGACTTACACAAGCTTACAGTCCTTGTGCTACTGGATCTAAGCGCTGCTTTTGATACAGTAGATCACCAGATTCTTTTAAACAGACTTGACACCTGGTCGGCCTCTCTATACTGCTCTTCAATGGTTTAGTTCTTATCTCACAGATAGAAAATTTCTCGTAAGTTTGGACACATGGACTCAATTGTGGTGTGCCCCAAGGCTCAATTTTAGGCCCCATACTTTTTAACTTATACAGTACATGCTCCCACTGGGAAATGTCATCAGGATGCATGGTATCAATTTCCACAGCTATGCAGACACACACAGCCATGTCTGCTAATCAATCAATCAATCAATCAATCAATCAATCAATCAATCAATCAATCAATCAATCAATCAATCAATCAATCAATCAATCAATCAATCAATCAATCAATCAATCAATCAATTTATTTAAAGAACAAAATGCTGTAATGTAAAGCACTTTGTGCTATAATGTATGAAAAGTGCTGTATAAACAAAGTTTGATTTGATTTGAATGCCTAATAAAGCTGTTCTCAATTACATGTTTTTTCAGACAACATGTAAGACAACAACAAATATGAATTAGTGACCAGGAGTCACATCCAAGGCATCTCCAAGCTGCTGAACTGTGATAATTACATGCAAAATGATTCACTCAGTGAGAAAATTAGAAGCGACAGAATAAACTTCTTATTTGGTCTCTCATCTGGCGCTCAGCCTCCGTCTGAGTCAAAACTGCTGCTCCGCCTCTCTGCAACTCACTGAACAGATTAAACACACATAATGTTCCTCTCGCTTGCAGGGCAGCACTGGTGACTGGAAAATAGCTCAGGTTTGACCAAGATTTTCTAGATTTGTCAGCAGACAAATGGTATCACTGCAGTATTCTCCCAATGGTGTAATCAATCATCAGTCACTCCACACCAGTCAGTGAGCAGCAGTCAAAACTTGAGTAAGCACAGGAAAACTAGAAAATGGAAAAACAAGCTGGTAGACTGAAGAACAGCAGTCTTGTGGATGAGCAGAAAATAACTTAACTGCACAGCAAGTCAGTGTTCTTTAAGATGTAGCAATAGATGTTTCCTTGGCAATGATCAAGAGAAGGTTTTCTGACCATCACCCCAGAGGATTCAACTCAAGATACAAACCCCTGGTCAAAAAACACAAAGACCAGGCTGCTGCTGTGCAAGATTTGCAAAATGTGCAGAGAATGTGGCAGACTCAGCTGAATCAAACCTCAATCGGCATTCATCATTGAGCAGGACAACGATCCTACACGTACGGCTAAAGATCTTTCCAGGGTGAAGAGCGGGGATTTCCTCAATCCCCATCTCTATACAATTGAGTATAGTCTACAGAGAGAGAGAGAGAGACAGTCCGTAACAAGCAGAGGGTTGCAGCAGTGAGGGCCTGGGGGAGCATCAACAGGGAAGATCCAACTGATTGCAGTGGACACAATAATACATTTGATTTTGTAGATAGATTTCAAGTGTATCTGTCCAGTTACTTTTGAAACTTGTAACTTGAAACATGTTGGGCACTGTATCACCCACACATTTCTTTACGAATGTAAACCTATACTCAAATTCAGGCTTAGATCTATACTGCTATTATATACACTGAGCCTGGGGAACAGAAAATACTGTCCAAATACTTCTGGACTGTATGTTTAATTTTCAATTAACCACAAAAAGCCACCAAATTGCATTTTCTATAATGCAACACCCTTCATACTGATGCTGAGGTTGGTTGTGAGGCTAATGTCTTCATTTCCCTTATAGTAGATTTGTGCATGAAATATAAGTTGTGAGTGTTGGTGGAAATTTGAGAAAGCTGCGACCAAAACCAGATTTTTCCCCCTCATGGCTCCTAAGATCTGATGCAGCTTGTGTCTGTGATGAGCTCCCTGAAGTCACGCACCACTTCTCCAGAAAGAAACGTATATAATAAAACACAAAATATGAATGCATTCCAAAACACTGATACAGATACATAGCTGCTTTATGATTCAGCCCATATGATTCCACATTGTTTATTTTTGACCAACCATGCATAAAGACAATACATTTACAAGTTACTGATAATACAACCTTATTTAGATTCAAGTTGTGTCAAAAACTTCAATATGCAACTCCAGGTGTTTTAATGTTGTAATAAAACTAACATGTCTCACTAATGCTGCAGTAAAAGCAGCTTAAAAACAATGGCTGTGATAACAACATTAATGTAACTAGTCCGCATGCAGCCTGCTCTGCTGTACTTTCTTTTGCTCTGTAGCTTCCAGTATCACTCAGCCGAGACTTGTGTCCTCTCCAAACCATCTGTCACACACACTCTCAAACACACACTTCACACAGACTTCAATTATCAAACAGCCTTACAGAGTGTCTGGGTAGTGTGGGCCGCTATGCTAATGCACTTACATATGCTAATTGCACAGCCAAATGCTGATTAGAAATGTCTGAGCGGGAAGTTCTTGTGAATCCCCTGTCAGCAGAAAGTACCGGTAAGACGGGGAGGCTGTGAGGGGATCCAGGTGTGTGTGTGTGTGTGTGTGTGAGAGAGAGAAGGAAAATACATGTTACACTTATTGATCAAAAATGAACAGGTAGTTCTATGATAGCTGACAGTGCTGTGACTCTGGCTTCAGGCCAAAGTGGACGTGAATATCTGATCCAATGAGTTTCAGCCTGTGACAGGTGAGAGCCACACTAGAGTAGAAACAACAGCTGGTTTAGAAAAAGCCCTTTCATCACACTGTAAAGAGAATAACAAAACAATTGGCAGGTAGATTTATGTTCAGCAGATATTTCCCTCCACTTATTCAGTAGTTGTAGGAGATTTTGTTTTTAGCAAAACCTGGCGCTGCGTGAAATCGTTCAGTAAAAAAAAACACTCTGCAACTGCTTGAAGTTGGATAATATTATCAGGACGAAGCTAATCTGTATGAGCTAAAATGATATTCATGACAATTATAAGAGGCACTCACACTAATAGAGAAAGCTAAATCCACCCCAAAGCACGCTGTGTACACAAAGAAAAAGTGAACATTTCTGCTTTCACAAATTACTTTATATGAATTCAAATTCTGTAGATGGACCCACATTATCTGCATGTATTCTCTTTCCATTTCCATTAATCCAAACCCAATAAACATAAACATTGTAATGAACTGCTGCTGCTGCTGCTGCAAAAAAAATGCTTTTATAAAAATTGGACCCCTGAGTGCTGATAATTGTGTTTGCAGAAAACAGCCAATGTTGCTCATGACTGAAGTTAACTGTAGTTTATTGTAATGGAATATAGATGGTGATAAAAAATGTAATAAAACACAAACATAAAACCTTGAGGAAGAGAAGAGAAACATTAATAGGACTGTATAGAGCATCCGACAGAAATTGGCTTATTACTGCTCTATTGATGCTATGTAAGTGTCTGCTACCTTGTATTTACCATTGTGCCAATAACACTTAAAAACTAGTATTTTAATTAGAGTCTGGTCAAGACTCATATTTGATCCTGATACCATTGTTGTTGAGAGTCTATGTTCAAAAGCTTACACATACAATTATTTTTTCCCTGAAAACAAATTCCCCCTGTGTTTTTCTGCTTTTGTTAGAAGAATTCCTAGATCCTCTGAGGACAGGTGCACTGTTGTCGAACCCTCTGGGACAAATTTGGGATTCTGCTTGACTCTGGGTTACATAAATCAAACTGACTTGGCTCTCTGGTGGATAAACTATTGTATGTATTGGTGACACTGTGCCTCATTACCCTTAAGGTGATAGGATGGATCAACTTTCCATCACCATCTCATGCAAGCTGACTTCATCCAATCAGATTTAGCATCTTTCACCTTTTCCCTACTATCAGGAAAGCCGTTTGTAAACTCTTTCCAAAGGCATTTAGTAGACTAGAAGAGTGATCTTTTCCACAGGGCAAGATGGATTCTTACTTTTGTGAAGTCCAGTTGCCTCACAAGGTAAGCATGACTTCCATTAACCCCTTTTTTGTTAGCTTGTAGCAGCTTAGCATAGCTATCTTAAAAAATCCACAAAACGAAACCTCAGAATCTAAGTGTTGTATTTGATAAATCTATAAAACTAAATGTAAAGAGGGCCGCTAATGGTTTCTGGAGGTCTTGTGCTCAGACCAAGAAATAGGCCTACTAATAGAGGGTTAGGGTTAAATCACTGATAGCTTGTTAATTGTTAATAATTTAAAAAAAAAATATATAAAAAAAGTTGAAAATCAAATCAAAAGCTTTTGAGGTGTAGCTATTATGTAGCCTTTACTTTACTTTAACTTTAACAAAGCTAACTTACGGACAGTGCTACTGTAGGCTGCTTCCAATCTTTATAACTAAGCTAATCTGCCTTTCTGTCTTAACACAGAGATATAGGAGTGGTATTGATCCTCACATTGATATAACTCTTGGAAAAGAAGCCAATTAGCCTAAGCGTATTTCACAAAACGTTGAATTATTAATTTAATGTAATTAAAGCTGCACACTGAGAAATAGGTGCACAAGTTTGGTGCTCATTTGTAACTAACTAAAAGAAACACCAGTCAGCCTTCTCACATGCACACTGGCACAGGAGTAGTTAAAGGCTGTGTGACAACAGAACCGGGTAAACCCCTCTGCGACCTGGTGAATTAGTCATGGCCTACAGCCATTAGGCCTAATGTTGGATGTCTGTGCGTAATTACCTCTCTACCCTGTAAACGTGTTTACAGCACCAAGATCAGCAGCGAAACGAGCACCCAGGGCCAGAGCAGGGCACAGCGAAGGAAAAGAGGCGCATCACTGGTAGCCTACCACAAAAGCCCTTGTCTCTCTCTACACACGCAGGCAAACAGGAATGCACACAAAATCACCGATATTGCCCCAGGCAGCGAAGAACTAGGACAAAAATCAAGTCGAAAATAAAAATAAAACTGTTGTCTACGGTGTATTAAACGGCGTACGCAGCACAGGGCGCAGCCAGTGTGATTTGAGCAGACAGTTGATGTTGTTAAAAACTGCAGCTCTGCCTCAGTTTGATTCATCCTCTTTTTCTTTGCATCATTTCTTAGAAACAGCACAGCTTTACAAAGATGATAGTAAAATGGTGTTTGAGGGAAACACACATAACCCCAGTTTATCTGTGTGGCTCTTCCCAGCATTCACTGTGGCAGAGAGGCAAATGAGAGCGGGAAGGGCAACAAGCCGAGGAGGCACACACAGTACCCATGTGTCAACGCTTGTTGTATTTCATTACATATTTAAGAGCAGAGATAGGTGGGTGGGCGAGATGGATAGACAGAGAGAGCGTGTGGGGAACGAGGGATGAGGGGGAGAATGAGGGATTCTGGGTGGGCGAGAGAGGGAGAAAGATGATGTCCTGCTGTTCTCTCTGCTCTTGATCATTTATACATCACACTGCTCTGAGTGTGCGCGTGTGTGTGTGTGTGTGTGTGTGTGTGTGTGTGTGTGTGTGTGTGTGTGTGTGTGTGTGTGTGTGTGTGTGTGTGTGTGTTTGGACAGAAGCGCTTATATTCTCAACTGAGACAACGCTTCAATGAGATGTCACTTCAGTAAGACACTCCCCTTCATGTAACTTACTAAAGTATGTGTGCTTGTTTGTGGGTGTGTGTGTGTAAGAGAGAGAGAGAGAGGGGGAGAGAGAGGGGAGAGGGAGAGATAAAGAGAGTGTGTGGGAGAGTGCAGGGATTTGGTTTCGAGTTAGTGTAGAGTTATTCTAAGCTCTAGGCACAGTGCAGTTTGGATCATACTGGATGCATGTAACCTCATTAGGTGCATGTGCCATTAATCATCATCTTTCATGCAAATGCAGTACAGTAAATGCATCTCTCATCCTACTCACAATGCATATGCTGATGCTGATTTGCTTTTTTCTCTCTGGTTCAATAAAACCACATAAAAGTGTTATCCAGCATGAAGATCCTTTCGGTTTCACCATTGAGGTTTCTCCTGTGAATATTTATTTTCAGTCAGTCAATATGTTCGGTGGATTATCTAGGAAATGTTTTCTACTAGAAAAAATGTTGCTGTACAATTTTGCCAGGAGGTGAGGTTTTTGGCTGTAGGCAGAAATCTCAGACACACAGTGTTTCTGCAAATATCTAATTTACCAAAAATCTATCAGTGAGGCCACTAGAGGGAAGTGAAAAAATCATTTTGAAGCAAAATTAAAAGCTACAATGATTGATCACTGAACAGGCAGGAGGTTAATTATCACAAATTTTGATTATCCGATAATGATTCAAATGATTTTTCATGTACAACCGCAAACATGAATATCTTTGGGTGTGGCGTTGTTTGTTTGTCAGAGAAAATTAGATGTGAGGATGCCACTGTGATGATTTTTCACCAGTTCCTTGGAGTTTATTGGGGAAATGATAAAGTGAACAGACAGACACAGCAATCAGCAGATTTGCTGGTAATGAAAATACTCACTCTCAGTCTGACAGACATTGGGATATGGTTACTACTAGACTCAGTTGGGTTCTGTTGCTGATACTAAAATCCTTCCAAGCAATTAAGTTCAGTCAACACATTAAGTCCAGTCATCAGGTTTATCTCAATTCAATTAGAGGACTTGGTGTTGTTATCCAATCAGGGCCAAGCATTGTGAGTCTTTACTGGTGACACTTTTACGAGCTTGTACCTGCATCTATTTGTGAATGATCGATTTGTGAGTAAAAGTAATCTGATTGTGAGCTGCAGGAGAATTTATAATCATAACCATGAGAAGTGATAAATGTGTAACTCTGTCAAGTGTGATATCGATCTTGAAATAACTAAGGGGAGATTAATTTAGCACCTTATACATTTATTCTGCTTGACGTGCAAACAGCTGCCCCAGAGAAAAAAGAATAATCAAAAACCTGCATCAAGTGCTTTCAGTATTCAAATGTATTCACTGTAAACAGTCTGTGGCGTCATCTCCTGCCTGTATAGTCTGAAGAGATAGACGAGCTACAGGCAGACACCGACTGTGCCAGCGTCCTGCTGTGTTCAGCCCTGTAAGATCAGCGAACATCAGCATCGCCTCATCGCTGCCCGCCACGGCCCAGACCGGGGAGGTTTTTATCGGGAGGAGATTTATTGGCTGGTTGGGGCAAGGGGAGGGGATCTATAGGGGGAGCGGGGGGAGTAATCCGTCAGGAAGACAGGGATTACAGCAGGTGTGCCTAACAATGCTAATGCAAGAAGAGAGAGCGCAAGAGGGAAAGCGAGAGGTGGTGAGAGAGTAAACGCTGGAGAGGAGGAAGTGAGGTTTTTTATGGTTTTCCAAACCTTAGTGTGTAATTCTGTGCATGCCTGTGTGTGTGTGTGTGTGAGAGAGACATATGACTCTGGGCCAAAGAGGAGTGGAGACACAAGTCCTGCCATAATGACCCTGGGAGGCTGGTTGGACATCTCTTGACAAGACGTGTGTGTGTGTGTGCGCAGAAGTGGGAGTGATGGATTGTGGGTGGATGGAAAGAAGCTGACGTGGAGGAGCGATGACTCGCAGGGAAAGAGAGAGGTTGATATGGGTCTCAAATTGGAGCAGGAGCAGGAAGGAAAGGCCATCAATCACTCTGGCGTCTATCGAGTGGGTCTAGGTGTTTGGGGCCCGGTCCCCGTGGACCATCAGAGGGGTCTTGCATGTTAATTAAGGCCATTGACATCAGCAAATAAGCTGCCGGTCAAGTGGGGCGTCATGACTGGAAGGAGTTGAAGAAGAGAGTGGCTGCCATGACACAAACGGGCACATACAAACTCACTTCATTGACATAAATTGAGGTGATCGCTGGAGTGTGTTCACCATTTAAATATTAATGATACTGGAGGGTTGCGTGTTCTCTCCTCTCCTCTCCTCTCCTCTCCTCTCCTCTCCTCTCCTCTCCTCTCCTCTCCTCTCCTCTCCTCTCCATCCACAGAAGGTCAGCAGTGGTGGGAGCTGAAGGGAATAAGCAAACAGAGCCCCACTCCTTCCCACTACCCAATATGAATGTGTGGAGCTGTTACATGTTTGTTAAAGTGTGTTTATGTGTGAGCGCCTCATGGCTGCAGATGAAGTGAGGATAGTACACAGACATCAGCTCTATCCAAAAACACTTTTGGGGACGTACGTCACAGTGACACATTTGCTCTGACTGTCAACAGCGTTGTCTCAGTCCTAATAAGTGTCTCACGCCAAGGACAAGAAAACAAACAGGAACTGCCCCACTGATGTCATAAATCATTTCACTCTGGCTCTTGTTCTTCGCTTAGTATTTCCCTTCTCATCCCTCATCCTCCTCTCTCCTCCTCCCCCTCCTCCTCTGCTTGTTAAGGAGAGAGAGAGGGAGGGAAACTCCATATATGCATATAGAAAAAGCATTTGTCATATACACACACAGGCATGCCTTCCCCTAGGTGTGTATCCTCATTTAAACAAATTCAAGAAGCAGTGTAAGATGCATAAGTCAAAAATAGTACTATTTGGCTTTGGTGAATACACACACACACACACACACACACACACACACACACACACACAAAGTGTAGTGCAGTATCAAACAGCCGTGACACACACTTTGAAAAAAATCCCTGCAGCGCATCCAGACGCTTTAATCCCGCCTTTCTCAATCCCCACTTTGCTTACTTCATCTCTCTCCCTTTTCTTTTCTTTCAATCTTTTTTTCTCTGAACGTCTTGCTCATGTCTCATTGACTCCGACTTCAAACCTGCATCCCCTACACCTGACGGCTAGCCAGAGAGAGAGAGGGGGGGAGGGAGGGAAAGAGACAAAGTACACAGCTTCAAGTTAAACACACAGCAGGAGGCTGAGAAGTAAACGAGAGAAAATAAAGAATAAAGAAAGAGCTAATGAATGAAAGTAGGGCTGGGAGCTGTGTGGTGGTGTGCGTCCTCTACACAAACAGAGCAATTAGAAACCAACAGACGGGAGAAACACTGTGGTGTTGGGATAGAGACAGGCAGCAATGGACGACTTTGTGAAGCGACAGACGGATGGATGGATGGATGGATGGATGATGAGAGCTAGAGGAGTGAATGAACAAGAGGCAGGGGTACTCACACAGGCAGGCATCCTCGCCCTGTTACCGATGACTACTACCCTGCCTTGTTAGCTCCTCCACCACAGTGACATTGCTTCAGCCCCTTCTCCGTGGTACCCGGGGGTAAATCTCCTTGCTTCTCCTTTTCTTCTTCTTTTTTTTAAATCCTCTGGGGCTTCTTTCCTCCTTCTCCTCTGCTTCTTTTCGTCCCCTCCCCCCTGCTTCTCCCTCTCCCTCTCCCTCTCCTTTCCTCCTCTGTTACACCTTTTCTCTCCCTATCTTCCTCTCCAGTCGGCTCTCTCTTGCTGTCCCTACCCGGTCCAGAGAGTCTCCTGCAAGGTCCTGCTCAGTGCAAGCAGGGAAGCATGCCTCTTTCCTCCGCCCTCACTTGCTTGGTCTCTCTCTCTCTCTCTCTCTCTCTCTCTCTCTCTCTCTCTCTCTCTCTCTCTCTCTCTCTCTCTCTCTCTCTCTCTCTCTCTCTCTCTCTCTCTCTCTCTCTCTCTCTCTCTCTCTCTCTCTCTCTCTCTCTCTCTCAAAAAGCACCACCACTCTTTTTTCCCTTCCCTGCACTCTCTCTGTCTTGAGTATCGTCTCTTCCTCCTCAGTTGCTGCTATCTTTGTCTCACCCTCTCTTGTCTCACTGAGGCTGGGAAAAAAAAGGGGGGAAGGCTTAAACCCTGCTAAAGTGCAACAGCGGGACAAACAAAGAGCGGCGGAAAAAAGAAGAAGAGGCAAAGCTGTGCAGCCAATGGAACAAGAGGGAGGAAGAGGGAGAACTGGAGACAAAGAGTAGAAATAGCGCAAGAGCATTACAGACAGAAAAGAGGGGAGATGGAGAAGTGAGGGGAGGGGGACACACATGCACCCACACCCACTCATTTCACCGTCACACAGAGTGCTCCAGATATAGACCTATGACTTCATCAGTTCATGGCCACGTTCAGACACGCACACACACAAACATGTGAACGTGCACGGCTTTGTTTGCGCGTGCACGCAGTCAGACCTGCTGAGTGCTCCAGATATAGCCTCATGACTTCATCGAGGACCGACCCCCACCCCCCTCCTCCCGTGTCCCGCCCCGCTTAAGAGACGGGGGGACTCATTCATATTGAATCAGGCTGAAGGAGATAGAGAACATTCAGGGCAAGACTGGGAATATTCCTCAGATACATAAATGGGTAGAGAAAGAGACGGGAGATGGAGGGAGAGAGGGATGGAGGGACTAAACGGAGCAGCATCTTTCATGCGTGCATTTCAAAATCTCTCTCGTTCTTACACCCTTGTTATATCTCTTAAGCTTCCTTGTGCAAATCCTGTGCTTCTTATCTTCTCTATGTTTTCCTTTCTTCCTTTCTCTGTACTCTCACTTTGAGAACATCTGTCTTCTTTCCATCTATGACCATCTATAAGCTTCAGTCAGTTCAGCTAACAACCATTACCTGTCTGACTTTTAACGCCCACACAGATCAGCACTTGCAGCCCCCCTGCTTCTCAAGCCAGTTACATAAAAAGTCTGAAGGAGGATGTGGACATTTGAGCAAATATTTGAAAAACCGAACAGGAAAATCCTACAGTGACTGTTGAACATCTCACTGTGGGACCACGGGCATTAATATCCTGCTTTAACAACCTCAACTCCAGTTTTTTTTTCCTTTGGAGCCAGGCAGCAGGATTTACTCCCTCTCAGGAGCTATAAATTGGTGTTTTCAGTTCATGTTGTAGGTTGAAGAGGAGGTCAAGGCTCTTTCTAGACCCTTTCTTTGTTTTTTAATGTTCTTAAAAGAAAATATCAACACAGGCCAAACATGATGGGCGGCAGAAAACAAAAAAAATATTCTCTACTATAAATCCAAGAGGACACTCATATAAGGCCACTTATAAATATGCAGAGGCAAAATTACCCATCAGATATTAAACATATTTTACCAGTGATACAATTATCGCCTCCTAATACAAAACTTTCTGAGCTGCTCCCTCATGTCACATCAAAACTGCAGCTGCCAATTTCTTTCCATTTATGTGAATTGGTAATAAGTGCTTCAAATGATGTATTCTCTTCCATTAACATAATTATGTGTATTCATATTGAAAATCAGGCCTTCATGAAACTGGCTTTGTACACTGAAACAGGAGAGGGCTTTCCCCAGACTACTGCCACAAACCTGGAGGCACAGTATTTTCTGGAGCACCGTTGTCATTTTGAGCTGTAGCCCCTTCAATGCCCTCGAGGCCTGAAACAGCTCCAGACCCCCAAAAAATCACAGAGGTATGTAGATGCTTCCAGCCTGAACCTCAGACTTTGAGTATGGTGCCCTCTAGTGGCTGAAGGAAGGAAGTCCAACCTCTGACAAAATAGCTCTTGTCTCTCACAGATACACACACACCATAAAGCAATTTGCTGCATACATGGAGGGTGCATTGAGATCCCAGAGCATCAGCTGTGCTGTGGATCACAGGGTATAGTATCATAGTGCAAACTGAGTCATGAGCCTGCAACCAAACAGAAGAAATCAGACTGCAGATTTTAAAGTGCTGGTGGGAAGAGGGGATGAAGAGAGAGGATAGAAATAGAGAGAGGGAGTGATGGAGTGAGAAAGAAAAAAAAAGGATAAGAGGGAGAGTTATCCTGGGCCAACCCTCCCCTCGCCTTTCCACTACAAGCTTTATCCATTACCACCGAGAGAGACAGCCACTGAAAGTTTCTCAATCCTCTGAGACGGAGGAGGAGGGAGCAGGTTCTCTCTTTCTTTCTCTATCATTCACACACACACACAGGAGGAAGGGAGGAGGAAAGAGGAAGAGTAGGAGGGTGTGAAGGATGGGTGCTGTGTATGAAGGAGACTATAGCATCACATGAAAGATGATGATAAAGAGAACAGGGTTAGAGAAAGACAGCGCTGCATGGGGGAGAGAGAAATGAGTGGGAAAAAAACATAACACGACTTGGTGAGTCTGAGCGAGTGAAGTGAGATCAGGCCTTTTACACAGATGCTATTTTAAAACTCCATTTTCACCCAGTCCCTTAACAGCTGATTACACATGTCAGGAGCAGACAGCTCCTCAGACTGCAAACCTCCACCACTCTTCTCTTCTTCACATTCATTGTGTGACACATCTCCAATATGAATCTCCCAAAGTCTCACAGCTCTCAGTGCTTTAACATTTAGAAGTGAGGAGAGAATTTCACAAGACCTTTATGCAGCTCTTATGATCTCCTGTGTATGTTAAGCTCATATAAGAATGTGTGCAAGGGCAAATATGCATACATATTTCATACATACGAGATCCATGTGTGTATGTTACATCAGCATTAATGTATCCAGTGTACAGGCTTTGTGTGAATGTTTGAAGTTGTTGCTCCATGCATGGGTTAATGGAAACCCTAAGGGGCCCATATCAATGAGAGCTTAGCTTGTCCCCGCCATTAGCGGCTGCGCTAGCCTCAGCACACTGTCAGCTCACTGGTGAAAGCTTAAGACGATGGGACATTGCCAAATGGCTGAACGTCCCATGGGGTCCTCAGAAATGGAAACATGGAGCAATGAGCATAATTATGGTGTTTTGAATACAGTTTGTGCAAATATGCATCAAATAATAATGAGGCTTATTCTGCCCTCGGATGATTCGTTTAAAAGTCCTGATTCAGCTTCTAACAGCGAGAATACTCCATACGTGCAGTCCACAGGGTATTACTGCAGCCTATGTGCACGGTGTCTGTAGATTTACATGCTTGTTCTTGTTTACATCTCAGTTGGATCAAACAGAGCACACCATGAGAGCACCTCAAGCAAAACAATAAAGAAGAAAGATATTTGTGATGTCCACCCACCTGTCGTGGTCTCGGCCGACGCCCCACACTCTGATGCTGCTGATTGGCTGGGAGTGGAGCAGGCTGCGATCATCTGGGTCAACCAGGGTTAACATGCGGTCTTGCAGCACCAGCAGCATCCCTTTACCCTGTGAGACCACAAGCATTAACTACTGGCAACAATCCACTCACACACATGGATGGAGCCAAAATCTCTCTGTGGTTGGCTCTCTTCCACCTCGCAGAGATGCAAACTGTCTCTGTTGACACACTGACCTCTCCCCAGACGCCGGCTGAGTCTCGTATGTCCCTCCTGCAGTAGGACAGCTGTCTGATACAGTGGTGGACGGCCACACTGCTTCTCCCCTCACACAGGTCCTGTTCTGCCATCTCCACCCAGCCAAGAGATCGCACAGGAAATGACTGGGAAGAAATAGGAGAGAAATTTGTTTTGTCACGTAACAAAGCTTATTATAATAAAGCTGCTTCAACTCTATAAACCATCTTTCTGTCTTCTATAGGATAATTCAGTTGTTGTTGTTTTTTTACTTAGGTATCACCTCAGGTAACAGCAGGCAAGATTATTGGATACCTCTTACATGCATGTATTATGGAATAAACAATTACCTTAATTAATAAATAATTAACTGTTTTATTTTAGGGGGAAAGGTCAGTACACTCATCACTGTTAAAATTAGTCTTACTTGCACAAAAGAACTTTGTTCATGAATTAGGCCAGAACTGATTCTTTCTTTCAAGTACATTTGACTAATCCGTGGGTTAATTTAGAGTCTTTTTTATCCTTTTAATCCTGTCGGACTTCTTTAATATCTCCACTGCCCCAGATCTCAATGTTTCACTTGGTAAGTACAATATCACTACCAAAGAGGCAACATACAAGTTGCCCTACATCACAGTTTAACCTTGAGACCTCATTATCCAACAAATACTCACTCTTACAGTAAACTTCATTTTAATTCTGATCCTGTAACCCCTGTAAAAATGAAATACACACACAGCACTGCACACACAGCACCGCACAAAATTTTCCTCTTAAAGTTTAATTTTCCTGAACGCAGTATGAAGTTAAAGCTACTGTACCATCACAAGCCATAACGGAGAGAGGTTTGATTGAGGAAGACAACTCATGAAATATGAAAGACTGTGTGTGTGTGTGTGTGTGTGTGTGTGTGTGTGTGTGTGTGTGTGTGTGTGTGTGTGTGTGTGTGTGTGTGTGTGTGTGTGTGTGTGTGTGTGGAGCGCCTGAGGCCAGCAGCTATTACCATCCTCTTTCCTCTCACCCTCTACCACAGCAAGGAACTCTTTTTTTCTTTTTGAGGAAAAAACCTCAGGATAAATTCCTCAAGCCCATAACAGTGAAAGGCAAACACGCTCGTCAGCACATACACACACAATCATCATCATCATCATCATCATCATCATCATCATCATCATCATCATCATCATCATCATCATCATCATCATCATCATCATCATCATCATCATCATCATCATCATCATCACCATCACCATCATCCCTCTCTCTCTTTCACTGACCATAATACTCTCTCTTGTTTTTCACACATGGTAAGATTACAGTAGCTATATCTGAATTCCCACATCTACCTCTTCATCCTAACCCTAACCCTTTTAATATTAAACAACAAGCACACATGTGATTCATCCTTGCCTTTATTTTCTTCTTACAACTAAATCCATTACGTAATGTGGACATGTAATGTAAATTATCATTGTTGCTCATTGTTGCCAATGCCATTCTTTTTTCTTTAAATAAAACAAAAAAATTCTAACCAAAGGGACATTTTCTTTTTCAGATCAAAATGCAACTTGCACTTTCCCTGTGAACTCAGTATTTCTACATCCCATCCCTCCACATGAAAAACTAATTTGCCTGTGAAAACGTTCAATATGACGCAGTTCACACTGCGACCAGTGAGTGGCACTGCAACAAACACAAAGAGATGGAGAGTGAGGGAGGATAGGATGCCAGTGAGCAGGTTCATCACGTCATTGCAAACAAAGCCTGGTGACTTCCCCTCATTAACAAAGACACAGTTTAAAGGTCAGACTGGTGCATCAGAGCAATATATGCTCCGTTTTTATGTACGGTGCCAGAAATCAGCTGGTTGCTTAAGTGATAATATTTTGAAACCTCACCTACAGTTTTGGATCCTCACCTACAGTTTTGTCTATAATTGCAACTACTGACCTGACACCCCTGACTGCTCATCACACAATGTGGGCAAAACGAAAATGTGAAAAATGTGCCTTCCTGTTACTGTATATAAGGTCTTTAAATTAGTAAAAGTATAGAATCAATAGCAATGAATATTTATGACTTAACTTTGTCCAGGCAGATGTTTGTGGTCACAGTGCTATTTTGACACAATGTTGAGTATGTTGGAGTTTTTTTGGACTTAGTCAAGTCATGAAGTTGTGGAAAGTAATTGAGACTATGAAATACATTTTAAATCACCAATGGTTCAGAATGACACTTTCAAAACAGGTCACAGATACGCACCGATTAGCCACAGCATTTAAACAGGTAAATGGTTTTAGTGTAATGGCTGGGTGTGATGGGTGTGTGTTATCGCTGTGATCTTACCATTGCCTCTGGATTGGAGTAACTATTGTTGAGGTCCACTGTCTCTAACTGGGCCGGAGGGCTGCAGGAAACATCAGACATAGGTCAAAAAATATTTGCAGTTATGTCATATTTCACATGAAAGAGCATCGTGGTGCACATAGAATATGTCAGTGTGTATTACTTGAGTTTGAGCGAAGCATAGCGGAGGGTGGCCCCTTCAAACGCCTTCAGACTGGGATCTGGATAGACTGGATAGTCCTTCAGCTCCTGGAGCAAAACAGACAGACAGACCGATGTCGAAAAAAGAGATGAAAGAACTGTCAGGTTGACTTTTCCAATTTCATTGAATTCATTTGCTTTGTAATAGCTGAAAAGGAGAACACTCATTTTAACTCAATATGAGAGATATGCATCTTTGTTGAATATGTTCTTCACACGGGCATGGACAGATATTACTGTTTGCTCATTTCAATTTAATAAGTGCAGCAGTGACAGCAGAGATAAATCGATAACACCTTCAAGGTTTTAGGGAAGAATCCAGGTCTATGCCTAGTGTTACACAGATGAGCTAAAGTTAATAAAGTGACTGAGATGTGTGATTTATACACAAAAGCTGGACAAGAACTGACAGATTTTGTAACTATGATTGTTAAAAAAAACTCAACATAACAGTCAAGGAAAAAAATTAAATGAATAATATTACATGTGAGATGAAAATTAAATGATGAAAACTTTAAAATATGTATAACTGAAAATGAGAACAAGGGAGATCATATTAACATATAAATGTGTCTCTCTGTCTTACGTTGGCTATGCAGGTGGCGTTGATGAGATTTGGTCCAGAAGAGGTGACATCATTTGATGGGGTGGAGGAGGAGGAGGGGCAGGGGGAGGGGGAGGAGCCAGAAGGGGAGGGGACGGGCTCCACGGAGCTGTCAGATATCAGACTGCTGGGGCGCTGTGGGTGAGAGAGAGAGAGAGAGAGAGAGAGAGAGAGAGCGAAGCTCAGACGGTCAGAGACAGACAGACAGACAGACAGAGGAAAGTGGTTAAATATTGGATTTTGAAAAATGTTTCCATTAGAATTTCACAAAAACAATTTTAATTCCATTTATTATATTTTTTATAAATAGCTCGCTGAGACCATGAGAGATATGTCTCTTAAATACAGCAGATATAAACGCCTCATGTTGAGTACGGATTAACTGTTTTTAACCAAAGATGTGTAAAGCAGATCTGTGAGAAATAAAGGCATGATTGCTTTTCTTCAGATCATTTTTTTTTTTTTTTATACCTACCTGGGTAAAAGTGTTTCTTTACTTGACGGTTGTCAGGGATACTAATCTTTATAGGACAGTGAATATTTAGCCTTGGATAAATAAAAGACGATGTAACATTTAAATATAAAGGCCCGGTGCAATTATTATTAATATTGAGCGTATTCAATATATGGGCATTAAACAACCCTCATATTTAATGAAAACACTGTTTGAACCTGGACATAATAGCCTTGTGTGTTAAGTATAAGTGTATGTTAAATATGAACATGTTTCATCACAAAGTGTGTTAGATCAATGGGTCCTCTGACCTCGTTGGGTGGCTTGAGGGAGTCCTGTGATTGCTCTTGTGGGTCACGTTCAGCGTCTGGCTCGTTGTTAGGAGAGGCGTGTTGGTTGCCGGAGGCGACAGGTCGGTGGTACTGCGTGGTGCCAGTGGGGATGTGCCAGAAATAAACCTCTGATGAATCTGAGATCTCCCGCCAGCCTGGAGGTAGGTCCCCCTCACTCCATACATCTGCTGATGGATGAGAGCGACACGTAAACACATATTGCACACGAGTGCATCACACAAACACATACATATGTATGGAGCCGCACACAGGAGCTGCACACAGGCAGCCTCTGCAAAAAGACCACAACGTGTGCGCATACAACATATGGACATACAAAAGGCCACACACACAGGGTAAAATTTCAGAGATGGTCAGTCTGTCCCTACTTAGTTTCAGTTGTCATAGCAACTCCGGGGCTCATCCCCTGTAGTAAGATCCAATGGGCAACAGCCTCTCCCTCTTCCTCTCTCCTGATTCCCTTCTCCCCTGTCTGCTTTCTGATGTCTCTCTCCATTATCCACATATCCTCCAACTAAAGCTCTGTCACACATACCTGCCAATCATCACTTGCTAAATACTGTAGCCTACATCCCTGCTTTTCTCTCTTTCCTTCTCCCTTTCTTTTTCACACCCTGCTCTCTGCAGTATCCTATCCTTCTGTCCATCCTAATCACTCTCTGCGCCATAAGGGGGCTCACAGGGGCCTTAAAGGTTCCAGCAGTATTACTGGAGTGACTTGCTTGCTTAAGAAGAGGCTTTTGGTAAATTTCCAGATCAGACAGTCTGTAGGAGGTAGAAAGAGGGAGGGAGAGAAAGAAGGAATGAAAGGAGGGTGTAATAAAAATATGATTCAAGGCTGACACAGATATGCTAATCTTATTAAAAAGGAAATATCAGATGGGCAGACGAACACACACATCTCCAACCTGTCTCTTGTGGAGTCTGTGGAGAAGGCGTCTCCTGTGACAGCGTAGTCCAGCTCGAGTCTTCGTCCTCGGATGGCGTGTCGGGGGTCAGGTCCATCCTTAGACCGACTTTAGGGAGCCCCGTCTCTGTTTCAGGCTCTGGCAGGACAGGAGGGGCTCGGGTTCGGGTCGGGGTGCTCCTCTCTGCAGCTCGGGTCTGTCTAGGGGAGGAGGGAGGGTACTGTTGCAAGAACTGGTTCTCATTGTTGGGGTGCAGCTCCACTTTGATGACCCGGGGCTGGGAGCTGCGAGGGGGCTTCGCAGGACTGCGAGGACTCGCCTGAACCTGGACGCAGAGCTCCTCCCTGGCCGGGGCCGGGGCCGGGGTCTGCAGCTGGCTGTGGCTGTCTGGGACCCACTCTGGGCTGTTGGTGGACGAGGAGGAAGTGGAGGAAAGTGGGGCCTCCACCACAACTGGTAGCAGGGGCTGTCTTGGTGTCGGTGTGGGGTCAACTTCCTCCTCTTCCTCCTCTTCCTCCTCCTCCTCCACTACCGGCGCCACCTCTTCCTTCTCGTCCTGAAGGTTCTGCTTGCAGACGGGCTTCTCCTCCTTCTGACTCTCCCTCTCCTTGGCCGGGCTCGCCTGCTCCTTCTCTGGAGAAGACTGCTGCTGCTTCTTCTCCCCCTTGTCCTCCTTGTTTCCCCAGTTGAAATCCAGGTCCCAGCCTTTCCCGTGATACTCCAAGAAGCTCTTGGTCCTTCTGCGGAACGGGGGCTGCTGTGAGTTGTCTTTCCCAAATTCCAGCCAGTCAGCGGTGGGGTTATTGATGAGATCGTTGTGTATTTTGCCCTCTGTGTTGGCCCTGCTCAGCTCCAGCTGCTGGCTCTCAGCCCGTCTCTGCATGTTGGCCCCGTTCTTGGCCAGTTTGGGGTTGGTTGCATTAAACAGCGAGGAGGAGGAGGAGGATGAGTAGAGGGCTGAGCTGGAGGAGGACTTGGTGGGGAGGCCTCTTCCTCGGGTCACAGGTTGGTTTTTAGAGGCCAAGTTGTCACTGATGCCCATGGCGCTCCGCACACTGGTCATCGTGTACCTCTGACGGCTCTTTGGCAAAGTGGCAGAACTTCCGGTTTCCATGGATTCCTTGATGACATCACGCCCAAGCAGCTGGTTATATGACGAACGCAGGCTGAGGGAGGTGGGCGGGGTGGAGGATGACCCGCCGCGATTGGCCAAACCCACGTTGGAGGGCGAGGAGCCAGAGCGGGAGAGTGGAGGGGTTTGTACTGACATCATGGCTGAGTAGACTGCTGTGATAGAGCTGATGAGAAGACAAATACAGTGTTAAAAACACTTAACTGTGCTTCACATGATACTGTATATATTTTTACTCTGATATATTCTGATTTAAAGACTTGAGAGATCACAAAATAATATATGAACCATATTTTTTCTTCTTTCATAAACACATAACATAACATAACCTGCATTTACAAGAAGCATAATTTGGATGCCTTTTTTAAGGCTTGTAACCTGAGATGTGTGTGTGTACTAAGGAGCTTGGGAAATTCATTGATCACTGCCTCACTTCCTATTTTTTCGCTGACTCAGTCAGAGTACAATAATACTCTTCCTTCTTGTGGTAGTCAGGCCTTCTTATCCCAAGCTGGCTAATGGTTGGTCACAGTGTTAGTATTAGCTATGCCTGAGGGTTGTCCTGAAATTACTACATTGCCAATTAAAATATAATATAATACAGTGTTGTTTTACCTTTTTTTGTCACTTAATTTACTCATTTTAACTATTCATTCGCATTTCTCTTATTTCAAAAATAAACATAAAGCTGAAAAACACTGCGCAATCCCAGAGGATGTTATTGATACAATTATGTTCAGCTATTTCTCTGGGTTTATACATAAGATGTCTCTTTTGAAGTGCCAGTCAATACTGCATCAAAGTCATGAAGTCATGAGTTGTATCTATGATAATGGTTGTGAGTCAGAGCCTTGATGTGTTCATCCAGGACTGACACTGAGAGCTGGGGCTGAGCTGCAGGCCTGGTCCTTGGGGAGGGAAAGTGGCAGCCTGCTCCTGCTAACTGGCTAACCATGTCTCTTTTATCTCTGGGTGGATCGGCTTTGTGATGGCGAACAACACAAACAGATGAGAAGCAACAAAGACAGTGTCAGAGAATCATCTGAAGATGTGCCACACGCACGTGTTACATCACTGTCACTTTGGTTTTTGACCGATCTAATTAGGCTGCGACCCTGTGGAAAGCTGGCAAACAACAAATACAGGTGGAAGAACATGCCCAGGCACGCAAGCCTAATGTATAAACACCCTTCCACCCCAATGAGTTACACAAACCTCAAACAATGCTGCAGTCATCATCAGCACCTTTTCTAAGAAACATGGAAAACACAAACGCAGCAGATCTGAAAGCACGACAAGATCTTGGGAAAAGACAGAGACAGGATTTTTTGCAGAGTGCTGAATCCCTGGGCAGTGCACTTTGCTCATGCGGGGCCCCTATCCGCTCACTGGGTGGCTGTCGTGTCGTCGCCCTGTCACTGAGCCAGACAACCACAACAACCTGTTTGTGCTGAATCTGCACTCACACTCCGGGCCTGTGACCTAGACACAAACAGTGTCAACAGGTACAAACTACCTGCACTGAACCCTCCAGTCCCATCAGAATATCAACAAAGCTTATCGCTATATTGTGAATATGTAAATACCTTGTAAAGCTAGTTTCCCTTTATTGTGTTTTTCTGGACTACATTCATCTGCAGGCTCCAATGAATTTTCAATCTAAAAGTCTGATTATGTCAAAATTGCATGATGAAAAACTGACATTTGGGACATACATATTTTTCACCAGACAGCTACAAATTGTGCTTTGAGCCACTGAAGCTGAAAATCGCAGCAAATATGTTGCATGACTAAGAGGACGAATTACACACCTTGACACAACCCCCCAGAAAACTGACAAGGAGTGATGTGTAAACAGCATTTCAACTCTCTATAGTCTTTTCTTCCATTTTCTTTTTTAAATTACGACCAAGTTGTGCACAAACTGGGCCAACATGGGCCTTGGTGGAGGCCTTTCCTCTCTCTACTCCACACACACACCAACCATTCAGCCAGGCTTCCACCATCAGTTTAACAAAGTGGGGCGAAAGGAGGATGAGAGGAGAGTGGGGAGGAGAGCAGCTGGGTCATTAGAGGGAGAAAGCAAGGAGAATGACACAGCAGTTTGCAGGACAGTCACCACACTGTGGCGGTTAAACTGTTGTCCTCAATAAATCTCTTGTGCTCTGTAACAGCAGAGGTCATTCATGGGATGTGCAGGTTTTAGCAGCTGGTCACAGGATGGCAGCAACATGTACACTAAACTCATTGAGAAATCTCCCTGCTCCTTTATTGCTGCAATACCAGCTTGCAATAAAATTAACAATCATAGTGATGTAAGTGAGAAAGCAAGCACTGGACTTTACAGAGGATGAGACATGTCGACAGACAAATCTGTTCTTATTTTTGAATATAAAACAAGATCCATATCTGTACTGGTACTGTCTCCTCACATTGTTTAAAGAACAGAGTGAAGGTCACCTAAAGAAAAAAAGATTACATTTTTATCACTTGACAACAATAATCTTTGCTCCATAAATTCATCATCAAATAATTCCCCGACAGAGACCTTGGCCTGGTCAGAGGAAACAGTCATTTAGATGAGGTTATACTCACTGTTAATAGCAACTCTGGGCAGCAGCGGCTGCTTCACAAATGAAATGCAACAGATGAAAGCACGAGCAGGGGAGAAAATCAACTTAAAAAAGTCGATGATGTCATGGGTGGAGTATCCTAGCGCCTCGATTCTTGCTGCCTCCTTAACAAACTCTCTCATATATCTGAGCCAGATAGATCTGTAACAGCCTTAAATCATCTTTACATCTATCATGACGCCGAGCAGGCCTATAGGTGGAGTTGCCAACATTGCAGAAGCGGAGCCGTCGATAAGTGAAACAGCAGCGGTAAATCTTCAGCATCCTGCCCTTCTCCCTCCAGCCCCGTCACCACCACCGCCGCACTGGGAGGGGAGCGCATCCCAACGAGAGCATCTATTTACATCCACTCACCGCTTCGGTCAGCCTCCGGGCTTCTGCGCCTCCGCTCCCACGACGACACACACTCGCACGCACGCTCGCACACACACGCGCTCTCTGTAACACACACACACTTGAGTGAGCAGGGGCCGAGGTCGACAGCCGCTTATAAGAGCCAGTCCGCCCGTATGAAGCTGCAGCAGCCGGCCCGCCCGTATCGGGATCACATCACAACATCATCTGCCCTCCCAGCCCCGGTGCTCGGTGCTCGCTGGCGGAGAAGCTGCGCTTTCTCTCTGCGCCAGAGGATCCCGGAGCGGCGCGGCGCTGTGGAGCTCTCCGCCCAGCCCGGCCAATCAGAGCCGCGGACGCAGGACGCTCGGCGCACGGGAGGAGACGCAACCATAATAAATCTACCGGTGTTATTTTGCAACTCAGGTAATGAAATCACACATCATCGGAGTATTACGTCATTCGGTGGTCGAGAGAAATATGAATGGTTTACAGTGGTGCACATGCCAGTCTGAGAAAACACAGGCAGGTGTGGTTCCCTCCACATGAATACTGCATGAGGTCTGACTCAGAGATCCTCAAACTGTAAAGTTATTGACACAAATTTAATGATTCTTAAAAAGTAACCAGACATCTATAGAATAGATTTTCATAATTATTTATTATGATTATTGTGCGTTTAACAGTAGAACATATTCCTCTTAGTGCATCTTATGTCACTTTGGCAGGTGGGTGGTTCAGATGAACACACTATCAAAAAACATAATAGTTCCTTGTTTATCATTGACCCATTTCACCTTAGAAACAGTGTTATTCAAACCAGTGACCACCTGATATTCTCAACTCACCCAAAGGCACCAGGTCATTTACAGACCACTGACATAACTTATATTAAAGGGAAGCTAAGAAAGAGAACCTGCACTGCATAGACATAGTAGAAAACCCTCCATCTCTAGTTCTGCACAACATACAGTCACATCCTGTGGACACAGCTCTTTAAGAGTATTATAAAAATAACAACAAAAATATCACAATATATTAACATGCAACACTCACATACATGTATAAAATTCAGACCTCACAATATGTACAGTCCTAAAAGACCTTGACCTCTCTCCTCTAGTGAAAAACATTCCCACTGTGAGTTACATTCCTCAGTTTGGCCTGTGACAGCTCTGGGTTACCCGATCCCCACAATCCACTGGCAGCTTCCTCCCTCTGTGCTCTGTGGATGGAGGTGAAGAGGTGTGGACGACAGCACCGGGGTGGGACTCAGGTTTCCGGTGCTCCAGGAGTGAGGCAGGAGGGGAAGCGTGGTGGGGGGGCCGGTGGGGGGAGAGACACAACTGGCCAGAGGGGAGAACGGCTGCTGGAGCCAACAGCTGGCTACGGAGAAAGAGGGGGCTGAACGGATGGAGCGCAACACTGCATCTTCTGCTAAGGAGAAGAGTGGGACAGAGGAGGAACCAATCAATTTAAAAGTTTATCCCAGGCAGTGTAAAATAAGCATAAAAAGTCAGAGACAGATACAAATGGCTGTCTAACAGTGTATGTTGCCTACCCCTTCCGCCTGTGTTATTAGGAGGCGTCAGTAAACTCTGAGCCTGCTTGTTGCCTGCGCGAGCTGCTCGTTTGTAGTATTCAACTGCTCTTCTCATGTTCTGCTGCACCCCAAAGCCGCTCTCGTAACACTGACCCAGGAACAGCAGAGCGGTGTCATCCTGAGCACAACAACAAACAAATCTTGAGTAACAATCATCTAAATGAACAAGAGCTTGACTTTGTGCAAAGACAAATAGGAAACCATCATATTACACATTACATACTGACACTGGGAGCTGAAATAGACACAGAAGTATGAGTAGAGAGGAGAACCAGCCACATGAAAACATTCACACGGTTCTCTGTGTGTCACTGAGAAAGGCAGCAGCTCTACAGGATGGCTACACAGTCGCTGGCAGTATTACAGGGTTCCTACACATTAGAAATTTCAAAATTCCATACTTTTTCCTGACCCTAATTTCCAGACTTCTCAGTAAAATAAATTCAAATAATTTGTGACATTTGAGTAATTACATGTGTATCATGTAAATAAATTATGCAATTAATTGTTTGTTTTCATTATTCTGAATTTGTATGCCATTATGTAACCAAATAATTTCCAGGGTATTGTAGCTAGGTACAATAGCATATACAAAATAATTAATTCAAATAACTTCAGATAAGACCAAACCCAGATAAGATAAATATACTGTATTTCTATACAATAATCTCCATTTTCCATACTTTTCCAGACCTGGAAATGTATAAAATCAAATTCCATACTTTTCCATACTTGCATAGGAACCCTGGTATTACTTTAACACATTGTAGAAAATAGGAGCGCTTCTAAGATAAATAAGCTGTTAATGTCCACAATCTACCGAACGCAGAGTGACTTGTATATCACATTTGGAAGCAGTGATGAAGTCTCAGATGTAAAGCCATTGATAAAACTCTGGAAACATCTAGAAGGGAACTCACCCCACGCTCTGCTGCCATCTTCAGGTATTTGACAGCCTTGCTCCCGTCTCTCACCGGCTCCTGAGAGAAGACGGATGCAAGGCAGACCTGAGCCTAGAGAGGGAGGTCAATAGAAGAGCAAAAGTGTGGTGTTAGTACTATAATGGCACCAAAACATCTGCTTATACTATAGGATTCCTGAGTAATGAGATAATGGTTTATGAGCATAATCATAAATTTGTTACAAGCAGATCTGATGATCAGATCAAACCTAATAGTTTAATTCAATTGTTCTGAGGAACAGAGATTCAAGTCCCAGAGCACATCTTACTGGTTATGTTATACACTGAATAAGGAGCTGATAATTGCATTGAGCGATGTTGCATGAAAGTGGGTAAGATCTGAAAATATTCCATAGAGAGTACCATGTTCTGAAAATCCTGCTGAGACAAGGCAGCGAGAGACATCTTGGTTTCGCTCTCTGATTCTCTGATTTATACATTTTCTCTCTAAATTAAGCTGAGAATAAATTTGTGGTTACATAAGAAACTGCTGTAAATTACTAAAATGACAGCACAGCAACAAGATCAGATTACTATGGTAAATTAATGCAGGGAAATTATTTAGTAAGCACTGCTCTAAGTAGGAGAAGCAGGCAAATGGGAATTCACATTCTTTTATATTATGCAGTTCTCTAACAGAAAACTGGCAGTAAGTAGACAACAGAACTATGAAAGATTTTCATATTTAGTCCCAATTCGTACCTTGGTGAGTCCAGCTGCCGCTGCTTGTTCCAACAGGTCAATAGCTGTGTTCAGCTCCTCTAAACTCTGATGCCCCCTGCTGGTCAGAAGCAGCTTAGCATAGCGATACTGAGCTTGTGTGTGACCGCCGACAGCTGCCTGCAAGTAGTAACTCAGAGCCTGGGATGTAAACATAAAAGGACAAGATTAAAGATTATGAATTTAAAAAATGATGAAGCACTCAGGAAGATCAAGTGTGCTGCCTGGATGATCACCTTCTCTGTGTCCTTGCCGACTCCTCTGCCTTTCTCATAGCACACACCCACGTTAAACTGGGCTTTGTTGTAACCCTGCTCAGCTGCAGCGAGAAAACAGGTGAAAGCTTGCTCGTGGTTCTCACTCTTGACACTTTCTATACCTGCCATAAACATACAGATGAAGATATTAGCCAAGGACAGACAAATATAGACAAATACATTCTGAAACAAAAAGTGAGAGCATAGGATATATGGGTGGTTTATGGACTGTCATGAGTAGAGATTAAAGTGTGTAAAGTGTCTGGTGTGTCAGTAAATCCTTGCCAATGATGTTGAGGATAACAGGGATGCTGCTGTCTCCAACATGTTGGAGGTTCAGTGTTGCTCCTGCCAGCCTCTCCTCCTCAGACAATACATCCTGGAAACACAGAAGAGGAGAGAAAAACAACAGTACAGATAAGATACGGAGTCTGTCAGTGCTTTCCAAGATTAAAGAAAGAAATCCCTTACAATAAACTTCAAGTAAAGGAAAAGGATCCCACCTTGTCACCAGTGTCGTTTGTCTCAGTGTTGTCTTGGTTTGCATCATTCTGCAGATGATGGGATGCTGACAGAAGTGATTCGTCTGAGTGTGGAAAGAAAAAACTATTATTTCCTGCTAAAGTAAAAAAAAAAAATTACTACCACTACTTTCAACTGTGACTGACACATTGCACTGGACATACCGGGTTTAGGTGAATCCTGGTTCAGCAGCGCCCTCTGGTGGTCAGAGACTGAGCTGTCAGCACTGAGATGCTCACTGCTGCTGTGAAGACTGGCATCATCTGGACCGCTGCTGCTGCTGCTGCTCTGGGCTACAGGCTGATCACAGCTCTGTCTCTCTGGCACCCCCTGTAGGCACAACACAGTCCTGCTTCTGGGCAGGACGTCACGCCTTGATACTGTACAAGTCGGAGAGAGAGGCAACAAAACATAGTCAGAAATTCAGAATGTAATGGAGTTGAGTGTAAAAAAGTAGTGGAGCTGTGCATAAAGCCCATTCGTTTCAAAAAACTAAGTTTTACGTGAGATGGTCAAATTACTGTTCAGGAAAATATTGGTGATGGTTTTCATGAATTTTTATGAAAGACATGAACTATCAGTGGGTTTACTGACAAGTTATATTGAGGCTGTAAGGACTCACAGTTCTCCAGCAGGATGTGGTATCCACACTTCTGCAGTAAGGAGCGGGCTGCCCGCGATCCAGAGGTCGGACTGGGGTCTGGGCCTGAGGAGAACTGAGAGTGGATCTTCCTGCAGATCTGCATAAACAGGGCTGCTGCTGCTCCCTGTGGAGAAACATCAGCATCACTGTCTGGTCGTGGTAATAAGGACGAGCAGCAATGCTAAAAGTACCAACATACAGTTGTTAATTTGAGTGTTTACATGCACACACACCAAATATGTAAAAATATGTAAATAAATCAGGTTACAAAGGAAATCTGACAATGCATTCACATTGTAAATACCAGGTAATTGTAAAATCTGTATGATGAGCTCATGATGATCTCATTCTGAATGATGATGTGGAGATTGTTTTACTGTTTTACAGATTGTGGATGATAAAGCAGTGGTTGTATTAAACTGTTAGGAATATAACACATATTTCTTATTGATGAAATACCATGAGACATGTTATGCATTTTGTTCAGAATAATGTGTGATCTATGGAGGATTTTGTATTAACATGTTTCATGGTGCATTCAAACCCTTTGTCTAACGAGAACAGACAAATTATGTTTTCCTTATAACAGTTTGTGATGAACTGATGACACTGAAAACGCAACAGTGCACCAGTTAATATTTGTTGTGGGTTGTGTATTTGCATTTGAAAAATGTGACAACAAACATACCCATCCCACAGCATCCAGTACTGTGTAATGAGGAAGCTGAGCGTAGCCAAACCCAGAGGTCCTCTGTTTCTTGCGTCTCTCTCCATCCTGCTGCCTCTGAGAGCTGAGAGAAAAACAGCACAAACTAAATCTCACGGTGACGTGTCTTTCTCCATTTACAGTCTGCCGTATTAAGGCATCACAGAAATACTGTTCAAAGCAGATGGCTTTGTTTTCGTTCCCTTGACTAACCCTGTTGACACACACACACCAGATGCCACTGGATGATGCAACCAGCTGAAAATGTGGCAGCAATTGTGCTGCAAGGAGCGTGCGGGTTCAAAGAGGGGGTACAGGAACAAACCAGGGTTGGGATGAGGACAGCCTATGAATTCTGACCTTAATTCAAAGGGTCTCTTTTTTATTAGCTGATAGTATGGATGGCAGTTTGAAGGAAAAGAAGTCTGAGATCAAAGTGAGAGGCTCAAGGCTGTTCCTCTCTTTTTTCCGAGTCTTGTGTTGTCAGTCAGAGGAACAAAAAGCAAAGGAAGGGGGGGGATGTTACCTGCTGTCAGAGGTGTTTCGGGAGGTGGAGAGGACAGATGAACTGTTGATTACCTCGTCCTCCACATGGTGCTTCTGTGGCAGTCGCAGGGTCGTGCTGCCATGGCACCGATGGAGAACTGACAAAAAACAACAGAAATGAGACTGTTCAAACTTCAGGGAGAGACAGGAGGCTGAACTCCCTCAGAACTGTCCCACATCCAAAACATGCTCCACAATTCATAGGGAATTTCCTGGAGAGAACTATGCACAGGAAAAACATCACCAGACACAGGATTTTCATTTTAAGTAGTTTCTTAGATAAACTGTCGGACTCCAAAAGACCTTTCTAAAGAAAATTGTGTGAATATTAATGTATTATTCATTTCTTACTGGAAAATGTCACCTGACCCGCTATACAAAGACTAAACGTCTCTGATAAATAACTAAATAACTCAAAAGTTAACTAAAATAACCTGCTCATTTTAAAAAGGAAATTACGGTATATCCTTTCAGGAAATAAGACAACTAGAACTCAGGTTATTTGTGGGGATTATGGGAACCTATAGCGTTTTTCAACCTTAAGGCCAGGACCCCACGTGGGATCACCTGGAATTCAATTGGAGTCACCTGAAATGTCTAGTAATTGATTTTTTAAAAATGACTGATAAAATGTTTTTGAACTAATTATTATTCTTTTGAAAATTATGATTAGAAACACCACACACAATCTTAAACAACTGTATTCTATACTTTCACTTTCTCAAATATAAATAGAGTTCAAATAAAATGCAGCATATCGAAATATCTGAGCTGGTGCATCTTGATTGATGGCCATGATCACGTGACTGCACGTGGTCGTGGGGTCATGAGCCAAAAAAGGTTGGGAACCACTGCCATGGTGTCAAGTGCCGCACTGTTTGTACCTCTCTCCCTTCTGAAATCTGCAATGCCACAACCCTGGACTCTTTTACATCAGCCCTCAAGACTCTGCTTTTCTCCTTGGCCTTTCCAAATCAGTCCTTTTGTTCTCTCCTTTATTCATTTATTTTGTTTATTTATTTATTCTTATTTTATGTTATTTTTTTATTTATCCAATCTGGGTTTCTTGAAATGCACTATATAAATTGAAGTTATTATTATTATTATGTAAAATAAAGTTGCAGAGTGTCTAGTGGCATGAAAATGCATTTTACAGAGGTGGCAAGCTCCCAGATAATTAATTACTGACATGGATTAAAACACTCTTCTTAGCTGCAGTATTTACATCTCTGCTGCAGTGGAGTTCATGTGAGCACTGCTGACCTATTTGGATCAGAGAAATCACATAATGAATATTAACTTTTTTGATAAGACTATCTTTTGTTTGCTTGTGCACATACTTAAGCAATAAAGAGAGAAGAGTTACAGAAATACCTTATGTTTGGCAAATTATTAGGAGTATTTGATGTTGTAGATTATTAAAAATGCATTCACTTCATAAGGCATATACAGTATGACACCGCTTTCCATAACATGTTGGTGTAAAGCTGCTTTTAACTATAAGAAACATCTATATCAGCGTGGTTAATATTCTTGCTATTCTATAAAAGCTACATTATATAACTTGATACGTATTTATCATAATACATGCCATCAGTTTACAGCAGGGTTTCTTTTAGACATGCACAACACCACACTCATTTCACCATCAAAGCAGCCAAAGTATCCAAAAATAAATTTCAATAATAATTTAAATATGAACTACAATTATTTCTCATTGTGCAATAGTATTATAACCACCAGCCCTATGTGAAGATAATCCCCGATTATTAGCCTATGTATTTAATTGATGTAGATGAGAACAGCATAATGGATAGGTTTACAGGTTAAATGTAATCATTTTATCCAATTATTTAGTCAAGAGGCCTTTAAGAAATATAAAATGTAAGACTTAACACCCTGTGGTCTTTTCTTAAGGTGAACTTGTACTTTTCAAAGCTTATAGACGTGCAGTATGCATCCTGTTTATAACACGAATTAAACTGCATAGCAGGTGTTTCATTCAAGTAATGTATGCGTTAACATGTATCATCATTATGTGTACAGCGGCTTTACGACTCGGTTGGTGACAGGGAAAAATCCAGAAACAGACAGCGCCAGGACCAAAATAAACCCAGCACCGTCGGCCTCAGCTCTTCACCAGCCAGCGTGAAGCGCCAGTGAGTGTTTGCGACATTTCTCTCACTCACCTCTTCCGATAAAACCCTGGACTCTCCACATGGTTCTTCTTTTGCAGCAGCTTTAACAGTCGACTTTACTAGGAGGAGACATGTCTGGACTCGTCCGGCGGGTCGTCCGGGGCCATCGGTGACCGCGGCGCCAACTTCTTGAAGCGGTTTCACTTCAGCACTTCAGTCGAGCTGCTGTAATGTCACGAGACCAGCCGGAAGTGGAGCGGCGGCAGAAGTGACGCAATAGAGAAAGTTAGAGAAAGGGGTTGACGACGTCATACCGCCGGTGTGCGGCCAAGGTGGGAACTACAACCACACACAGCGACATCAACCAGACAGGTGAGGATGGTGAGGCAGTGTAGGTCACTGCTTTTTCTGCTACACTGTTATAACAAAGTTAATCAAAGTTGTTCATGAGCGGAAATGAAAATGTTGGTTTAGTTTTGCTGGTTTACATTTGTATTTATTTGGGGCTGTGTGAATACGTCATTTATAGCTTAGGTGGCCTGAATTACATTGTTGGGTATCTCCTGGACAATTAGCATATATAAAGACATAGCCTGTAGCCTAAAATATTTATGTCAGTAATTCCATTAAAGGACAGATTATTCCTCCATTTCCTTATCTAACTCATACTGGGTGGTGCAATATTATTAGTAGATTAGCATTTTTGGATTATATATTTTTTTAATTCAGCCAAAGTTATTATATCGATAGATAGGCCTACGCTTTTCCCACTTTTTAGTCGTAGTTAGTAGGCTAGCCTAACTGTGGAAAACCTGAGGATAATGGCATTGGCTGCGAACATATTATGTTATGTTTTCTACTTTATTAGGCTGGTTTTATTTTCTTTGTGCAAAGGGGATGATAGTTGAGTGACACATTCATAGAGCTTTTAAAAAGGAAAACAAAATGTCCATCCAACAAGTGTTAAGTGTTTGGCCACCAATGACACGAACAATGGGCACTGTTACATTCAAGTGTCTCAGTAAGCCATGCCAGTGACAGTGAGCCAACATGCAGCTCAGTGTGATTCAGCAATCATTAATTTTATTATTCTGTTTTTCATACTGTGACATGTCCTGCATGAAAAAGACCTAGGCTATGTCTTGGGAATTTATCAGATATGATAACACATATGGATATAGGTGCACATCTGAAAGGGTATTAAATATAAAACCTACATCAAAGTGTGCTACAGGGCTTTCAGCAGACAGTGAACTAAACTGGGTTTAAAATTACATCAAGAATGTGAAGATGAGGCCAAAGTAAGCAGTAAATGTAAGAGTATTAACTCACAGATGGAGACTTATTTCTATGCCACAATATACCCTGCTTTTAAATACAGGCTCACAGGCACATATTTAGAGATTCAGGCTGCATGAAAAGGTATTTTGAAAATGCCATTTCAAATCCAAGGCACAGTTTGCAATTCGACAGCTTCATGTAGAGATGCTAAAATATGAATACCTGAAGGAATATGGACTGAATTCCACAATGCTTAAAATCAATAATTTGTAGAGATTCAGCTTCGGAAGGCTGTATTTTATTTTTCATTTTTTTTTCTACATGAATTAGGCATGAGAGCACTAGGCTTTATGGTGCTCTAATTAAAAGCCCAATGAAAAATTTACCACCAATCTGCCATTAATTCTCAGACTTCTCACATCAGTAGCCACCACACCTCCAATCCACAGTCTCTCTGAGAACACATGCATGTTTGTTACATCTAGTTAAACTTTCTCAGGATTAGAGTGCCAGCTCAGGTCTTAGTGTAAATGTGTAATAGGCAGGGAGCTGGAGGAGTGAATAAAAAAACTGTGCTTTAATCAGAAGGGTGGATGCTGATAAAAATGAATTCTTAATAAGCATGTGGCAGATAAATCAATCAATCTACCATTCATAGGTTCAGGGGTTGCCTTAGTCAACTATTCAGAGCTCATCAGTCACTCTGCAGGACGGCTTCACTTCTCTCTGCTTTGCCCATGGGTCAACCAGTGACGCACGCCGTGACACTTACTGGAATAACACACTCTTCCAGTCAGACGAGGCTAAACAGGGGGCTGGAGGGAGGAGATTTGCTGTTGTGAAGTTAGATTAAACTTGGAATTCACTTCTTGACCAGTTTCCATGGTGACACAGTCATCATGACTTTCACTTACCATCCTCCTCAGGCAAATAAGTCTGGCCTGCAGTAATTTGTAATGTTAGCAAGATCTCTGCGCTGCCAAATAATGTTTGCTTGACTCGCCTGGGGCCAAATTTGTCTGGGCAATATGGAAAACACTGAGTTGAGCTGGAAACTGGGTCCCGCTAGACTTGACTAATTGAGCAGTTTGTTTTTATCCATGTTTCAGCCTCTACTCAAGGTTTCAAGTTTGAGAAATTTAAAGCAGGGAGGGGATTTAATAATTCCTAAGCAATTCAGAAATCTCAATTGCACCCTTTTCTTTTGCATTTTACTCCAAGTTTATGACTTTCTGACTGCCAGCTCGTTCACAAAGAAATGTGTTTCTAAGCACTGGCTGCAAACACAGCGACAGAGCTGGCGGTTTTTAGAGGCAGGAGTGAAAAGTAACCAAGTGCATTTACTCAAGTATTTTACTTCTTCACAGTTTTAAAGCTTCCAGTATTTTCACAGGAGGCTGTTTTCTATATTCATCTGCATTTAATCTTATTTCACTGTAAATTCATCTGTATTACAGAATAAAATTCTGTATAGAAAATACAATAAATTCTTGAAATACACTATAATGTTGAATCATACCATGAAAAAGCAGTTCTCAACATTTACTGGTGTGTGTCTGTAAGCTGTTAGCCATTTCCCCGCAGAAAGATTTATCCTCCAAACTTCTCAGATGGTTTCTTTTAATGAATCATTCCAGGGCCAAGATAATTCAACATTTCATAAAAAGAAAAGCAGTAAAAAGCAAAGAGGATCTTCAGTGTGGTAGAAATTCTTGTTCTCTGTTTTTCTTTTTCCCCACTGATAATATCACAGCTTTATGATCCTGTAGCAAGGGCATGACCTCTAGGACAGGAGCCACTTTATTATGAAGGCTCTGCCATGACAATCTACTGCAGTAAAATGCTTCTTGCACATGAATGCATAGCAAATCTAATAATGTACGTCATATTCTTTACATCACTATACCAGTCATAGGGACAATTTATAGACGCAGAATACGTCCTTTTACTCCTCATACTTTTAACACTGTCGAATGCAGCACTTTAACTTATAGAGCCTTTTTGCAGGTGTGTTTTTGTTCTTTTTCTCAATTAATGGACATGAATACTTCCTCTTTTTTCCCCACAGTTTGGAAGTTTTCTTGTGTTTGGAAAATTTCTGCAACCTCCCCCTCCACACAAACGGCATGCACACGCACTCACTGCTGCGATGCACCCCTTCACTCCCCTTCACCCCGACCTCTGGAATCTCAAGCCCTCATAGGTCTCATTCAGAGGGAGGGGAGGGAGGGCAGACATGGACCGACGTGCAGTGGAACCCAACTGGAAGACCTGTTTATTTTGTTAGCTGTGTGCACTGGTGTGAGGATGTGTGTGTGTGTGTGTGTTGGTGAGATGTGTATCTTGTTTTATCAGAGGCCTCAACTATCTATCCACATCACACAATCTGTGGACGTTGAGTTGAGGATTACAGAGGATTTGTTCAGAGTAGAGTGAGTCTCAGTTGAAGTTGTAGATTTTGTTTGTCTGTTTTTAGCCCCTCAGATAGAGAAGACATGGACAGTCTTGTAGAAAAGAAGAGGCTCTCCTTCTGGGGAATTCAAGGCCATAGCAGCAAATTCTCCAAGCTTCGAACAGCTTGGAGGGAGAGAGAAGGAGTCAGATTTGTGTACTAAATTAGGTGAAGGGGGCGGGGGGATTTAAAGAAAAGGCACAGGGGGGGTGTTTCTTGCCCCTCTCTCCCCTTTTTTCTCTCCCTGCCGGTCTCCTTGGTCACACACATGCACACAAACCACTCGCGCACACACAAACATTGACGAGGGCTCAGTCCTGCTATGGCCACTGCCACCACCGAGGAGAGCTCTCTGGTCCCGGCCACCGTAGCACCGCAGCAGCCTGACTTGGAAACTAGCGTAGAACCCAGCTCGGTGGCAAAGCCCGAGCCCAGCGAGGCCCAACGTGACAGCAGAGAGGAAAAAGAGGACGAGGAAGAGGAGGACGCAGCAGGAAGCTCTGTGCAGGCGCAGGAGAATGCAAGAGGGCAGAGTGCGGACCCAGAGTGGGTGGAGGAGAGGTTCAGGATCGACAGGAAGAAGCTGGAGAACATGTTGTATGGTGAGTGAGATGAGATGCTAAATGTTCATATTCAGCACCATGCACCTGAGCTGCTTGGTTTTCCACTGGCACTGTTTCTTTCTTTTTTTTTGAATGAAAATTATTCCATTGCTCAGGATGCTGGAGGCCTCCCTGTGTGCTCCTCCTCACAGACTTTGTTATCTACCTGACCCTGTGTCCGTCAGGGCCTGCAGCTGGATGCTCCCATGTTGTCACCATCAGTATAACTGCCATCCACTAAACTCCGGTTGCTGTATCATCATGATTTACGACCTGTAACGGCTTATGCATTCAGGAGTCTTTTTAGCTATTATCATTCCTGTCTGGGAAGCAGAGGTAACTGCCTCTGTTAGTTATCACTGCTTGGCAGGTTTATGACAAATGCCTCCCCTGTGTTACTGGGGAAACTCTTTCTGACAGTGCTACTGCAGCAGATAGGGGCTGATGTTTGTCTGTTTGTCCTCGCACAGGCCCTTGATGGGAGAGCGCTCGAGCAGGTTGGCCTCTGATAACTGTGGCTTGTTTTAATGTTGTTTGCAGCTGGGACTGTGCTATTGTGACTGTTTGAGCAGCGCCTGCCACACAGTAAATATTGTACATCTCATCCTGCTGGGTGACAATCTGTCACACTTCACATGTCACTCTGATGAGCTGAGGATCTCTTTGTTTTTTAATCATTTTTCTAGCACATTGCTTCTTGGTTGCCGGAGTTGTTATTTCATTTTTTTAGTCAAGTGGGAGGTCTTGACGTCAGCAAATGCCATCATTGTGAGTAGCTGTCTCTAGGCTAATTTGTGGTTGCCCCCTCAACCACCACCTTCTCTCTCCACCCCACACTGTTCTCTTCCCATTCCTCAGCTCTGGCCAGCGTAACCCATGGTGATGGGCGGGGGGGTTAGGGCGTTCCTGGGCCCCCCTCCCTGTACCCTGTAAATGTCACCGAGGAGTGATGGCCTTTTAAAATTGTTTATGTTCCAGGCAACCTCTTATTCCATTCACTTGGCAAATTTCACCCAAGTAAACATTTAAATGTTTGCACACATGCTTGATATTACTATATTTGTTGTAAACAGAAGAATATGATGTTCTGACCAGCACAATGAGACAAATCACACTGTTTGTTTGTCCTTTATCCGTGTCTTCTTGTTTGCTTGCACCGTGTCTTTTCAGCTCCAAAGCGTGGCGATGCTGAGACAGGCGAGGAGTTTTTTGAGAGAGTAAGTAAAAGCTCAACACTCTGAAACGTTTTATTCATAACCCAGAAGATGAAATGACAAAGAAAACTTGAGCTATGGGCTCCTCGGCGACAGCCACCTGCAGTCGTCAGAGCAGAAAGCCTCCTGGTTAAATGTAGCTCAGAGATCAACTAGAGCATCCGTCACATTTGTTCCATACTCTGCATCCGGTGATTACTGGTTTCATGGAGGTGATGATTGCTGCCTTTGAAATGCAAATGAAGCTTTGTATTCGTAGATTGAACAGATCAGTTGTGTGTCTGGATGTGTGTGCTCCATCTTCCTTTCTCACTCACTCCTTTTGTTTGTGCTCCCACAGGTGATGAGAGAAACTAGCACTCAGGTGAAATGGCCATCCAAGCTGAAGATTGGAGCAAAGTCAAAGAAAGGTAACAAGCTCTTGATATCTCAGGCACACACTGGCAGGTTTGTGTTCATTTCCTGTCTTGTGTTTTTATCTCCCTCTTCTCACAGATCAATTAATTAAATGCACTAAATTATGGCTACTACTGTTCTACTGGGCTTTTTATTTTATCTAGATCCACATGTCAAGGTGGAAGGGAAAAGAGCAAATGTTTTGGAGGCCAAAAAGAAGATACTAGAACTACTGGAAACCAGGGTAAGGGCTGGTATTTTTTTTTTATATTTTTTATTTTTACAATTTGTCTTGACAATTAAGTCAATACTGTAAAGATGCAGAAAGATTTCTACATGCTGCTCCAGCTATTTCAGAAATACCTTAAAGTAGCTTGTCATCTCTGAAATCCAGGTGAACAAGGTCACCCTGAAGATGGACGTGGCCTATACAGAACACTCTCACGTCATCGGGAAAGGTGGTGGAAACATAAAAAAAGTGATGGAGGTCACATCCTGCCACATCCATTTTCCTGACTCCAACCGCCACAGTGCCACAGGAGACAAAAGCAATCAGGTGACAATCTCCAAAGTGGTATTTTAATGTGCCGCCGACTGCTGCTTCAAGCAGAAACTGAAAACAACTTCATTTAAATGTCATTTATTTTTCCCATCTCCTGCCAGGTCTCCATAGCTGGTCCCATAGAAGGAGTGGAGGAAGCTAGGAGGAAGATAAGAGTGAGTGGTCAACATGTAATCTGAGGACAGACCTAGGATATATTTTTATTTGTCTCAAAACTCTGTGTCTTCAGTGCTGTCACACACAGAGATCAATAGCATGATTAATTGCATGGCTGTCACAAAGAAGACACGTGTATTTGTCAAAGAGCCTCTGTCTGTCTTCGTCTTTGACGTCTCTTCATTTGCCCCTCCTCTCTCTCCATTCTCCTTTTCTTTCTGTACAATCTTTCTCATCCCAGGACCTGCAGCCACTGTCCTTGACCTTTGACCTCCCAGTGAGTCTGGTGCCCCAGACTCTGCCGGATGCAGGCTCCCCACTCATCCAGCAGGTAGTGCAGACTTTCGGGGTCAGTGTGAGCTTCAGGGCGGTGCCACCTCAGCCTCAGGCTCAGCCCCCCTTTTACGGAAGCTGTTGCACCGTCTGGGGCCTGCAGGGCAACGCAGCTGCTGTCAAGGTCAGCATCAAAGAATTTTTAGAGAGAAAATGGATCCAGATTTACTGCATTATCATATAATATAATGTCATGTGCGTGCTGACCGTCACCTGACAGAAGGCCACCTGCATCCTGATGGACCTGCTGCTGGGGTCAGAGGTCACAGGAGGTGCAGTGAGCGCCCAGCTGGATGTCACCTCCCAGCAGCATCTGTTCCTGTTGGGTCAGAACGGAGCTCACTTCCTGAGCGTCATGCACCAGACCCAGACCCAGATCATCTTACCAGACCTCAGTGCTCCTCAGAGCCCTCCCTCGCTGCTCATCCAGGGCAGCCCAGACGGCGTGTGTCTGGCCCGGCAGCAGCTCATGGTACAGTGTGGTGTTTTCTTTTTTGTTTATGCACGATTATATGAAAGGGCATTGCTGAGAGTTTGCTGGTGCACATGTTTCTGTTTGCTTCCGTGTTAAAATACCCCTTTTTCCCCCCTGTGCCCTTATGTTTGTATGCAGGGTATGACCTGCAATATGTTTTGTTGCTGATGTAATAACAAAAGGTTTTGTTGTCTGTGTGTGATGTGTGCACATGCAGGACTGTTTGCCTGTGTGTTTGATGTTTGACATGCGTGAAGATGGAGAGGCAGATCCGTGTAAACTTGTTCAGATGATGCAAAACCTGGGAGTCTTCATTAGTGTCAAGCCCAAAATAAAACAGACCAGCAAGGTACAGTTTTGGCTTGCTCCAGCTTTACTGCTTTCATGTTGTTTGTCACAACTTAGAAAAAGAGAGAGAAAATGGTAATTTTGTTGTTTTGCTGGCTGCCAGTCCCATTTTTTAAAAATTGACCTCCAACATAGAGGCACGCTATAGAGTTTGCAATGACTTCTTGAATATTCACTTGCATGTAAAACCACTTTCTCCTGCTGTTGTGAGTTGAATCCTAATGTAAAACTCTGTGTTGCTGTGTACTTGTCAGTCAGTGGTGGTGAAAGGTCTGGAGAGGAACATCTCCTGTCTTTATGAAGCCCGCCGCCTGCTCCTGGGGCTTGATTCCTGTGAGACTGCCAAGGTAATTGAGGTGACCCCTGAACCCATGCTAGCTGGCAGCGGGCTGACCAATTATTGGCTCAACATGTTGCTGCAGCAGCTTCGTCTCTCTGAGCAAGGTGAGGATTTACACACACACACACACACACACACATGGCTGTATTCCCATCCAAATGTCTTGGGACATGGAAAGATATTATTATATGTCTTAAATTCTGGACATTGTGGCTGACAGCTCACTGTTACTGTACCATGCCACACATTCATTAAAAAGTAACAGCATGAGAAACATTTGAAACATGTTACAGTATGTTCACATTAACATCTGGGCTTTAGGCAGAAAGAAAAAAATAATGCAAACAACTGAGAACTGAAAAGTAATTTTAACACTCCTGTAAGCACGACAACAACTCCAAAAACCTGAGAAGCCGAATCAGGCTGACAACCTGATGATTATGTTTCTGTCGCTGTTTTGTTTAGTCTCTGTTCGTTCATTTCTACGTGTCTCTGCTAATCAGTTGACCTTTTAGTAAATTGTACGTGTTTGTTTGTTTGTTTTTTGTACCTGTCATTTTTATTCAGGCATCTTCTGTGCATACATTCAGGGAGCCAGGGTGGTGGGGTTATATGTTATTGTCATGTGTGTTTTTTATATTGATTAGGCCCTGTGCCTGCTCTCACTCCAGATGTTCTGGCTGGTACCAAGCCCCGCCCCTTCCCTCCACCAGGCCTCAGCGCCCCTGCTGACGAGGGGAGGACAGGACTGAAGGGAACAGACAACCGGCCACTGGAGAAGGTGTGTGTAGTGTTTGTAGTCGAGCTGTTATCAGTACACAATAGATCCATCCTGACAGACAAACCTCTGTATCCTGCCCTTTCCCTCAGATCCTAGAAAATGAGGACCAGTCAGGCCAGTCGGAGGATGAGAGCACCAAGGTCATGATGGTTTCATCATCTGAGGTGTGTGATGCAGTGAACAACAACATCAGCAGGGTGGGAATGATGGGCCGCAGGGGGAGTCTCCAGGGCCCGGAAATTGCCAAGGTCTTCGGACAGGGCAGACGGCATTCAACAGGGCAGACGCTAACCTACAGGTGAGTATTGATAGACACAGGGGGTTGTGTTGTCTTACTTAAATTTCCTGAGAGCTTACCTTAATGTTACCCTGCGTGATATTCTGAGCTGAACCAAAAACCAAATGTTATAAAATCTAAAAATAAACGATTTACCTTATGGCAGCTCAGTGTTTTTCCCCAGAAGGAAGGTGAGGCTTCAGAATGGCTGTGAGCAGCCCCCTGCAGTGTGATTAATACACACACACATATGCACACACCCACCAACACACACACATGCACGCATACACACAAACTGACTTGCTGAGTCACTTATTCTGTCCTATTATCATTCTAAGATTATATTCGAAAAGAGTTTGCAAGGTGTGCACTATTAATTAAAGCACCGCTGCCTTAATACAAAACATAATTATACAGCGTTTGACACTGAAATCCTCCACAACCATCACAGCTTGACCTAACCTTGTATGTTTTGTGTGTGTGTTTCGCGTGCATGCATGTGTGTGTCCTGAATGTGCCAGATTGCTGAACTCAGAGACCGAGGGAGGGAGGAGTGAGCGGAGGAACAGCCTGAGGAGAGACGTGGCGCTGGCTCAGGATGTTCGCGCTGACTCATCCACGGCTGAGGTGAGGAAAAACAGGAATTGCAGGTCTCACTTTTTTCCTCCCGAAGTGATACACTGCATCTGTGAAGACCCTCATTTGGGTAAAACTTATCCTCTGTGGGCAGATGATCGAATCCCTGTGACCCTATGAAAGACTTATGACAGCAGGTGGGATAGTGTTTTAGAGACAAACACAGGGTATGAGTGAGAGAAAGGGAAAACATGATTAACTCCTTATCATTTCGTGCCAGCTGTAGATGACAAAACAGATTGAAAACAGCAAGGGACATTTTATTTGCAGTGTTATGCAACCCTCTGATTTGCACATCTCTGACCTCGCTAAGATTTGATTCTGGGAATCGATTTTTGTTTTTGTTTGCTTCCCCTCTGATTTGTCATCTCTCCCTCTCAAAGGTTACTGCATGGAGGATTAACAAGTTTACCGCCACAGCAGCAGGAAATGTTGTTTTATGCAAGTGTTTGCTCCGGCTGTAAATTAGGTTCCCCCTGCTTCTCCTCAGCAACCAGCAGGAAAAAAAATAATTCAATTTCATGCATTATTTACCTTCTCCATTTCCTGTTTGTGCTTTGTAGGATTATGACTATGAGAAGAAGAAACTACTGGCAACCAGAGGTTAGTGCTCCTTAATGTTTCATATACGCAGGTTTCAGGAGCTCTGCACAGGTTGCTGTAGCAAGAAGTGGGGCACTGTGAGCAAGTGTTTTTTCTTTATTGATGTACAGTTGCTTTATACTGCAAATAGATATATTCAGACTGGGGATTTTGGCACAAAATAATTGCTGTTTTGCTGATCAAACATCCACCTTTTTACACCCCAAGTTGTTGCCTTGGGAGTTTAAGAGAGCGCAGACTTCATATCTCCTCAAACAACACTATAGATCAAAGAAATGTAGCCTATTTCGTTGGTTGTAGCGTTTTCTTGTTAAAGTAGTGATTTAATGTCATATGATTAGGCAGGATGAAGTGGTCCTTTTAGTTTATTCAAGTATGTTATGGAGGCAACACATTAATATCCTGAGCAGAGGCAGGGGTTTCATAGAGGGGGGCCATTTCAGTGCTGCTCACTGCCAAGACAACTGATGAAGGGGACCTGTTTATGGGCTGCACTGTGCCAAAGTTATAATAGAGTAGCACCGGCACTCCCACTTAATTCACATGGGGCAGAACACAATGCAGAAAAAACACACACATGTATCCAGACAGCTGTGAGTGTGTGTATGTGTGTGTGCGCACACATGCATGGCCACACAGGAAATACCACCTCATCCATCAAGTAGAATGAGAGATACTGGGAAGATCTGCAGCCAAATGGTACTAAACTCCCTCAGTGTTGCTTTATGGGATTATGAATTAGCAGTTTGAATGGGCCATCTGCCTCGCAGTCATTAAGACACCCATATGCCAGTGTATGAATGGGACATTTACTCAAAACACAAACACACACATACAGAGACATTCGCACACAAATGGCGGCCCACCAGTTTTAATCCTGTTGATACTGCGCTCTTTGTGGAGTGCTGGTACACTTTTTATCACACGTTCACACATGGAATCTGTTGTGGTGCCAGAGGAGGCCCAGGGTCACTTAAGTGTGTGCATATCTGTCTCAGTCTCAGCAATTTGAGCGTTATTATAAATGTACTACATGCTGGCAGGAAGAGGCTCTGTTTGAGATCCATTATGTAACACCTGAACCCAGCTTGTTCAATTCAGAATTTCAGTGAAGACGAGGAAAACCTGCAGTGCACAGACATGAGTGTATTTGCATGCTACAGAGAGAATCAGTGTGAATTTGAAATTGCTGCATCCAGTGTTGCTCTCTGGAAGTGTGTGCCCATTCAAGTCTTTCTCTTTAAAAGTGCTAAAAGCAATGCTTTTACGTTAGCAATAGAGCATGTGATTATATCACTGTGAAAGGAACCATTGGTAACAACAGTCCCACAGATACATGTATTATCCCCGGCTCTGCAGTTCCCCTCTGAGATACTTCTTTTAGTAGTAGCCAGAAACATCATTAGAAATAAATTATAATGTTGGGCGAGGTTTGCACCACAAATTGATAAAGATATCTTGAAACTTGAATGTTGTTCTATATTTAATGAATATGTAGAGTAAGTAGGTTGCATTTACAGCTTGTGTCCTGCTCTGTTTGCTACGTCAGCCATGCAGAGGAAGCCTGTGGTCACTGAGGTCCAGACCCCCACAGACACATGGAGCGGCCTTGGTTTCTCCAAGTCGATGCCAGCCGAGGCCATTAAAGAGCTGCGCAACATCAGCCGCCGCAGCTACAAACCCTACCTGAGCAGCAGCAGCAGCACGCAGCAACAGGTATGAATGTGTTTAAGGCTAAATTGAACTTTGCTTTAACAAACACAAAAGAAATAAACCTAAAATATTTTCAGTTTGAACTGACTTGACTTACATTCTTTAATTTAGTGTGTTGGATTCTTTTGAGCTAGCTGCCAGAGTCATCTTTTGTTGCAGTGCGGTGAAACAGGCAGCCCTGTTGCTCCCCTGCTAACACATTCTCATTCACCTGGTTTTGCCCTCTAACAGTTTGAAGCATTTATCTCACTGCGTAGTAAGCACCGCCAATTTGTACGCTCAATTTCCTGGGGCCTGATACCATCGCCTTGGTCAACACAGCCACTCCTTTGCCAACCTGTTTACCTGAGTCTGTTGCAGCTCGCCTCCCCCGGCTTCTTAAAAGCCTCCTGAACGGCTGCTCTCTGACTGCTCAGTCTCCAGTGACGGAGAAGCAGACTCATTTAGGTTAATAAGAGCAAGAGGCTTTCCCCGAACAAGTTCAAATTTTTTCTGAGACCCTGGGAGCTTTGAGGAAGCATGCCGACTATGCTCTCTGCATTGATAATTTCAGAGAGTGCTCTTATCACAGGCCAGTCAACAGACTAGTTCAGATGCATGATTAATAGCTTCTCTGATTAAATATTTTGACCAGTGGATATAAAGCCCATTGAAACCACCAGGATGTCTGTCTCATGACCTCCAGCACAGACAGATGAAAGAAGGGAACAGTGAAGTGACAAAAGTGCAACGTTCCTCTCTTTGTGCGGCACTAACACTGATCAATTTTTAATGGTGTCTTGGTTTTTCTCTCTCTTTCTAGTCATGGGCTGCCCCAGCGGGGAAGATGTGTAACGGGAGCGACTGTGAGAACTGGAGGGACAGACGTGGCTCCACATCCTCATCCCTGCCTATCTCTTACTCTTCCTCCTCCTCCTCGTCTTCATCCTCCCCCTCCTCACCTCCAGCCACTCTCTCCTCTTCCACATCCTCCTTCCCTGCATTTGCGTCTTCAGCGAACAGAAGCAGGAACGACAAACCTTGTAAGCTGTTACACGTGTGCTTTCGCAGAGTCACCTTCTCATGTCCAGCTATGGCCTTCTCCTCTGAACTTTGACCCTTGATGTTTTAGCGGAGGGCTTCGCGAGCAGCTACAGCTACTTTGAAGGCCTGTGCTCATCGAGGAGGGCGTCGACCTGCAGCCAGCGGAGTCCGTCCCCCCAGATGACGGACGACTTACCTGAGCTGCTCAGTCAGCTTGGCCTGATCAAGTACATTGATGTGTTTGAGCAACAAGAGGTAACCGCATGCAGAGACGAAGCAATCCTTGTCTGAGCTGTCAGTGTGTGACAATACATTTTTATCATCACTTCCAGATGGAACACACTGGTTTTACTCACCACAGAGCTTGAAACACACAGACACGCAAACAAACAAGCACTTGTCTCTTGTCTGGTAGCCAAAAGTGTTATACATTATGAATGAGTCGTGATGCAATTGCTATCTGTGCCCCTCCAGATTGACTACCAGACATTTCTCACTCTGTCTGATGAAGATCTGAAGGAAGTGGGTGTTTCCACCTTTGGAGCAAGACGCAAGATGTTACTGGCAATCTCAGGTGAGAATCTAATGTCCTATAGCTTGGATTCAGATCTGCCTTACCATCTGTTCAGGTTGTAGGTGTTGCTCACCTCCTCCTGTGAGTGAGAATGATTAACGTGTTTATCTTTCAATCCAGACCTGAACAAGAGCAAGAGGAGGCTCTCGGATACACCTGCTGTGAAGCCCGGATACCTGGAGGGCGGCGCTAGTGGTCGACTGCCACGAATCGTGGATCTAGAAGTCGCTGCTCAGAGTAACCGCTGGTGAGAGGAGGCGCCGAACAGCTCTGAGCTCTATCTGGCCAGCATGGAGCCATTTACCATCTAAAAGTACGCAGAGATGCTGTTGCCAGTGCAAAGGTCTTATCTGCTAATTATTTTCTATAAATGATTAAGCATGAAATTGCCGGGAGAGCAGCAAACATTATGTAAATGTTTAAATCCAGTGCCTTTCATCTACAGCCATAGCCCAAAGCTTTTTTTCTTTTCTTTTCTTTTTTTTTTTTTTTATTACTTTTTTTTTATACAAAACCAAGACAAGGAGGTCTTCTCTTCCAATCCTCTGATCCTGCAAGAAACAAACTATATGAAACACAAATGCACATATGAAGATGATGATTGTATTTTTCTTTTAGGGCATATAGGGTGCCTTTCTTATGCAAATGTATCCCTGTGCTTTGGTCATGTAACTGCCACATTTATGCAATTGTACATATATATTTACGAAAAAATATGAAGTGATAGTGATGTTGAATAAATTTCTCTGGTTTAGGTTCATCAGTCAAGAATGTATAATTTAGGGGCGGTGCATGGCGCAGTGGTTAAGGCGGCCGCCCCATGTGGAGGCTACAGTCCTCAACGCAGGCGTCCCCGGTTCGAATCCCGCATCGGGCAGACCTTTCCTGCATGTCATTCCCCCTCTCTCTGCCTCCCCCTTTCCTGTCTATCTCACTATGAGCTATCAAATAAAGGCAAAAACACCAAAAAAAAAAAAAGAATGTATAATTTATATGGTTTCATCAGTGTTGTGTGCAAAGAGAGGGAGAGAAAAATTACAAGGGACGGATAAAAATGGTCCATGGCCAAATACAACACAAATCATCTCTTAAGAATGTATTTTCTGTCAAAATCACATAGTTTGAACTCAACATCAACTCAGACCATTGGTATCAGACCACCAGAGGGCACTGGTACCACATACTGTGTTTACAAATTCAAATCACATTTGTGTTGCATGAAAAATAATGCATTTGCAGGGGGAGGAAACACAGTGACAATAGCATTAGAGCCTGAGGTGGACGAGGTGGGGTTAGCTTTGAAATACACGGCAACAACAATCAGATAATAAAGAAAATAATAATTTGAAAACCTATACAGGTAAATACATTCATTGGTGTGAAGGCAATATGACATTCTTTTTAATGTGGTTTGGTCTCGCCTGACTGCTCACCTGAAAGTTTCAATTTAATTTATCACTGCTGCCAGGAGTGAAGCCGCCACTGGAGCTGCTTATGAATTGTTTCCTGTTTAATTTATTTAGCAGAGGGCTACACCCAGCAATTTAGTGCTATCAGAGGAACCTCACAGACAGAATGTTAACGAGAACAGTATGATCCGTCTCTAAATTCGCAAATTTGGAATCGCGTTGTTGTTGGTTACCACATCGAAGCGACACATCCAAGAAAACCTCCACCGGGGGGCATGAGGGGGTCTGATGTGTTCGGATGCTCCAGAAGCTGGCTGGTGCAGTGGCAGTCACGCATGACAGAGAGTATGAGTGGAAGTGGTGGGCTGTTACAGATTAGGGAGAGATGATCCCTACTTATTACAATGTCTCTGCCAATTACATAGACAGGCTTTAGACCAGTGATCGTCAAATCTGGTCCTCAGGCCCTGAAGTAGTACTGGATTTATATTCTGACAGGTAGTTAATTGTGGTCCCTCATGGTCGCGGCCAGGCCTAAATTGGGTCCTTGATCACACAGCTAGAATGAAAGCAACCTGGAGGAACTAGTAGTGCTCTGGACTCTGAGGACTTTGGAGAGCCACTTGGACTTTTCACCATCTGAAGTGGCAATCTTGGCACCTGGCCTATAGTCACATGGTTGGTGTGCAAAGACACAAAGGGCACAGACTCCACCTGCAGCCTGTTCTCTTATTGAACATGTCCAAAACTTTTCAGTAGAAAGAAGATGCAGTACAAGTTAAAGCGTACTGATGTAGGATATGGATTTGTACAAGAGAAAGAAAGTTGTTTTGGTTCAGCACTTTGATCATGGTGTAGTTCGAAATGTTTCTTCTAAACCATATTATCTTTTTCTAGTTTACATAAAAGCAAGCAAGATAATATAATCTGAAATATTAATAGAAATATAGACTACAATACGGCTAATCAATGGTCTGCATGTAAGGGAAACTACTCAGTTGCACCACCATAATGAAGGCGATTTCACTGAAAACATTTGGTGCATGAAATAAGGTGTGCTGTTGGAATAAATGTGAGATGTTGTTTTAATATTGATCACTGTGTTTTAATATTGATCACTGTAGAACACTAATAACTCACACATCTACAGCTAAGTGACAACCTACAGTAAATCACAAATTTTTCCCCCACCAAAAAAGACCATCAATATCCCGCTCAACCAATCCCCCGTCCCCATGGAGACCCCAGACTGATGGGAATATCCACCTGACATGGAAACCATCTGTGGATAATAAAAAAAAGCAATAGAGAATTGAAAAAGATAAACTGAGCGACGGCCTGGGGATAAAACACAACCATGCATCTGCCTTACTTAGATGAAGATGGAACTCACTCTGGGGGAGTGAGTGGGAGAGTGGAAGGAAAAAGAAACAATATCTGAGTGTGTGTGTGTGTGTGTGTGTGTGTGTGTGTGTGTGTGTGTGTGTGTGTGTGTGTGTGTGTGTGTGTGTGTGTGTGTGTGTGTGTGTGTGTGTGTGTGTGTGTGTGTGTGTGTGATTCAAGATGAAGAGTTGAAAGTGGGTGCTGGTGTGTCTTGTGGGTGGGTGTGTGAACACTTTGTTTAAGTGATTAGTTGAATATATCCCCCTCATTCCTTGCCCACGATCCCTGCAGAATAATGAACATGACTTCTGGTTATTCATTTAACTAAACTGGTGCTGTGAGAGTTGGGAGGAAGCTACAGGTGTCTTCCCGAGAGATTTGCGGGAATAAATGATGTGGGAAGACAGTGTGTCACCGCTCTGCCTCCTACTGCTACAAGAGGGGAGGAAGAAGCACTTCAACATTCACATCATTTAGTCAACACTAAGCTAACTAAGTTTGTCATGGACACTTCTTTGGGAAGGCAGTGACATCGAAGCATGCTTAAATGGGTTACAGTGTGAAAAAAAAAAAATTGACATTTTATAAAAGCTTATTCGTTTCCTTCAGCTTTAGATCAAAAGATTGATCCCACTCTTATGTCTGTGCACAATATAGCCTGAAGCTACTGCCAGCAGCAAGCCAACTTAGCTAAGCACAAAAAGAGCCCTGGTTATATGACAGAGACATGAGCTTATTAATCGGCTTTGTAGGTTCTAGGGGGTTGATTTTGTTTCCTTTAGACAGATAGCCTATGCTAGCTGGTGTCCTGTGGTTTCCTATCTTCGCACAGTTAGACAGCTGCTGGCAACAGCTTCACATTAACGTACAGTGATCAGTGGTATTTTGTCGCCAAACTCTCAATTGGAAGGAGAATGAGATAATTTCCCATACGGTTTAAATGTCTTCTGTGAGGCTGTGCTCTGACATCGCTTATTTCCCAGAAGACACCAGTAGCATACTGCTAAATCTTAAAGATTCTGGTTCAATGAGAGGAATAACCAATAATCGCAGCCATAATTCACACAATGTATCATGGGGGCTGAGGGTAAGTTGGATACAGTGCAGATAAGAAAGCAGCAGACACTGCTTGGGATGAGAGATGAAGGAGTGAGAGTGTTTTCTTTCCAGCTTTTGTCATGTAGCCTCAGGACAGTGAAAGACGCTGCACTAGCCAGGGCCCCAGAATTGGGTGATTATACAGTACACCCTCCACAGCTACGGGCATAATTTGATGCACATAGTTAAGCCCATTGTCTATTGTATCTGACAGAGTGTGTTGTGAACTGCTGATTAGGCTGTTTCAAACCAAAATATTCAGTTGTCCTGTTAGCCTGTGATTGTTGGTACAATGTGTGTTGAAAGTGCTGAGTGTGCTGTTTCAAGCCAATGAGGTCAGCTGTCCCATTAGCCAGTGATATTACAAAAACACTAATTAAGCTTTTATGTTCTTTTCGGTACTGCTCGCTTTGTCGTTCTCCTCTCTCACAGGAAGAGTATTTTCTGCTGCTACAGTACTATTTCTGTCGGCTTCTAACTGGGGAAGCTGCTTTCTCAAGGTGGGAAAAGGTCAGAACTGATGAAGGGCTTTGATTGTGGCACTGCAGAGAAATCCGAGCATCAGGAAAAGAAAAGAAAAAACCCATAAAGCATGAGAAACTCACATAAATGTTTTTGTGGTTTCAAAGTGAGGAAAATATGAGTTTTTATTTCATCATGGTTTGGTAAAATAACATGAGACGTGTGAAGCTTGTGCTGTAAATGGTACATCAGCAGAACAACAGACACATGGACACAGACCTGTAAGGTTCAAAAGACACCCAAAGTGCCACTTTACTTAAATTTTCAAAGTTACAAATAAAAGTTCACTTAGTTGACATGGTGAAGTTTTCAATTTCAAATCACTGAACATATCCGATGTTGGTAGGCAGAACAGAGCCTCTTCTCTGCTCGCCCCGGCTTCATGTGTCCTCCCAGCTCAGGAGCAGCTTCTTCCTCTAGTGTCCATGCACAGTCAAACAGCCTGAGCAGCCCTACTGACCAATTAGTAAAAGAATAGCTGGCTGAGACGCCGCAGATTTTGACTGTAGGCCTTGCAGTTCGCTTTTCTACACCGCTATCGCTTTGCAATGCAACTTCCTACCTCCTGAGATTGGGAGAAGAACCAAAAAAAAGGACACTAGACAGCATCAACATAGCAACAAAGTATTGTAGCAGCCAAATAGGCATCACTTTCTGTTTGAGATGCATAGAGCTAGACCTGGCCAAGTAAAATCTCTCTTTTACAGAAACACGATGAGAAACATGCAACAACAACGACAATACATCATTAATCTCATTGCTTCCTGGGCTTTCTGGGACATTCAAGATCAACGATTAAATAATTTACAATCCTCCATGAAATAACAGAGAGAGGGGGAGAGGGGGAGCATCTCAGAGCCTGGGAGTGTGGAGGCGATCTGTGGAAACATCGATGAACACTGGAAGGAGCCCGACAGAGCGACACAGAACACGAGAAGGAACCGCTGATTTACAAACACGGGACGGTAATCCCTGTTCTGACTTTCCTGGAGGAAACATATTTACATCCAATACATCAGCTAATGCATCTGGGCTCACAGACTGACCAGAGGCTCTGACATGGACATACAGAGATAGAGAGTGGGGATAAAGTGAAGGGAGATAGAGGGAGTAATAGAGAAAACAGAGAAGTGCCAATGTGGGAAGAGGGTAGAGATCACAGGTTTGGGGAAAGGTAGAAGCAGAATGTGGACAGCTTGAGCAGAATCTAACGGGGGCTTGACAGTTGTTGTTGAAATCTAATAGGCTCTCTGTTTCCTGTCTGAGGAAACACTTGAAAAGGAAGAGGTCGGCAAGGTTCACTGAAGAGAGAGATTTGGATATGGGACAGGGATTACAGGAGCAAGTTCTGGAGCCAAAAAATTGACTGCTGCCAAGGTAACGGGAGGTGGAGGAGGAGGAGGAGGAGACATTGGAATGGCTTCAGATCTGTGCTGAGTTAACGGAGTTTCCTGGTCGGCTGATGGCAGAAGTAAAATGAAGCGTAGCTACCAAACGTAGCCGATCTCGTCGTCCTTGTCGTCTTCCTCGTCCTCGTCGTCCTCGATGGCTCCTCTTGGGTGGATTCGGCCCCGTCTCTTCTTCTGCCGGCTGCGGACGCTCTGTGAGGGCTCCTCCTCCTGGTCGTCGAGGAGAATGACTGCGCCGCCGCTGCCGAAATCCCCTGATGTCTCCTGGTCCTCATCTGTGAGGAGGTGCACAAAAACACAGATGAACAAACAGGAACAAGATCCTCGGTTAAGAGTGTGATTGCGCCTGGTTCTGTAAGTGAAAGCAACAAGTAGCTGATTAATGAGATTATTGTCTGAGCTTGTTTTTTAATACAGGTAAGATCCTCGTGTGACTGAGCAAAACTTTCTGTTTCTGAACAGCAGCATTGAAACAGATGCGGAGCTGTCGACTCTCAATCCTCAACACAACACAACACAACAAAACATAACACAACACAACGAGTCCAGAGGTTACTTCACTAGCCCTTCTAACTGGTTCCTAGCTGAGCTCAGTTACATCAAGTTACACTTGCACACGTTACCACAAACAAACTCTCGCTCTTTGCCATGTGTGTAGAATCTTTTGCGGCTACAATGCAAATAAGTGTCATTAACTCAGCTGCAGCTGCCAAAATAGCCTATTTATACCTGGCAATGAGTGTGCTGTGATTGAGTAGCACTTTAGAGTGTTAAAATCCGTTCGGTGTCCTTGTGTTTAGATACAAGCTCGTGGAGTGCTTCTGCATTGTTTCCTCCTTGTTGTGTGCATGGCCGAGTGGGAGAAGTCCAAGCTGCTACAGCCCGAGGCCACTCAGCCAGAGTTTGACTTGAGCTTGTTAAACTAGAGACAAAGAGCTGCTGCTGTCAGTGTGTGTGTGTGTGAGTGCATGTGTGCGTGTGTGTGGTGGCCGGAGAGACAACTCATCAATATTGGAAGCTGCAATTACTGGCTTTGGACTGGACTGGCATTCAAGTGAGGCGTAATCTGTGAGTGTGAGTTGGCTGTTTGATTGGTAATCAGTATGTCTGCCTGGATTCTTTCTTGCTAATTATTGTTCTTTTTTTCCCACTATGAATCCCTCCGCCATTGATTTGCAGCAAAGTGCTCCTATTGGCTTTTTGACCACTCCCTTTGAATCTCCACCGCTGCCTTGTTAACGGCTTTTACATATCAAAGCATTTAATTATATATATTCTTTGTCTAAATGCATCCTTATGGCTGCAGCCATCAGCAGCAGTTTAAGTATTAGTCCTCTTCCACAAGTTGCAACTCAGTCACTGCTACAAATTCGTATTTATAACAAAGCGTCTGACTCTGCTCTCTGCTGACAATAGTGACAGATTTTCCTACTTGACTTGCAAGGCACTGGAGTTTCATCAACGCTACATGTGCTAAATATCTGAGGCAGATAGAATCAGACATATGACTGATGGTAAACCAGCCAGACCGGCTCCGGAGGTTTGCCTAATGTTATCTGTTTCCTAAATGATCACTGACGCGTAGATTCCACTGAAGATAAAGAGAGACGGGGCCAGATACTGAGCAAAGAAACAGAACAAACTTGCAATTAAAGAGAAGCTTTGCCACCTTGCTCATCTGCAGCGGATTATAAATGAGGAGACAAGACAGACACACAGAAGTCCACCTCAATCAAAGCGCTAATTCTGAAAGACGGTTCGACAAATGGGAGGCAACAAGGACAAACACAACACAACTGAACCCCCTGTATTGGTGTACGGTACTTGTGCGTGTGTGCATTTTACTGGGTCATTGTCTTACCGCAGTTGGGGTTGCCTTGTTTTCTAGAGCCGGCGATCTCGTTGCCATATTTGTCCACACACCAACACTGACCAGTGCTGCCATGACACTGGGTTGGTTTGAAGTATCCTTCATCAGTACAACGAGGGATGTAAGAGCCTACAAGAAACAAAGAAGAGGGAGCAGAGGAGAAGGGGAGAGTGAAGAAGAGTGGGAAAAGAAGGTTAGAGACAGAAGTGATTTGAAGTTTAAGGAGACCATCGAATCGTCAAAGGCAAGAGGCGAAGTCTGATCCCTGCTCAGCAGCGGTCACACGTACGTGTCCTGTGGCTGCAACCAAAATTCTTGTGTATTCACAGAGGGAGATCAACAATCAATTACTGCTGAGAAGGTTGCAGGACAACAACCATACATCCTGTTTAAGGGGAAGCAGTCACTTTCAATAACACACACACACACACACACACACACACACACACACACACACACACACACACACACACACACACACACACACACACACACACACACACACACACACACACACACACACACACACACACACACACACACACACGTATTTTCTGTGACTTTTATTTGACCCAGTCCAAGCTCATCTTTCAAGCCTTACTGTTGAGCTGGAACAATGAACTTTCTGCCGTCGGGGACAGGTGACACATGTACAAAATGTCAAGATGTGCTTTATCGTACGTGTGTATTTTATGTTCAGTGCCTACTCTCCCTTTCATACGGTGGCCCTGAGAGTACAATGCAACAAAACATGCAAACAGACAATCAAGCTGCAAATTCAGAAAACATCTTAACTCATTTAACAACACATGTTATGAATTCACAAAACGGTATTCACTAAAGTGAAGGGGCGTGGTTGGTAGGGGTGGGAGGAAAAAACGTTTCACACAAGTATCGCAATATTTTTTTGATGATTTTTAAATCGATTTTTTTTTCAAAAATCAATTTTTTCTTTTAGAATTTTTTTTTAATATTGTGCAATGTGCATTTGTTCACATTTTTTACATACAGAGTCCAGGTTTTGAAAAAGGGTTTAAGTTCACTTTATAATGGAGTATGTTAATTTATAGGCTCCTACAGTATTTGTGTGCAGATAAATGTTAAAATGTAGCAGTTTACCTCAGTCTATATCTCATTTTGTCAGAAAGGTTTCAGAAGCCTGTTTTTTCTATACTCTTTTATTGCTGCCTCTTTTATGCAGTCCATGCTTTTGAAAAGAGAGTAAACAAATATATTGCTGCTAAATAAATCTTAAAAACTGACTGAGTTATGTGATGTTATATTTTTTGAGGAAATATGGTTCCTGGAATAGTCTGTAGACAATCATAATCATTCAACTGTTTCACTGGTGTTAAAAATGCAGACTAAAAATCGAGAAAATCGGCAATATCGTAGAATCGCAATTGTAATCGAATTGGCATCCAAAAAAATCGTAGAAGAATCGAATCGGGAGAAAAGCATATCGTCTCAGCCCTAGTGGTTGGGACTTCAAGCTAAAAAACACTGACTAACAAGTTCACCCCAGAAGGGTTCTTCCCTTTTTTATACGTGTTACTTTTTGCCCTAATGGCAACAACAGGAGTGAGAGAGTGAGGAAGAGAGAGAGGGGGGGACTTGGACTTGTTTGCGGCTTCATGGTCACATCACACTCATGTGTGCTTCATAGTCATGCTGGAAACACTTGTAGGCCTGAATTTTGCAGCCGGTGTGTGTTTACTTGCAAGGTATTGAGCTCTAAGGACCACTCTTGTTTTGCCTGCTTGAGTGTGTGTGTGTGTGTGTGTGTGTGTGTGTGTGTGTGTGTGTGTGTGTGTGTGTGTGTGTGTGTGTGTGTGTGCGCGTGTGTGTGTGTTTTCTAGCATCCAAGGTGACCGTGTTGGTTTCTGGAACAAGAATAAATGAACAGGTGTCAATCATCCAGACTGACCTATGAGGCTCTTCCTTCGACTCTGACTCTGGATCCTGCTCTTCTCAGTTTGGCACGGCAGTCCTACAACCATAAAACACACCAAGTGGTTCAGTCATTAAAACAACTTGCAACATCATTTAAGAGAAATGTTTCTTCCTCTGTCTGACCATCTGCTTGTCTTTATGGTTACTCCATCTTCTTACCTCTCTTCAGGGAGGAGACTCTGCCTACACATTTTCTGCAGATTTTCACTCTTTGCATGAATCTATTCTTTAACCACCTAAATCCATCATTCCCTAAAAGCACTGCAGTCTTGGTCTTGCTCACTTGATTTCACACATTAAGTGCAATTTGAGCAAGCTGGACATAACTGCCAATAGCTTCCTAAATCATGCAGCACCATTACCCTTAAAGGAATTTCTAATTGTTTTACTTGGATTCTGGGGATTATAATACAGTATGATACAGTTTCCCTGTCACAGTCTTGATGGGTGAGATAGAGAGCTGCAGTGATGTTGCTACAACCCAAAAGGACAATAAAGGTCAGAAGATCACACAGGCTGTAAACAGATGCCCACAGATTCACCATAATATCTCTATCACACAATTAGAAGTGGACTGAAAATAAGCACAACAGAAATAAATGAAGAAACACTAAGGTGTAAGGTGAGGTGCAGCATAAAGTTTAAAAGTCATCTCCTAACATTTACAATAAAAAACAGCTTTAAGGTCGTCTTTTCTTTTCTTGTCCAAATATTGTTGGATTTCTGGTTTGTTTACAGCCTGTCTGATATTTTCACTGCCTGCTGTCACACTGATGTCACCATGTCCCTTGATAGTTTGGAAGGAAAATGTCAGGTAGAATTTATTTGCCAAAACTGTGAGTTTAAAATGTTCTAGCAAACTGTTTTGTGGTCACCCGTTTGTTTACGGTCACTTCACACCCTTCTTCCCTGCTCCCATTTCCAGTAACCACCGTTATTGACCGCATCTCGGCCCCTGCCCCTCCTACCATCAGGTTTCTGGAAGCAGTAACACCACTCGTTGTTCGACAGCTTGCCGTCCTTGAAGGAGTCACAGGAGTTGAAGAGGGGCTTCATGCACAGCTCGTACTTGTCCAGGTAGATGGCGCTCAGCTCTGATTGGTCAAGTAGGAGGTCAAAGTTCATGTCCAGCTTGTTGAACATCCAGCCCAGTGAGTCCTTACAGATGGGCAAGATGCTGGTGTCAAAGTCTGCAGGAGGAAGGAGACAGAGACAAAAAAGTCAGTGTAGTGAACATTTTTGAAACTACAGAACATGACCAGACCACATCACGCACTGTACATTTCTGCCTTTTTTCAAGTGCCATACTGAGATTTGTATGTGTGTGTGTGTGTGTGTGTGTGTGTGTGTGTGTGTGTGTGTGTTATAGCAGAGATGTGCTCAGACATGTTGACATTACATTCAGAACAGAGAAGGGTCGCTGTCAACATCACTGCCAACTCTCATGAGGGCTGAAAAGCATGGCTGTTCAGCAGGAAAGGGCTCCGCGTACACACACACACACACACACACACACACACACACACACACACACACACACACACACACACACACACACACACACACACACACACACACACACACACACACACACACACACACACACACACACACACACACACACAGTGTGGGGGGATGTACTCACGTCCGGTGGCGGAGTCAAAGCTGTCAGAGGATTTCAGATCTCTGTTGGCATCGAGGTGGAGAACTCCGAACCAGTCCTTCAGTCTGGCAGCCAGACTGTGAAGCTCTGTGTCAGTGCAGGCTACACACACAGACGCACACAAAAACACACAAAGACGCACACACACACACAAAAAAAATAATGAGGAGAGAGGAAGCTGTCAATCTACTGCTGTCATTAGAGAGAGAGAGAGAAGAAAAACAATTCTTTTCTTGCTCCTTATCAAACTTTCATTTCATTTCTGCTGTGTGCTTTTCCTATCTGTGTTCATTCTTTTCCTTTTCTCATCCAACTCTTCTCCTTGAGTAAATACAATGGAGCGATAACACACCCTGAATTGTCACTATCTCCTGAAAGATACCAAAGGAACCCAATCTCTCTCTCTCTCTAACACACACATACACGTACACATACACACACACCAACTAATGGACAATGGTTTGTTTGAAATCCCAAATGTCATCTTGCCCTCTAAGGAAAAATAAACTGATGTCTTGCAGTGAGAGGCCACTTAATTGCTGCATTTAATCCATGATGCTGATGAATCTTTGTCTGAGGGTTTATGCGTGGTCACTGTCCCCTGCGCGTGAAAACAAAACAAAAAAAAACAAACAGTCCAGCTGCTCTCCATTCAACTAACCAAAGAAAGCACAAACAGAACAATACATACGCCTAATTAAAAGTATAAACCAGCCTCTGCTGCTTCCTAACAAAGCCCTGCTTCCCTCAGCCCTGTGGGACTGACAGGGTATGTCGGCAATTCAAGCAGACCTCTGCCTCTGCCCGTCTCTGTCTGTCAATCTCCATCTTTCTTTCACTTCTCTCCTGCATATGATTGACACCCCCCCCCCCTCCCCCCTCCCCACTACCACCCCAACCACCCCCCTCCCCACCCCTCTATCCAGTTTCTTCTGAGAGCTTGATAATGTGCCTGAAGGACAAGAGCCATTCTCCGCCGTGCACCGAGGCTGCCAATCTAAGCCCTACAGCTTTGTCGTGGAGGATTCGAAATGCAGAAGTAGGCTGTTAACATTCCTGTGGCGCAGCAGCTGCAAAATTGAGGCAATTTCTGCAAAAACATGTGAAAGTGTCGAATGTTCAAAGAGTCACGTCTAAATACAAATCACAAGGATTTTTATCTTGTGAATAACTTCTAATTCTTGGATGTAGTGTTTGAAATCACTTGCAGGTAGATGAACTGAATCCAAATACCATCCAAGTCACACACACACACAGTGTCTTCTTCTAATAGAGAGAACAGAACAGATTGGTCCCTTTGTGAAGACCTGGATTACACTTTGCTGTCAGTGGATAAAGACGTCTGCAGCATGACATCAAAGCAGAAGTGTGTATGTGTGTGGAGTGTTAAGTAGGTATTTCCATGCTGGGCTCAGAGATGCTGTTATCGATCTTATTAGAGGACTTTGTGTTTTTGTTGAGTCATACTCAACACACACACACACACACACACACACACACACACACACACACACACACACACACACACACACACACACACACACACACGCACACACACACGCAGTAGGCTACATACAGTATTATATAGTTATAGTTTGGGATTGTGTCATTATGGAAGCTGCTATAAAACTGTGGACGCCTCAGGTAACAGACTGGAGCTGAGCACAGGACAAATAACATTTATCTGGCCGGGCGTCCATGTGACATTAAGTGTGGAATCCCAAGGAGGTATCGCTGTGTGTGTGTGTGTGTGTGTGTGTGTGTGTGTGTGTGTGTGTGTGTGTGTGTGTGTGTGTGTGTGTGTGTGTGTGTGTGTGTGTGCAATATAACCCTTCAGGACCAAACAGATAACATTTCAGACTGCCTCTCATTTCCACGGTCAGGAGCAGAGAAAGAGAGCAAAATACTAACAGCTAAACATTATCTGTCTTCACCTCCTAAACAAATATCTCCCACAGGCAGAAGTGAATCTGTTGCATGTTGCGCGTTTCTGAACACAAACATCTGGGAGGTTTTATTTCCTCAGTTCATTCATGTGACAATTCTTCACCCCGGCACCACGTTCTCCCCCCATTGTCTTTCTTTCTGTTTCCGCTCATTGTCATTTCAGTCACTCTGCTTTTGAATTCTTTTGTTGGCATCTTGCTCATTTCCCTTTATTACCTCCTCTCCCTCCTCTAACATTGTCAATTTATCACACCTGGCTCTACCTAACTCGGTTTCTTTCTTAGACTTAGAAGAGCACTTTGACACGGGCCACTCTCCTATTTCTTTCTCTTACCTAAATTGCTTTGAGTGCTTCATTTCCCATCTCGCTTCTTGCACATCCCCTACAGACTCCAAAGACTTAAGTGTTCCTGTTGTTTCCTTTGATATCTACTCCCTCTATTCTTTTCCTGGATCCTCCACTTTTTCTTCTTTTGACTCTACTGTTCACTCCATCTCTTCCTCTCAAGTCTGGTGGACCTTACACTTCGGACTCCTCTTATCTCTTCTTCTCAGTGTGACCCAAATTGTATGGGACAGCCCTGACACTTTTGTCAGTGTTAAGAGCGCTATTGTTGGGCAATGAGTCAGAAAGCTGGAAATGAAAACATTCACGCAGTCAAGGGCACAACACACAGATAAAACGGCCCGCTATAACCACTTCCCTCTCTTTCTGAGCAACATCAGGGTCAGATTGGTTTAAAGATGTCAGACATCCAACTGACATCAGTGGCTTTCTACAGGTGGTCAGCAGGATCTCGCTGTTGGTTGCGACAGAATTGGATATGATGTGGGACTCGGCGTTGCTGTTGTCAGTAGAAAACCTGATCAAGAGTCTCAGAGTCACCTTACAGGGAAGAATATTTGATTCAGACAACAAAGCTGAGTTATGTCAGAGCTAAACTCGGTAGCTTTCATTCAAAGCCTAAAGGCAGATAAACACTTGGTCAAGGTTTCTTTTTAAAGTAGTTTAGACTGATTTCCTCCATTGAAAATCTTCATAACCATGTGCAAGTCCATTCATCCAATTGGGATGGTCACTTTAAGTTATATTTCTCATATTATAAATCAACATCTTTAGATCTTTCCTTATCCTTCCTGGTCTGAAAACTATGGAGGTATACAGTACAATCAGACAGCACTGAATGAGAAGCACCCAACTTTCATCCTGGATAATTATGCTCGATCCCATAACATACATTTGATGTGCTCCTTTCTGCTCCATGAGCTCTTGCGTTACTCCAACAGTTTTTTAATAATATAATTTTAATTATATTAATCAGGCCTCTAAAAATATTCATATGGCAAAAGGTTGTGGACAACGGCATTAAAGCAGAAGTGAGTGATCCGGTCGTTTTCGCTAATGCTGCGTTCCAGGCAGGCTTTTGAAATCGTAAATTACAGCTTCAAGTCACAACTTACGACTTTGTAGCGTTCCAGGCAACCCACTCGTGTTTTTCCGACCTGTTTTACCTGTGAAAGTCACTATAACGGCCACTCGTAACTTCCGACCGGTGAACTCGTACCAGATCGAACTGGTACCACTTCACGGTCGGAAAAATACGAGTTTCCTTGAACGCACCATAACAGTCCTCGTCGCTACGTCACCACATTCACGGCGTTCCTTGGCTGCACACACAGCCCTGCATGCCGTTCTCTCTCCTCATTGGATAAAAACTGTAGGATACGATAAATGTTTTCTCCTCGACTCAGAGCAGAGCAGAGGGACTGAGAGACCCGTGTTTCAGTCCAAACACTCTATGTAAGTGATTGCTGTCGGAAGATATAACTATTTAAGACTTATATTAACACAAATATATCACTCACTTCTGCTTTAAATCAACCATTTGTCTGGCTGATCATGCAAAGTCTGTCATTATTCATGGGACAAAATGTTTCCCCATTGTTAATTAACGTTTTGTAGAAATATGCCAATGGTTAGTGTAGTAGATGTTAATTTTGCAAAGACTTTTAATTAAATTGATCATTTTCCAACTTGGAGTTATAGTTTCCGGGGCTTAATAATAATCCAGTGAGTGGACGTCGCTAACAGGATACATTATTTTTTATATGTTGGTGCAAAACAGAATCTGCAGTTACAGTTGCTGTCAAATCATAACTGGTCCAACTGGCGTTTAAAACTAAGTACAAATACTGATCAGTTCAACATGGCAACTACCTGTTACTACTCATGATTAGCTTCCTGTGCTAGAGGGAAAAAAAACTAAGATTTCCACAAAGGATAGAGAAAGGGAGTTTGTGGTTTATATGTTTCCAACAGCAAATTGAATTCTTAAATGCAGCAAAAGCTACAACAGATGATGATATAAAGTTGGCAGCAGCCAGAACACCAGCAAGCCTTTGGCTAGGAGTTTGCGTGTCAGATCTGCAGTTCCTCAAGCCAAACAGCTACTTCTTAATTGTTACAGCAGAGACACATGTGCACAGAGAGACAGAGAGAGATACTGTAGGGTGAGATTTGCCAAAGCTGATGCTGTTTGCCCCACTTCCAAGCCATCACAGACTCTATGACAGCGAACAGTTGCCTAGGATAAAGTACTAGTAGACATCCCTCCAGACAGACAGGCAGCTTACACTTAGGAGTAGCTATCGATCAGAGCCGCGGGTCAAAAAAAAAAAAACTGAATCATGGTCGGGAGTTACCTCCTTATTCTTCCGCTCCCCTCTGACCCAGTGCTTCCTTGTTTCTCATGTCTTTCATGTCTGTGAATCTGATGAATAGAAACTGGCAGCCAAAGAAAAAAAAAAACCCAAACCTCCAAACCATCCGTTCTCACAGTCTGGCTAAGACACAAATGATCTGCTGTATTTTGGGAAGTACAGCCAAACTGCATCCAGCACAAAAGATGTAATAGAAACAAGTTTTCTCTCCACCTATCTAACAAAGAAAAAAAAACACATTATAAAAAAACTCTTCACTTGGTTAATACCACAAAGAGATTTTTCTTCCCATTTGCTGTGATGACCTTCTGCTAAGAGACAAACACTAACAGAAACCAATTTGATCATTTCAGGACAAAGAAACAAGAGAGGCTACAGGAGAGCGTTTTTGTTGAGCTGCATGAAGAGGATGCCATCAATTGCAATCAGAGGAGGTTGTGAACAGCAGGGTGTAAAGAAGGTGTGTCAATGGATGCAACTATCTCTGGGCTACAATGACACTGAAATCTGAAAAATTTGATGATTCTCAAGGAAGGTCAGGAGTTTAATATGAGAAGGGACCTTTTTCTGTTATGATAGATCATATACTGAACATTGACAGAGAAAAATGAGCTCATACAGTATGTCTTTTTCAGATTATGAACCATGGTGTTGTTTTGTTGTTTTGATATTGTTAGGCAACGTCTTTATTCTTTAATTATGACAGGAGCAAAGGGAGAAATGCTGTGACAGGGGAGGGTTGGGATGAGTGGACGGATCAGTTAAAACACAGGACTTTGACACAGGAGAATGATATGTTATTGCCACATGACACTAGCATTGATGTTGTCTGTTTCAACCAGAAGCCTTCAACCAAATTAAGTATGCAATTATGAAAGAAAAAATGACAACATCATCCATCGTCTGTATGGGGCAGGTACACCCTGCACAGGTCACAGTCTGAGATATAGACACACACACACACACACACACACACACACACACACACACACACACACACACACACACACACACACACACACACACACACACACACACACACACACACACACACACACACACACACACACACACACACACACACTCATATGCACAAGGAGAACATGCAAACTCCACCCAGACAGGACCCAGCCTGGGAATCAAACCTTCTTGCAAGGGTACTGTACCTCACCACTGTGCCACCCATAAAGATTATATCAAATACTCTTCTCCTAAATACAAACAAGCTAAGTGTGATCATAGTACACAACGATTATGCTGCTCTTGGTACAGTGTGTAGCTTGTTTAGTATGTGATCACCAGTTTTCTAAAATCATGACATTGTGGAGCTAAAACAAAAATGAAAAACACCAAACGCTGCCGCATTTCATGAAAATGCATGACCTGAAATGTCTCTCAAGCAATGAAAACACCTCATTTGACAAGGCATGAAATCTTCAAACCAATAATCTGCCGTACCCTGCCACATATCAATCACTGATTCATTTCAGTGTTTGTCAGAACTGTCAGTTTCATTAACACATTCTGTCCATCTTGTGCAAACACAGATGCATCTTCTTTGTTCTCTTTGTGCTTGGCAAAAATAAAATACACAATGGTCTTGCACCCTTTGCCAGAATCTGTGGTTGTGACTGCCAGAGGGATGTGATGGAGTGCAACCTTCCTAAATTACCTATGGTGGCAATCCCTCCAGGCCTGTTCAGGTCATGAGACAAATGTGTTCTCCAGACTTCTGAATACATAACTCCAGGAGACGTTCGGCATTGAATCCCTCCACGGGTCTCCTTTATCATACTTAAATGATTAACTATGTTGGTAATGTAAAAGAGAAGGAGTGACTCTAAACCTAGACAAAGGAGAGGTGTGTGTGGTGATCACCTTGAGACATCAGGAGCGTGATCTGATCAGGTCAAGATGAAAGGCAGATGGAACGGGGGAGAGGGGAGAGGGGAGAGGGGAGGCGGCGGAGTGAGGTGACACTTCTTAACAAGGTAACAGAAGGAGAAAGAAATGGACTGAGACAGTCAGATAGGAGATATGAGAAAGATAGAAGGTCAGATTCATTAAAAAGATACAAGGGTATGTTTGATTTTCTTTGCCCCAAGCTACTGGCACCACGGACCAATCTCACTGGCGGTGAGTTAATGTTAGTCCAGATAAAGATCATAATACACTGTCTGCACGGACAGCGAGACAGGTGGAGGTAGAGGAGAGAGACAGGTACAAAGGAAGAGTGAGATAAAGAACCACTTTTAACCTGAAGACACATTATTCTTGAAAAGTGAGCGTATTTTAAAACGCATTTCTTAAATCATTTGCTAGTAGGACTTGGAGTTTGGTCAGGTTTCATTCAAGAGTCAAGAGGAGGGGGAATTACTCCTGATTATTTGCTAAACACTGCTACTTTTTCATATTCGGAGCAGTTCACCTACAACCGCATAAACAGTAGCTATACATGTATAGTTGCTTTTAAATGTGCTAATGTGTAATATTGTTTTTGTTTTGTTTTATACCTGTGAGTAATGGCGGTTTTACTGATAGCAGCAGTTAGTTGTAATTCTTTTCAATAGATGGGATGCAATGTATAGACAGCGATGCAACAGGAATTTTTTATTTAACTAGGGGAGGGGAGGCTCATTCAGCCTCTCTTTTATTTTGTCAGGAGCTTTGCAGAGAGAAAATGAAATATTGTTGTTATAAAAGAAAAAAAAAACATTGACCAAAACCAGTATTGACTCAGGCTTTTGTCAAGGAACTGAGTGATTGTTTTATATGAGAGTGACGATGTCCAATGTCACAACAGTGCTGCCTCAGGGGCGGATGACAGATCAAATTAAATCTCAGAGCCTCTGTGTCAATGTTTTAAAGTCTGTTTGCAAACAGCAGCAATGGAGTTCTGAGCACAGGATTACATGTTTATTTAAAAAAAAAATCTTAATATTTCATTAACAGAAAAATTGGCTATTTATAGATACACTATACAATGAGCCTGTAATTATTGCCTTGATGTGTTTTCTGCAGACAGCGTTTGCGTTTGCAGGATGCACTGGTGCCAAACAGTCACCAACCTGACCCCATGTCAAAGGATAAGGGAAGGGCCCCGCTCTATTTAAAGATGCATCATTTTGACTCTCTACAATGAATAAGAGAACTGAAAAAAATGCGAGAGAGAGAGACAGAAATTGGAGGTGCAACTTGAACTCTCTGCTAAATGATGGACAGAAAATAAATGAGCGACAGACAGAGATGAGAGAGTGAGGGGAGACAGTGTGGAGGGGATGTGACTGACATGTTGCCCACACTCTGAGAAAAATAAAGGTTATTAGTGCGGTTGAGGCAAAGGTACTCATATTTTGAAGCCGTCCACTCTGCCTCGTCAGATAAGAAACAATATTGGCCTCTGCCTGCACTCCAAATAAACAGTAGCCTGGACTATACAACACACACTTCTCATTCGCAGCTATCAATCAAATCCCCCGGGAGTGAACCAATGGAGAGACTGAGATCCACCATTATGAGGTGCTTGATACCCCTCTGCCTGTTCGTCCTCAATTATAAGGGCATCAAGTCTTTTCAACTTGTCAAATTGCTTTTCATTGTCTGTTCAATATTTGACACCCACTGGTATGAGCTGTACTAACTGACTAACTGTCTCATGGGTTAGTATCTCTCTAAGGTTAAGGCTTCAATGGTAGACTATTTTTATCATACTAATTCAGAAATGACACAAAAAGCCTATCTTTCAGCTGCTCCGCTGTAACTTTCACTAAAGTCAAATTATCTCTGAGCTTTAAAATAAAAGTTAACTTCTGTTGAAAGTTCTTGGTGAAAGTAAACCATCCTCCCAAACTCAAAAGTATTCCTGCCGACAATCCCATGATGAAGTGCTTCATCTTTCATTGACCTGAACGTTACATTGGTGCTACACTACACCTGTCGGGTAAATCACAGTGATTACAAAGTGTCTGATATTCTTAAAAAATAATTTCCTTCTTTTTATTCTTCTCTGCTCATAAGGAGCAGTGGTTCTCAGCCTCACACTAATCAGTGAAGTCAGAACAGACATGACACACCATCAGTGAGTCAGTGTTTGTTTTAATGTTAATCAAAGGACAGTGAGCTCAGGAGCCTCAGCAAAGTCATTACAACAGCAGTGAGAACATGATGGTACAGTAGATATGAATGTCTAACAAACTCTCTATAAACCTCTATATGATTACTTTAGATTGGTTTAAATGACCAAGCTCATTTCCACTTTAATTAGCTATACTTTTGCCTGTCCATTGTATGTCTCCTGGTGTCAACTCACCATGACACTGACCTCATCTGAACGCTGCACAGATGAGCTGCCACACAGATACACACCCACACCCACACCCACACACACACACACACACACACACACACACACACACACACACACACACACACACACACACACACACACACACACACACACACACACACACACACACACACACACACACACACACACACGCACACACACGGGTTCTTGCTTTTATTCTCCAAGCCCCGCTCTTCTGGTTCATATGACTTCCACAACAAATAACTATGATAATAAAAAATAAAACTAACAAATCTCTTGATTTTGCTTTACTGAGATGGCATTTCATGAGCTGACTGAGAACACAATTTCAAATCTGAACTCTCTTGTTTCAGACAAGTTTGAACTTTCCAGACAGTTAATATGAAACCTGTGTGCTTATATCTTGAAACAATATTTTCTCCATGAGAAATGTGCACTTACTGTATCAGTGTCCCAACTGGTCTTTGCCCTGGTTATTGTGATATTGTAATGTTACAGTTTTTCTCAGTCGCTTTGGTACATTTCTCACATCTATTAACATCTGCACAACAGTGACGTGTGTCACTTACTCAAAATGGATAGTCCATTCCTCAAAAAGCAAGTATTCATGTCAATGAAACTGTCAGTATCATCAAAATGAAAAGTCCTAAAACCATTGTTTATGAACAAGATACTCAAATGGCTTTGTCATGTTTCCATTATGACAGTTTACTCTCTAAGTGTTTTCTAATGCAAAAAGATCTTGCTGACAAATGCTCAAGGCAGCACTATACACTACTTTTACAGCCATTTGAAAACTATAGTAAAGGTACACATTACTGTATTTAGTGTACATTTAGTGTATACAATACATATAACTGAACATACTGAGTACTGTAAATCATTACTGCACATCCACATATTTTCATCTGTCGATTGTACCGATTGAAACAGATTCAATATTCCCAAAGATATCCTCATCCTCCCTTTGTATCTCTCTCAACCTTAGGACATTGTTTGCAATCACCATTGCACAAATGACTTCCTCTTGTTGCAGAGTAAAAAGGTCCCTCTTCCACCTCTGTGAGGTTGTCTTGCAATCCTATGTGGTGCAGAGTAAAATTACAGTAATACAGTAAACATGAGCTATACTGCATTACAGTAACCCATATTACTGTAATCGTGTACAATAAAAGTGCTTCCAACTTGTAAAATGCTGCTGTACTGTAAATATGGCAAATCTGTACTGTAAGTACAGTAGGTAGGTTGCTGTAATACACTACAGTAAATCTGTTCCGTAGTAAAGCTCAAGGGTCTAAATGTAAAATGTAAAAAGTCATTGTCCCACTGTAAGCTTAATGTAAGTTTAATTGTTCAGTGCTGAATTACTTTCCAATACTATACATACCTGTTCTTCCTATGAAATGTTTGAATAATTGAATTTACAGTGGTTCTCCCAACATTTACAATTTTCCTGACAGATTTTGACAACTAGTTCAACAATTTTGTATGTAATGACTCAATCAATGCAATGAGGACTATTAGTTTTATAGGGAATGACTATTTAGCATGCATAAGTATAGTTCATTTTGACTGACATGACATAAGCAAGATGTTTTAAAACAGCAAAGAATTGTATGAAAGCAAAACTAAATGTTGTGGAGGTTGAACTAATAGTTATGAGAACTTTAATTCTGATCTGAGAAATGCACCAAAGCAACTGAAAAAAACTGTAAAAATAAACATATCTGTTTCTCGTCTTATCCCTGCAGATTTATTTGGATGGTGTCCACTCCATCTGATATTCATGAGGTCCACTGTGTAAGCAGCGTTTCCACAAACACCACTGATTACTGTATGTGACTTATGTAACTCATGAAACCTGAACAGAGATATTTTCCAGCCTGGCATGGATGTTGGCGCCCTGTTTGAACCTGTGGCGATCAGTAAACACACAGGAGTGATCACACATGATGAACTGCTGCAATCCTTTGACTGTTACCATAGGAACTCAATCTGACACACGCATAGTGTTTTCCTCACCTACTGCCATCTCCATCTGTCAGCCGTTTTGTGTTGCTGATCTAATGAGAGACTCTATCACGCTGGAAGACGAGAAGCTCACACTTCACTCGTCCCGACTACCTCTGAACACAGTTATCTCACTGACGGCCTGTGGACAGACTGTACTGAAACACAGTACGGTGACAGAGAGGAAGACTTCAATCACACAAAGAGAGAGGTTTAAACTGAGCAGAATCCAAGCAGAGCCAGATAAAGAACATAAGTGTAACTCTGCATTTTGATACTGTCCAAGATCTGGAAATAGATTTCCATGCTCTTCACACATTCTCCTCCATTTTACTCCCTCAGCCAAGTTCTCAGCAGACCAAACACATAATTATAGTTTCTATTGAGAAGCGGTACAGGATAATTAATTAGACAAGTTGGTCAAACATTTCTCCACTACGACACCGTTTGCTGTTCCCTCCATCATTCAGCCTTACACTAATGAAGGATAGTGTAGGATAACGAGAGAGAGCCATCATTACATAATTAGCAGGCACTTTACTTTTGTATTAAACATGCTTGATGATCCTTGGGACCTTTATAAATGCCTCCTAATCAGAGAGTGATTAGGAAATACCTGAGGGCAAAGAGTGTGATTAGATAGATAGATAGATAGATAGATAGATAGATAGATAGATAGATAGATAGATAGATAGATAGATAGATAGATAGATAGATAGATAGATAGATAGATAGATAGATAGATAGATAGATAGATAGATAGATAGATAGATAGATAGATAGATAGATAGATGCAAAAACACACACACAAAGTAAAACCATCTCACTACTCCCCCGTTTGGGGGAGAGGAAGCCTGTAACGATAACAATCCATCCTTTTCTCTGCTGCTTTCCTTTAGATTGCATTTCTCCTCCAGAATCTCTCCATCCATCTGCAGAAATCCTATTTTCATGACAAACAATAAGACACACACACTCACTCCATCACTGCCGCCAGTAGCTGTCAGAGAACGGGTTGGGGAGGAGGGGGAGGGGTTTCGGGTAGTGGGGGTTTGGTGATGGGATGGGAATGGAAGAAAATAACACGAGTAAGGAGAGAGGTGACAGGAAAGGAATGGAAACACTGTGAATCACCAGAGAATTTGAGAGATTACCAGTGAAAGGTTTTTTTTGCCTCTCTCTCTCTCTCTGTGTAACTGTGTGAGAGTTATAGTGGTGTGTTTCTGGGGCATCCAGCCGAACTTGAAAGTGGCTCAGATACAGATAAACTTCTCTCTCTCTGCACATTCATCTCTTTGTCTATCCATTTCCTTCCAACAGTCTCCCCATATAAGCATGTGCAGAGAAACATCCATCCATGCTGTATCGTACACACACACACACACACACACACACACACACACACACACACACACACACACACACACACACACACACACACACACACACACACACACATCAGTAAAAGATGAAGGACGAGGTTGACTGGGCCAACTTTAACTTAAGCTTTATATTAAATCACTGTCAAGCTCAGTTGAAATGACTAACTTTGTTACAAATGAAATTCACAGATGTGGTTGTGTGTTTGCAGCTGCAGTGGGAGGATTGGGAGCCAGCCGGAGAGAAATCAGTGGGTTGCTCACAAGTTTATTTATCTGAACCGAAGCTTTCGTAGCATACTCACCGGCCTTCTCGGCCTTGTGTGGTGGATTGCTGAGCTCCAGACCAGGCAGACAGGGACACAGGCCATCACATTTTACTGAGATTGTCTTTCCAGAGAGGCAGCTCTGGAACTCCAGCTTACACTGTGAAGAAGAAGAAGGACAGGAAGTTAATGGAGGCTTTATTTCACAGTCTCAAGGGCTTCACTGAATCTATTATCTTGCAGCTCACTAAAAGTAGAACTACTTCCCAGAAAGCACCCAATGACCAGGGGTGACAGGTGTAATGAAGAGTTTCTGTTGCACCAGTTTTGACTACTCTTATTCAAAATGTTCCTTCATGTACTGTAAGCAGTGCATTCACTTGGTTCCACTTTAAAAGAAATAAAACTATAGTCGTGCAAAGACAGAGGGATCACCAATTCATGACCCTCTTTATCCAGGATGTATAACTGAGTTGTTACAGGTACTGTATGTGATTCCAACCAAACCAAAACTTTGATAATCAAACGTTTCTTTGTCAAGCTGATTAAAGAAAAGATCTGCTGAGACAGGACTGGTCATTAATCTACGATGAGCAGATTTGTCCATTAGGCAGCCATGTAGACACACCATTAGACACAGAGATGGCCAGCGATTCTCTATTATTCACTGCAGTACAAACCTAATGCAATGCAAAAAGCAAGATGGACTACTTCAGAATGTAATTTAACAGTATAAATCTCATTTCAGGTAAGTGAGGGGTAAGAAATTGTTTGGACTAGTTGGGTGAGAAAAAAATCCAATTACAAGATCCTTTCAAGAGGAATAATGAAAACTGAGATGAGTTATGTAAATTCTGTTTGCGAGATGATGACGACAGGTTTTGTCAGGGTGAGACCATGACTGTGCATAAGTATCTATACACGTATCATACCACACACAGGCACCAGCACCTCCATTTTCCTTATTCTAATTCAAATCCATCACTTCCTCCCTGTCACCTCTTTGATAGCGCTGCTAATGTTAAAATTTGTTGACAAAGAAACAGCGCTCTGTCCTGTTCTTGACTTATTGAATTTGTGGTCTGGGAGGGAGAGAGAGCGGAGAGAGAAAGAGAGCAAGAGAGGAAGACAGAGATAGAGAGATAGAGAGAGAGAGAGGGAGAGAGGGAGAAAGAGGGAGAGAAAGACCAGTAAATGGATGACCTCCCCCAGTCACTGTCAGCACACCGAGAGGCCCCATGAATCTTTATGTTTGTCTCTCTCTAGGGGTTAATGTGGTTTTGATGAAACAGTGCTTTAACACCTGACTTGGTGAAGTAAAATGAGGAGAGGAGAGGAGAAGAGAGGAGAGGAGAGGAGAGGAGAGGAGAGGAGAGGAGAGGAGAGGAGAGGAGAGGAGAGGAGAGGAGAGGAGAGGAGAGGAGAGGAGAGGAGAGGAGAGGAGAGGAGAGGAGGGATGATTTAAGAGGAGGGAAGTAATGGACTTAACTTAGTGGGCTGAAGCCTCTCAGGAGATAAGAGCACTGTCCTCTTAATAGGATATTGAGTGTGTGTGTGTGAGTGAGCAAGAGTGTGTGTGTGGTTACGATGAGGGAGGCATGTAATGTAATAATAAAACATGAATAAGCTTGAGACCAGCAGCTCACTGGTGAGCAGAGTTTAAGTTGGGCCACAGGGACCCATCACTCCACCAGCTAACTGAACCCCTCCAACAAAATTACCGCAGAGAGCAGAGGGACCCCCCGCCCTCCTCCTCCTCCTCCTTTTGTTCTTCCTCTTGTTTCCCTTTCCACACCTCTCCTCTCTCAGCACAGCCTCAGCTTGCAGATACAGTAGGTTATTAGAGAGAGAGCCAATGTGCTGACTTCCCACTGAAGCTCCCACTCTCGGGTTGCTGCACACTTCTTGCTTTGAGGTAAACTACACAGTATCACACAAAAGTCTGGATGCCCATCTATTTACTGCAGAACTGGGCCACCAGAGCTGATGTGTGGTTGTAGCTGCAATAAGCTTAATGGCAAAGAAAACAGGTTTGCCTCTTTCAGATCTTTCCTCGTATTGATTCTGTCTCCTCAGACACTATTAAATCCCTGACTGAAATGGTGCAATTAATAAATAAAACAGAACAAATGGTCAACAGTCTGTGAGTGTCCTGAAAGCTCGTAGCCTTCTCTACTCCTCCAATATTCTTGTCACAAAAACTTTGATTCAGCAGTGGAAGACGCTCAAGAGATGTCTTATATCACCCATTTGAATAAGCATCCTGTGTATTGGGTTGGGCTTCGTCCCCGGCAACCAAAAGGCTGAACATGGCGACAATAAGATATGAATGTGGAGGTCAATAAAATTCCACAGTCTCTTCCACCTGATTTCACCCTTCACAACCAGCACAGTCAGTCTGATCTTCCTTTTGTTCATTTCTTTCTCAACTAATCACCAAGGTCAAACCTCGCCTTTCTTTGCTCCTCTGTAATGACATTGTGATTTTTGTGCGATTCAATGTCTCTGAGAGTGAGTGGCTGGAGCTAAAGCTAGAGAGTCAGATGGAAAATGATGGTAGTTGAAGAGCCTTCTCAAATCTAAAATCACAGCTTTAAGCTGGTGGAGGGACCTTGAATAGCTGATTCTGTTCTCAGCCATTTATCCAGCTGTGATCAATACATGGGGGAGGGTACATTTATGTTTAATATCATACAAGGTTGACAGTGAATGTGAAATTTAAAGAAAGATACATGGGAAAGAGGCATCTCACCTTGGAGGAGTAAGTGTGCCCATCAGATCCACACACAGGAGTTGTTTGGAGGGATGAGCAGGGCCTACATTTCCCATGAGGACTAGCTTCAAGCCTCTGCTTGTGGCCCACGCTGCCTTTCCTGGGTTTCACACTGAGGAAGAAGGAAACAGAGAGGAAGAACTTCTCAGTTTCAGAGAGTCATGAATCTGACACGCATCTGTAAAACAACAAAGACGTCTCCTAAACATACTGTAGGCCTACAGTACATGAACAAAAAATCTGCATAGTGTCTGTGTGTAATACAGTGCAAACATTGCGGTCATAAATCGCCATGCAAGAGAAACTTGACTCATAACTTTCCAGGCAGGAATATTCTCCACACTAATAGAATCAGTTTTCTACTGAGCAGAAAGTTTGAGAAGTGTCTCTGGTTCTCAGGGTCAGCTGAAGCAGAGCGAGTCCTGATTGGTCCACCGTGGCCTTTTCAATAACCAGTGTAATTACGTTTGATCCAAATCTCGTAGCAATTTTCTATCTAAGTGCTCTCACTGAACACCCTGCCGCCTCCTGATCCATCGAGCAGAGATGGAATTAGAGCCAGAGAGACTCTCTACAGAGGAACGAATGTGATGACAACAAATGGTGCGAAGTGAACATCAACTACAGAAGTGATCAGGTGGAGGTGTCACAGTCATAAGTACAACCTGCCTCAGCTAGACTATCTCTGCACACGTGAATATGAAACAGGAGCATGAAGGGAAAGCAGAACTCCAACATCTATTATTTCAATGAGAGACTAACTCTTCAGGCAGACGTCTGCATTCATCTGTTGCACAATGCTGATGTGCTCTTGACTACTATAAGTAGGACTAGTTTGTCTAGAATTCTGGGTAAATTTATTCCTGCACATTTAACCAATTTAATAACTACTTTGTTCAGTCTAGACACATTCTACAAAATTTAACAATTGCAAGGACATATTACGGAAAAGTCTGAGCTAATAAAAACTGGTAGGATAAAATCAGCGCAGTGCAGAATTTTGGCAGAGCTGAGTTGCTACGGCTTTGTAATGTGGCCAGTCTCATTAGGTTAAGGGCAGATTCTTTGGTAAAACTATAGGCTAACTGTCTGACTTGCATTAGACTTATTGAAGAGAACAGTTTATACTGACTGTTGTGGAGGCAAAACTTAGATAACATAAATATATTAGACCAAAGTCAAATAGATTATCCCATCAGATGAAGTAAGAGTTCATCTTTAGTCTCTTGGGTGACATGTACATTTGGTGAAACAACTACATTCAAATCCCAGGCAGCAAATCCTCAGCCACTTTCTTGTTTCTTTAGTGTGTCACGCTTGTCGACTGAGCCACAGTGATTGCCACTGCAGATTAGACATGCACGCTGCACTGATAAACAAAACAGCGCTGGCAGACAGGGCAGGACGGAGCAAGATGGAATTTGTGGCTTGATACCCATTGTTTGAGATACTTGCCCTCATCTCCCTCCTAATCAAACCCAATGCTTCTCATCCTCTCCGATCAAGCTCTCTTTGCATAAATGCGGCAAAGCACAACACTGTGTTCAAGTTATTAGCGTGATTTGAAAGGAGGGATTTTCATGGCCGGGGAAATTAGGGTATGCGTCGAAAATATTCCCTGACAGAAACAGCTAGAGAGAGCGGAGTTGAAAGACAGTCTATGGACATATAAACCTCCAACGGGAGCAGGAAAGTCACCTCTCTCGTCCTCATATATAACACTGTACTTCAGCCCCCTGCTGAGAGCTTGCATGTTACTCTAATCTTGAAAGGCTCTGATTTGACGTTTACTACAGCCCCCTCACAGCAGGAGCGCACAATTAACAGGGCGAACCTCCATAAAAGTTTGTGAATTATAGCTTGCTGTTAATTTAAATGTACAAGCCTGCAGCCAAACGTTATCAAGCAATAAGCGGAGTCCAGGGTGTGTAAAACTACATCCTATTCATATTAAAGAAGCAACTCTGTGTGGGGGTTCTGTTACCTTATCTAGCCCCGCCCACTTGACCAGTTTCCAGCTCAAATGCTTTTATGATTTTTATGACGCTAATTCGTCAACTCTATCTAATTTATAATAATTACAAAATGCTACTACCAAAAGGGTATGTAGCAGAAGTTGAATAGTGACAGCCAGGTTGCCACATATTTAAGTGAATATGCTGCACTGTAATCTACATTAATTGTGTTGCACAGTATCTATTTTCAGATTCCCCAAGAACACAATTTGGATTCATCCTCTTACAAGTCACTGAATCTGTGTTATGCTAATTGTTGCAAATGCTTTCACCCATGTAGATAAAACAATATCATGGTCCAAAGCTTAAGTGAGTGATGCTGTTGGGCAAATGCAGATTTCAGGTGAATCATTTGACATATTAAGCTGCAAATACGGCTTGTAATTAATGCAATACAAAAGCATTAAAACAAACTATCTAAGGAGCTAATGACTTGAGGAAATCAATTAAACCTAAGACGGAGACAAAACACATTCGGATGTCTTTTGGGTGAAATGCTTCTTGAACTGAAAAATTGAAAAGTCTTAAAATTGGCAACATGACAAGGTTGAAAACACAAACAAATTGTGTGCCGACAGAATCCAAAGAGCAAACAGATAGTTTCATAAAAATTAATTGGTGTTGAGAATATGCGTGTGTATATCTGTCATCGGTGCAAATTCTTACATAGTGCTAACACTCAGAGCATAAGAATACTACTTTACTTCATGCTTGCTGCCGCGCAAAATTTATTGAATTTGCCCCGAGGTTGTTTAACATAGTGAAGTTCAACTTGTTCACTTTTTTTCTGGAGATATCACTGATAACACCTGTTCTTACCTGTGAGGTGCTGGCTTGTGATTGGTGCAGATGGCTGTCTGGTAGTCATGGCTGACACACACCTTGTGAGGTGGACAACGCACCTTCAGACATGGATCCTTGGTGGCATCTGGGCCTACAGGGAGAGAGAAGGGTCAAACTTCAGGTATGAATTCTGAGTGGACATGCAGAGAGTGAGAGGAACCTGGTGGTTGATGCAGCTGTTCTTTTGTTTTGTTTTTTCCACCTGGGAGATTTTTACACTAAGTGAAGCAGAGAGAAAAAATAATGAGTTGGAGCGAAATACAGTGAGGAAGAACAGTAAAAGGTGCGAAGTAAACGTTGAGTTTTCATGGTGTGACCCACGCTTAATGAGGATTATTCTCTCTGAGCGACGACCCCATCTTCTGCCAAATCAATCTCCACAGTGACATTATCCCCGTGGCAGCCAGGCACAGCTGGCTGGTGTCCAAGGTGACAAAAGATCAAAGCAGCTCATTGACGCTGCGCATTGTGTCGTTTCACACTAGGCTAACAGCGCAAACCCACTTTCATTTGACAGATAGAAGAAAAGAGAAAAACACAGGGTGGAGGAGGTGAAAAAAAGACACAGTGGCAGTAAAAGAGAGGGAGAGGGAGATGAGAAGTTTAAGTACAAATGAACATGCCACATCAGACAACAGACTATGGACTGGAGCTCACGGTGACCCTGTCAATCACAACAGCTGTGCTAGATATGGATTAAAGAAAGATAAAAAGCATTTATAATGAACAGAACCAAAGGAAAAGGACAACGCTAATAAAATGAGATCAAAGCCAAAGTGGGTTTTAAAACACGGACAGAGACCACAAACCATCGGCACCGTAAATGGACTAAAAATGGTTTCAAATCCCAAGTTAATTAAGACTGACTTCAGAGTGTATAGATCAAAGCCCTGTGTTATGTACCAGTTATTAGCATGTGGCTGCTAACATCATAGAGCGAGAGTGGCCTTGTCTCCATTAAGACCCTAATGGGTTATGTTTGAGCCACAGCTGGTGTCTGCTGCGAACATCAACTAGTTTTCTGACCTGATCGCACTCTGCGCTGCTATTTACATGCTGGTTTATCAGCGTTAAATCAGCCAGAGACTCAGACACCACAGCAGTATTTCTTCTCTCCGCTCATGGTAACACTGTAATCTCTACAACCAAATGCAAGAATGAATGAATAACTACACATACATACACACCACCTGTTTACATTCGTAACTCTGCCAAAGGATGTTGGGAGAGCTGTCTTTATCTGCAAGGTGTGAGATGGTGAAGCTCAGATAGTCTCAAGGGAGGAAATTCATAGTACACTGCGCACATCCGTCAAAAAATGAGCAACAACCAAACTTCCTTTGAAACACAGACACATAAACACATTCATGAGCCAGCATGCCCTCTCATAGAGAGAGCCACTGTTCAACAAACGTGTTTCCATCGCCTGCTTGTTTGGACCTGCCCTCACCTCCATCTATGAGCGCTGGAGGAAACCCGTCTTATTTCACTTTGCTTTTAAATGACTTTATCACTGTGAGGAAGTGAGAGATGAAGGGAAGACAGGAGAGAGAAGGACAGAGAGAGAGGAAGAGAGAGGAAGGACTGGGGGATAAAAAAAATAATAATGGGAATGTATCTGGTTAACAGAGGATTGGAGGACAATTTCAGATCAGTGCGTGACCTCCCCTCTCGGACAAATTGGAAATCACACACATACAAATGAGTGAGTCAATGTATCCCCACACACATTATGCAAAGCGTTGAGTGTTGAGCATTACACAGATAAAATTTTCTCATCAACAGTAAAACAGTTAATTTGCAGAGACAATGATGCTGTGAATGTGAAATCATCTTCAGATGATGCGATTTAAATATTTATGGTCTAAACTAAAGAAAGGAGAGGAGAGGGAGGGAAGAGGGAGGTGAAAGGAAAGGAAAGGAAAGGAAAGGAAAGGAAAGGAAAGGAAAGGAAAGGAAAGGAAAGGAAAGGAAAGGAAAGGAAATATGACGGGGCAGGGGGGTGCTGGGTAAAAGAGAGTTTTATCCATCTATTTAAAGCTTGAGTGAGCAGCATTGGCGGTTAAACCAGCCAATCAATTGTAATGCAGGAGCACTGCAGCACTCTCGCCACCACTCTTTCACTTTCCTCAATACGTGTCTCTCATCTCCTTTTATTCCTCTTCTCTTCTCTCTAATCTTAAGTATGACTTTATTCTCATCCTTGTGTGTGTGAATAAGTTAATTTTCATGAGCGCTTGACGTGCCTTATTGCATATCCATTCATTCCAAAGTGCCAAGTAAAACTCCCTTTCACATCCTAAACCACATTTTTACCTTGAAAATGTTATTGATTTATGTAAATGAACAAGGTCGCCTGCTGCTGATAAGACGTTGCCATGAACAAGTGTAAGGTATTTGTGCCTGTGTGTGCGTGAAGTAAATATTAGGATCAGATGCTGCTGAACTGTGAGAAACAATTGTGCAATTGTTGTTGTTGTTTTTTTTTAATGTTAGGCTGCAGTTGGTTGGTGAGACAGAGCAGCAGTTGTACACACAGACACCACTAATTTGTCTGGCTATTGTCCTATGCCATATGTAAGGTTGACTGATGACCCCTGGGTGCTGGGTTACCATTCTGCAGGGGTGAGACAGATGGAGGATTTGGCAGAGCTGTGGCTGAGGCCAGCGAGGACACAACACAATGGCAGATGATTAACAAATAAACACAAATATCCTCAGTTTGAATTAAAGTTAGGCACATTTACACTTGGTGCTGACTGACTGTTGTCAAAGTTTTCTTATACTGAATAACAAGTACACTTTATAACATTTAAAAATTGACGGTGATGACACTGCATTTGCTCTATAATTTATTTCAGAATCAATAATGACAATGATTATTCTTTTTGGAGACTTAATCCCCTCCCTATAACATACATTGACAACACATCAAACTTTACTGCATGTTTTACATCTGTGTCAGACTGAAAAATCAATGTTGAGGTGATGACACTTGGCATTGCAGAAAAAGTGACATGAAACTAGTGTCTAATCCAACCCCACAGACAAAAATAAAAACATGGTCACAACTCTGTCCCTTCTTTGCTTTCCTTTGAAGAGTGGTAGTAGTGCTGACATTTGCTGTAGCATTTTAAAATTCAGAAAACGGCGGCCCTAAATTTCAAAATCTGAATTTAATGTTGCCTTTGGTAAAGCTCTAATTGGCCACAGTTTGATTTAGAGCCACTTTTGTTTTGTTTTTTTAATGATGACCAATGGTTTCATCATGTTTCTCTCACGACTGTACAGTATTGAGAGTGTAACATGTAGAGGTTGGGATGTTGAAGGCAGCTGTGGCAGCAAACGGTGCTGGCATGTCTATGACTGTGCATGAATATGACTGGACGTTACTGGTCAGCTGACAGCAAAGCAGCTGGTGAAGCAGCTGAATGAAGCAGTTGATGCTAATCAGCAAGTGTGAAGTCCGTACTTGAGCCAATTAGATTCTCCATTTGTGAATGCGCAGTTTAAATGAACTGTTATTAAAAGCAAGTGATCCAATATGTTTGTGTACGTAAAGTATAATCTATAATGTATATAGAATGTCGTACAGTATACATTTTGTAATTGACACTATAGGAAAAGGGCTGAGCTCGACGTTTAGGCCTACAATCCGGCTTTAGGAATGTGTTGACACCATGGGCACCTCATGGCTGTTGTATATTTCACTGCTGTGCTGCTGCAAGCTTTGAAAGCTGCGCTGTTGCTGCAGACCCAGAATCATCCCAGCTACCATCTGGTCAGATCTGCTTTTTCATACAGTACTTGGGGGGTGGGTGGTGGCGATATAGTCCTTGGTTGGTAGCTCATGCTCAGAGTAGTGAAAATACATAAAAGAAATTATATTCTCTGCTGAAATCAAAAGTTGTGCTGCTTCTTAAAGAAAAAAAAACAGAGTAACAAAAAAGCTTAATTTGATTGAACACGAAGATGAAAATCATCTTCATTAAACCCATATGAAAATGATGCCTATTATTTCTCTGGCTATGTTTTCCATATGAGAACATGTAAAGGAACATGTGAATGCCATGTGAGGTTTTGCAGATTCCTTTGAAAGCATTTGTCTTTTGATCTTTTCAAGTTTTCACAAGAGTCTTGTCATAGTCCCGCTCATGTCCTACTGTAGCAATCATTGCTGTGGTTTTCCCGTGTGTGGAGGTGTGGCAGTGCTGTGCTATATCTACAGGACCATCATTCTGCCCTCACTCTACATTCCTGCCATCAGTGCAGTTACTGTGCTCTCCTGTCCACAGTGGGTGTTCATCTATTAGAAAGGTTCATGGACTGACTTCCGTCACCTCCCTTTCTCCCTCCCTCTCACAACATTGCAGCTCAGAACCCTCAGGGAGCCACTGGGCAAATACAGCCAGCTAGAGGAGAGCATGAAACTTTAAATTAAAAAATTAAATTAAATTTAAATTAGAAAATTAACCAAAGATTCTTTTAGGGCCTCTGTATATATAGAAAACATTTAATGAAAAAGAACAAGCTATTTCATTAGACAGTTTTTCATTTCCAATGCAAAGCCTTATTTGTGTGCACTCATTTGGCAGTTTATTTGGTACACTTGTCGCTACTCTAATCCATTCTTATCATAAATCCTGCTTCATGAAATGTTCAGTACAAACTTTGAAGGATGACAGTTGAGTTGCCATTGAACTGCACTGTATTAGGTAGATTTATGTTATAGCTGACTCTCAATAGAGTTGAAAACAATAGAAATTATGGTGGCCTTGAGAGTTTACTGCACAGCAGCTTAACCCTTTATAGACTCATTCAAATACTTCAGTCATTCATCAGATTTCAACCTTAAATTGTTATACGTATTGTTGTGATATTTACCCCAAAATCGTATATTGCTGTAATGTTTGGGATATTGACATATATACTACGGCATATAATTTTAATACTGTATTTGAATATATTGAATGAAACTCTGAATATATTGAGTGAAACTCTGAATATATTAAGTGAACCTTTGAATATATTGAATGAAACTAAATATATGGAATGAGCTCTGAATATATTGAATGAAACTCTGAATATATTGAGTGAAACTCTGAATATATTGAATGAAACTCTGAATATATTGAGTGAAACTCTGAATATATTGAATGAAACTCTGAATATATTGAATGAAACTCTGAATATATTGAGTGAAACTCCGAATATATTGAGTGAAACTCTGAATATATTGAATGAACCTTGAATATATGGAATGAACTCTGAATATATTGAAATTCTCTCTGAATTACTGAATAGTTATAGGCAACATTAATTTATCTAAAAAATAAACACAACTGTTCATCACTCATATACACTATTTATACAGTAGCTTCAAAATGTCTAGAAATTGGTTAAAATTCTCTCTGACTCACTGTAAAGTTATTTAAAAAATCTTTGCCAACATTATACACACTTTCCTAATTTTTATTGCCTTATTTGTTAAGTAAATGTGCTTATACAATTTATGACCTGAATAGGGCATATGTCCAAAAATGGACACTTCCAGTGTTTACCATAAATGTATATAACATGTAATATGTGCGGAAGTGATCATAAACAGTCACTTGCCCTATAAAGGGTTGGGAGACATTATGCAAAGAAACACAGGTGAAACAAATTCAGAAAAATCTGGCAAGCTGGCAAAGGTGAAGCCTTTCCTCGCACAAAAGCACTTTGAGACAGTGATTCACGCCTTTACTGTATAACATCTCGGCTAGATTACTGTAATGCACTTTATTTTGGAGTCAGCCAGTCCTCCCTCGCACGTCTCCAGCTGGTGCAAAATGCAGCCGCTCGCCTTTTAACTGGAGCACGTAAGAGGGAGCATACAGTATAACTCCCATCCTGGCCCCCCTCCAATGGTTGCCTGTGCACTTTAAAGTCCATTTTAAGATTATTTTATTAGTTTTTAAGTCTTTAAATCGTTTCGCCTGGCTCAGTCTATTACCATGGACTTGCTCTCTGACACTAGGCTCACCGTTTTCCGGATCACTAATAAACTCACACCAATACAGCTAGAACTATGGACTTGAGTGAATTTTCTTCAATACTATTAAGTTGTATCAACAACAAATGAACCTTGGTCAGGTTTACCTGCTGTATCAGGCTGCAGTAGTTTTAGCAGGGTGTACCTAATAAACAGACAACTGGTTGTATTTACACCAAGCTGTAAAATACAGGGTATTCAATTGTGGAGTGAAAATCTATTTGTCTTCATTAAATATTGTGTTGTTTGTTGTGGCACTGTTTGTTGCACTGTTATTCATGAAGGCACGCAGCAAATCTGGCAATTTATTGTCTACAGTGTGCAAAAATAGTTCTTTAAAAAGCTCCTGGATGATTCAACCCTGAACATATCTTCCAGCTATTTAATTGCTGCAACATTTCCAAGTGGGTTCCTGGCAGAGAAGCACGTTATACTTGAAGCTGTAAAATTTTATTACAATTAAAGTTGACAGGAAATTACCCCATTCTTCCACTTTTTTTTGTCGCCTCAAGATTTTCTCTCTCTCTTTTCTCCCCCTTATGTTCCTTTAGAGACAAGAAAAGTGGTGATGGAGGAGAGGGGTAAGATACAATGCTTTTTCTTTGTCCTCTAATACTGGACGGTGTCCAGAGCAGAGTGGGGTGATGGGATAATAAGATAGTCATAGTCCAATAGAAGAGGCAACATCACCAACGAGCCCTCAGAGAGTGGCAGATTACCTTAAATTATTTGCTGCTGAGCTGGACGAGGTGTTTTTGTATCCTGTATGTGGGTGTGTGTGCTCCTTTATCGACACTGTGCTCCGTTGCTCTCCATTGTTTGCACTCCCCAGCTACTGTTTCTAATAGCAAATAAACAAGTTTGAAATTAAATAAACAAGGGCTTCAACAACCATTCCCGAAGGATATATTTCTGACTGTTATTAGAAAAATGAGCATCACTTTCAGGCCCTGATAAACTAATTAAAAAGGTGTTTCTCCTTCTTCACCCCAGGGGGAGGGGGATGCCATAGAAGAGAGCAAAAATGGAGAGAGGGAAACCAAAAAGACAAACAGATCAGGAGGAGATAAAACCTCCTTCTCTCAGCTTTGCCAGTGTTCCTCAGGGTCCAACTGTTTGCCCTGTGAGAGGCACTGGAGCGAGGGATGACGGAGAGAGAAACGAAGGAGGCATGGACGCGCACAGAGGCCTCTGGGAGAATGTGGTGATAGAACAGATTCACCATCCAGAAAATTAATTATTGAAAACATGGCCAAATCGTATTATTGTGGATGTAAGTGAGGAATGGAAAAGATAAACAGGCTGTTACAGTTTGAATGTCAGTGGAGGAACAGCGGTGACTCACGGAAGAGAAAAATGTCTGGGGAGAGAGGGAGGCTACTGACTATCACTTACAAACTGAATATTCATCCAGGCCACACAACCATTACAAACACATATAGACACATTCATGCACACACTTTGTCACAAAAAGCCCAGTAAGAAGATGTTTTGTGAGGCTGTAGCTGGCAGCAAGGCATTTTTAAAAGAACACTATGGAAGCAAATAATCAAAGTCTTTGAAGACAGCTTCAAAGCAAAGGAGCATGTGCTCACAAGGGGGCATTAAATTCAGGTGGAAGTTGCTAATTGTCACAGCCAAAGAAAGTTATACATATTTTTTGTGCTTTAAGTGTGTTTACTATTTCAAACATCATTAGGGGAAACTGAGAGAGTAGAAATAAATAAAATGCATGAAATTTCTTTGCTTGAAGGGGACATACACACCCTCAGAGAAACACAAACAATGGCTGATATAGATGCTTAAATCTTGAGCTGTCGACACTTTCATAAAACAAAAACATTCTCGTGTTTGTTATTTTTGCTTTGACGTTATAGCATGCTAACATTAATGACAGCTGAGGCTGATGGGAAAGTCATTTGTTTTGCTGATAGTGGTTCAAAAAGCAAAGTTGGACCAAGAAAAAGTCAGGATCAGAGTCATAAGGATTCATCCCCTGGGGACCATGAAACTAGTTTAGTTGCTGAGATATTTCAAGTTGGACTCTGTGGTGGGCGACAGAGACTTTACCATCCCCAGAGCCAGACTGCTAGAGTGGCTACAAAACAGACAGAACTGCAAGTACAGACCTTGAAGTCACTTCAGTCAGCTTCACTGTTCATGTTTCATGTTTCTCACAATTTACATGTTTTTGCAGAATGAAAATCTTTTGTATTAGAATCAAAGTCACAGTCTGATATAAGCTGTTTTATTTTTGGCTGGTTAACTGCGGCAGAGCCAGAAGTCAATGTTTGCCACTATGCAGGAAGAGAAGTCTTCACTTTAACTCACATTTTTTAAAACACTTGTGCAGTGTCAAGTGGTCTCTTTTCTTCTGCTTTAAGAAAGATTCCCCAGACTCTTACATGCAGTTTATGGCAGTTCGACCTTTAGTCAATTTCAGGAGCAGTCACAATGAAAGACCACACACTTGACTTATAGCCTGATTCTTCGTAGACGCACTGATCTGCTCCTCTTTTTCCTCTGCTCTCCCATGCGCACAACACACACACACACACACACACACACACACACACACACACACACACACACACACACACACACACACACACACACACACACACACACACACACACACACACATGGATGACAGATCTGGCCTCTTGCCTCACCTTCAGTGTCAATGATAATTAAATGTTTTTGCACTGTCCTAGACTGAGGCATTCATTAATCTGCAGCTGAAGGGTTTGTGTATGTGTGTGTGTGAGCATGAATGAGTGAGAGATACAGTAGCTCTCTGTCTCCTCTATCTCCATCTACTCTCCCCTTGTGCTGTTATCCACTCATGTTTACCATTTTATCAATGTTGCTCTAAAAATCACACAAAACAACATCGACTGATACCAAAGCCCTGTGTGTCCATTAGATCATCATGCAACACCAGACTCTGTTAAATATATCTATATTTAAAATCCTTTTTTAAATCTGGAAGACAAAGCTCATGTGCTGCACTGACACAATGCCTCAAGCCGGGTAACTGCACCACAGCAGACAAGGGAATATTAGTGAGCTTTGTCAGCACGTGCGAGGTCGACATCAGTGACTCACTTACACTCCTGCATGAGCTAGTGAGATTTCTCGATTTCATGAGTCACTGCCTGACATGTTCGCCCTGAACTGGAACAAATGCATTCCCAATGAACAGCATGTGTTTTACTTTAAATCACTGAATTGGAGCTTCCTATGAGAGACCAATTTCTCCCGATGTGCAATGCCACAGTGTTGTAACTGGTTTCGTCAGAATTCATCAGGATGAGATGACAAGCAAGAACTGTAAACAACTAAAAGTAATCAAATCTTCACTTGCAGAGCCCAACATCTGTTTAAACTGATGCAAACGCATGAAGATGTACTGAGAGAACAGCAGCATTCGTTCAGGCCTCAGGAGTAGAACAACGTGGCTGCAGCTCTATTTGTAGAATTATCTAGGATTTACGATGCTGTGGATTACCGTGTTACCGAGCATCGTATCTCACATTGAATTAGATGAAAACACATGTAATTGATTAAATAAGCGATAACATTATGCTGCTGCTGACGGCGTCAGTGTTATTTCAATTTGCATTTTGATTTACCAATTGGTTCCCCATTTAGTTTTCCATTTGCCCTCTCTGTTATCTTTTTAAGCAGAACTCCAGAGCCTTATTGTGGCAACACATATTTTACTTGTAGTGTAACAAGTTGTCTCATAAACTGGCCCCATGTGAATGCTCTTTATGATGTTATGTCATCAAGTTCAGGTTGGTGGACAGTGGATAACAGATTATCGATTCACCAACAGGATCAAGATGTTAGAAGATGAGTGAATGTATCTTGATCAAAGAGGTTTTCTTGTAAAGAAGCAAAAGTTTACCTTGCAATACTCCCTAAAATGCAATATGTATATCCTTGTGGTCTGATAAATGTGTTAAATATATCTCCATCCTCATAATAACCTTTTCAAAGTAGATTTTTACTTAATGTTTGAAACCCACATTGTTTACATCTGCATACTGTATATTATCTTGTGGTCTTCTTCTTCTCTGCCTTTGCTTCTACATTACTGCATTTCTTTGCACACAGCACATGCCTCTATGATTACTGGGCATACGTATCTTAAATGTACTGGCTGCTACCTTTGGTAATCTCAAACAAACAGCATTACAAAGGATTTCAGCCCAGTACACCCACATTAGCTTGTTGAGCTCTGCTAGGCTACAAGCACAAACAGCAGAGCTGACAGGTATGCCACGGTCCTCTGAGGAGGCAAATCTGTACTCCAGTACATTATGGCCCACTTGCTAAGTCCCATATCATAATGTTAGCCTGCACTAACACACCATAATGTTAGTAAGTGAAGCTAAACCTGGAAATAGCTCTGTGTCTCTGAAGGGGCTGGCTTTGATCATCCTGTGTGTGAATTAGCCATGCTCTATCTAGTTGAGACGATGAGCTGTGAGCTTGGTTATCTCTCTGCTCCACGCTGACATCTCTGCACACAACCTGAGTTGGGGTGGAGAACTAATTGTATTAACACTGCCGTATTATACCCACTGTTTTATAGGAAATGCAACTGAGGTGGCAGAGCAGGACGAGTTACGCTCAATGACAATTACTGGCAATGACTGGCAGTCTGTTGCAAACATCAACTGGCTATCAAGGCATTTATTGCTCATTAAACCTGATAATCTGGGATGATTAGTCTCACTAGGATATACAGATCTCACTATAAGAGCCTATAGGTATACACAGCCCAACACACATGCAGTACATAAGCTACTGTAGAACAGGATGGTCATGGGATCAACAACTTTTCTGCAGAAAGTTTTCCCTCCATTCAGTCCCCACTCTGATGATAATGATGGAGCCTGAACTCACCATCCTGTACTGTCCTCTTGGCTCCGGGGTGGGCTTTAGTCCCTGGGTCTCCATATCTATCAGGTTCAGCTTCTCGTTCTAAAAAGAAAAGCCAGAGAGCGAATAAAAAATGTAATTAATTGAAAAGTGCATACATAGGTAAACATTTTATGAGATACAGATAAATGTGCAGGAGGAGAGGATCAATAACAAGTCATGTATGTTGATGACTGAGCCAGTGAGGCAGGGGAAACAGCTAACCTGGCTCCATCCAAAGTGCAAATACATCTCCCAGCACTAATTAACATGTCACATCTCCATTGTTTAATCTGTATGCAAACACTAATGAAAATACTACATCACAACATCTCTGCTGGTTGCCTGGCACCACTGCGCTAACACAACAACCGTTAAAACCTCAAATTGTTGTTTTCTTGCTACAGTTTAAACAAAATAAGACAGAGTGTATTCATAACTAAGCTTTAGAGACGCCGGTTTGTTTATGAACTAAATCTGACAGGAATAATCATCGATCATTGCAGCACAGAGACACGTAAACACATCCAAGGGAAAGTAATGCACCTATCCATCTAGGTACAAAAACACTAATCCAGCCTCTCTCTTACACTAACACTGCAGCAGCTACAGCTTCCCGCATGGAAGCAGGCCAGACGTGGTAGCAGAGCCTCAGGGAGGGAGCCGAGCAGCCAGGCACTAAGGTACAGGGAGTTTGTCATATCTGTCTGTAGGCAGTGACATGAACACCCTGAGATGATTAACTCACAGAATCATCCATCTACTGTATTTACTGGTGAGTGAGGCCTTTGACTGAGGGCTGTCATGGACTGGATGACTTATATGAGAAAAGTTAGTCCAATCAATGTTTTCTTGACAATACATCCTCTTATTTATTATTCTTTCTGCATCTCTCCCCATTGCCAGACCCGTTCTCTGCTCATTATGGGATGCCTCGCTTATCTCAGACTCATCCTCTCTAAAGGCAGACGTTCTCGAGTGCTCTTCTTCGCAGGCCTTGTGCGCGCATATCTTCATATATCTCCCTCGAGACTTTTGCTGATGCCGCTGTCGTTTTCACATGCTGGCATCGCGCCTGGGGGCTGCTGCTGTGATCGCTAGCAACAGCTGTCTGCTCACATCCTCTCAAGTTTATTTATCCTAATTTACGATGATGATTGGAGGCTCTATTGGCTACGGGGCACAAAGGGCAAAAAAAAAGAAAAAAAGAAAGCACACCAACACACAGCCTTCCCTCCATGTGATTTAGTGTTGTGTGTATCTCCCCTTGAAAACAGCCTGTTCAGCAGAGCTTACCCTGCTGTCCATAGACTCACAACTTCATTTCGCTTTGAGTTTGTTGTTGATTTTGGCTCTGCCTTTGTAAACTGGATGTGCAGTGAAGTAACAATTCACTCAACTCACTGTGGCTCTGTCTGCTTTTCCTTAATCACCATTTCTCACCAGTTCCTCGCTACCACGTCTTTCATACCATCCCTTATTTTCCAGCCGAAACAGAAATTTCACAGCTTTGCTGATATGATTGGCTTCATCTGTTCATTAAATTAACAATACCCTCGCTGTGACTGTATAAATTTCCTTCCCCTGCGTGTCAGCAGGCTCCAGGTATCATTACTGCCTTTCTCGCTGTGTGTGTATGTGTGAGTGTTTAATTTACTGCATACGCTTGAAATCACTGTAGCATGTACGTGTGCATTTCAGCTGATAGTCTCGTTTATGTGTTAAGACTTAACACTGCGAGCGCTCGCCCCCCTGAAGGAGCAAGATAAGAGCTGAGCCGAGGGTCGTGGATAGTGAGTCACTTTTTATGATGTGGCCAACAAGCCATTAAAATCAGAGCAGTAAACAATGTTTAAAGAACGCCTGGAGAGCGAGCTACAAACCCTTAGCACATTACACCGAAATGAGATATTTGTTCTTGCTCCAACTCACACTCCATTTAATACACAGACCTGAGGTGTTCGCTGCTGTTTGTTGTCCTATCTGTCTCCTTCCTTATCAGTTTGGCTCTTTCTAATTCTTTTAGCTTCTCCAGGCGCAGATCAGAGATGGTTATATGAGAATGTATTGAAAGGCAGTGACAGAGTTAGGGTAGATTAAAGATGGGCCGATGAGAAATGGGAGCAGACAGACAGCATATCTTCAGAGAGACAGAGGCTTAGTGAGTTGGAGAAATATAGCTGATGAAATATATAACAACGACGAACACTCTGCTGGGAAAACACAATGTCACGTCTAATCAGGCTGATTGGCAATTTGGAAGCTCCAGATTTTTCGCGGCTTTGTTTGTGGCTGCTACTGCCAAACCAGAGTGCATCACAAATGACTTCTGTTTCTGCTGCCAAAACTGTTCCCATAGCAACCACGTATTCACTGGTAATCTAATTAAGCAAACAGACAGGAGTAGTGAACACCTGAAATTTTTTGAACTTGCATTGTCTTCTCTTCGTCTTTGTCTCCGCATTGTGTTCTCCAGTTGTGTCTCGGTGCCAGTTTGACTCTCCTGTGCTCCTCTGGAGCCGCTCTGATAATGGGGCGCTGCATGCCATTTGTAATCCTCTCCCCCCGCCCCTCTCTGTATAATGTATTGCAATCACAGCCCCACAAATCTGTTGGGTATGTCCATATACAAGAACCCAGAATGAAATAGCCAGAATACTGAGTCTAACATTGGTCTTGTTGACAGTACAACTGTTATCTGCTGCCAAGGACTCTTCCTCCCCTCTTGTGTCTCTGCTCAGGCTTAAAGGCCTTTTCAGGGCAACTCTCCAACCATTACAGATGGGACGGAGCTGAAAATGATGCAGATGCAGAAATATGGTAATAAATACAAATTCAGTTTGACTTTGGTTGAAGCTGAGTTGACCTGGAGGATATGACCAATTTCAGGTCTTCATGCTGAGAAGAGATGTTGCAACATCTATGAAAATAGTCATGGCAACGTAAGAGTTGAATTCATGTGGCCAAAATGAACAAATGGTGATCTCCTCACAATCATGAATCTAGTAAACAACAGACTTCTCCGCGAGCGAGCCTATGAGGTTGTTTGACAGCCAGTATGTCTGCTTTCTCTAAATGTGAAAAGTAAAAGTAAATGTCAACGCATTGGTTGATACTTTCAATGGCTACAAGGAACCCCCTTTACACTTTGATTTCTGCAGTCAGTCACAGGTAGACAGGGAGTAAAAGCAACAGTTAACAAGTGCATGCATGTGTTGCTGTGAGTGTGTGTGTGTGTGTGTGTGTGTGTGTGTGTGTGTGTGTGTGTGTGTGTGTGTGTGTGTGTGTGTGTGTGTGTGTGTGTGTGTGTGTGTGTGTGTGTGTGTGTGTGTGTGTGTGTGTGTGTGTGTGTGTGTGTAAAAAGGCTTATACTGTATGAGGGTGTAGACTCATATTCCTCTGCCTAGTTACGATGGATGAAAATCACAAGATATTGGATTTTGCCTCAACAATGAAACTAATTTATAAAAGTTCAAAATAAACATCAAAGCAAGTTCTGATGTGAAACTTTTCCACACGATGTTTACGGCAACTGCGGCGAAGCAATTAACCCATGTCTTATCCTCTTCACGAGGCTCAAACCCTTCTTAAAACGCTCCTTCAGTCTTAAAGATTTGGTTTATGTTGAGCGTAAATGTTAGTCATTGACCTTGGAAATCTTAACATGCGGTATGCTTATAAATTTTCAGCCATATCTACTGTAACCCTCTTCACAAGCAAGTGATTGCATCATCACTTTGATCACTCACTATTATCACTTGAATCCCACTGCATGCATGACAATGGAGCTAACTGCATCCACTGATGCAGAACGTGAAGTATGATTGATTAGTCAAATAATCAAATACAGAAAAAAAAATGAATCAGCAACTAATGAGAAAAAATTGTTTTAGACATTGCTTAAGAGAGCTGCTACAAATGTTTGCTTTACTACATGCTTATGTGTGTGTGTATATAAATGAAGTAAAACTAGACATCTAAAAAAACAGACTTCTGACAGTTTCAAGAAGACAACCACACTACTAATGTGTGTAGACAGGCAATATATAATATGAAATAGACAGTTACCTTTACAGAAATCACAGATCTTTCTAGGTTTGAAAATTGATCATTTAAATATACATCTCAACAGCTTGCATGTTCTCAGTGCGCTTGTGTGGGTTCTCACCAGGTTATCCAGCTTCCTCCCACAGTCCAAAGACATGCATATTAGGTTAATCTTTAGCCCACAGGCCTATATGTCAGCCCTGTGATAGACTGGCAGCCTTTCCAACCCTGCCCTCACTCTATATCAGCTGGGATGGGCTTCACCACCCTGCAGCCCCCCTGCTTTTATACATTTAACTGTGGAAAGGTTACAAATTAAATCTATAAATGTGAGTATTTTCATCTTTTTCTTACATTAAAACTGAATATATTCGGGTTGTTGTCAGACAAAATAAGACATTTAAAAATGCCACCTTTGTCATTGTTTGTTAACAAATAAAACAATGATGTGATAAAAAATCCCTCTGAAAAAAGAGGAACCTATGATAATCATTTTAGTCAATTTCTTTCAATCATTTTAGAGAAATCGGCTCCAGGAACCGTTTTTATCTTTGATCTTGTTCCAAATGTTGTCAGCTATCACTCACACTGGTCCTGGGTCAGCTTTGAGCCTAAATCTGAGTACAACAGATGCCTGTGTAATCCACTCACAGGGCGAGCTGGGCTGTCTGGGACACAGGCCAGTGTCACCCACACACACACCTACCTCCTCCTCACACAGCTATAGAATTTAGCTATAAGCGTAGCATGTACTGAGGCCTAACAGGTTAACCATCCGTGACTGGCAAATAGACAGGTCAATGAGCTGTCACCATGGCAACAAGTTTGTGTGACACCGCAAAGTAACATGTACAGTGTTATGTGGGATTTCTAGGACTCTCTCCTCATCTGAATGCTTTCAATCAACAGACTAATTGATATAAAGAGTTGTCATCTACAGTACTAATATCACACTTCGCGTATTGTATTGTTGTTGTAATGAACAACTTTAATGTTTAATGAACAGCCAAAAGGAAATAACAGCAAAGTGAACTTCACAGCAGCAAACTTGAGAGACATCCAAACTGTCAGTGTCAAATCTGATATGATGCAAGTTACAGCGTGGACTGTGATCATGTGAAACGATCCCTACTGAGCTGCTGGAGTGTGGTCCATCTGTGACATAAAAATACCAATCAAAATGAAGAACGTGTGTGTGGTGCAGGACACTGTGGTGTGTTGGTGAGTGTGCCTACTTAATATATCCTGCAGGGCAAAACAACCTGATGAAAGCAAAGAGAGAAGAGACATAACCACAATGACAATAATAAAATAATGTCTTCATATATTAATTCAATATGTATGAAAACATCTACTCAATTAATTCTCACAGGCCTTCTGAGTGCGTTTGTTTACGTCACTGTGGTATGTTGATTCACAGTCATCCATTGTTTATCGTTATGTAATTTCCATCTGATGAACTCAATAAGTCAGAAATAATAGAAAGCTCTGGGGAAACAATGAGCTGTAGCACGGGCGTATGAGGTGAAGGGGAGTTGAGAGAATGGCCTGAAAGTCTGAAGAGCAAATGAAAGTGATGAGAGACTTAGAAAAAATAAAAGTGACACTAAAAGAAAAGGCTGAAGGGAGCCAGAGAAAACAGTTTCAGGGTATATTGTTGCATGGATATATTTTGTGGGGAGCTATAAGTGTCTGTTGGTTTAGTAAATTGACTGCCAGAGAAAACTGTTGCAAAACTTTACCTCAACTGGATGTTAAGTTTGTGACTTTTTCACTTCCAGAAAAGTTGAAGTTCTTCAATGTAGAAAATGTTCTATAAGGCTGCTACCTCAACTTTATATAACAAGTGACATACATGGAGACAATACATGAAATTGACTTACACCATATATGTCACAGAAAGAGAATAAAATGTACCCAGATAAGCTTCAGTTAGACCTACCTGTTCTGTTCTGTTCTGTTCTGTTCTGTTCTGTTCTGTTCTGTTCTGTTCTGTTCTGTTCTGTTCTATTCTATTCTATTCTATTCTATTCTGTTCTGTTCTGTTCTGTTCTGTTCTGTTCTGTTCTGTTCTGTTCTGTTCTGTTCTGTTCTGTTCTGTTCTGTTCTGTTCTGTTCTGTTCTGTTCTGTTCTATTGCATTGACAAACTTCTATACTGTTAACCATGATGATGGTGTGTAAATTAGTGGTCTCCATCCTACTCTGATACTTGTCAGTATCGCGTTCCCTACCTGAGTGCTGGGACCCCCAAAATGGGTCATAAGATCTAAAGGGACACAAGAGGATGAAGAGCTCTGAATTCATCTTCTGCAATATTTGGTATGTTTCTAACTGATTTTCATACTTATCTTTGCATCCTCTGCTGCAAATAGCTTTAATTTGCTGGGTCACAAACCAGAGAGTTGGAAATTACTGTCTTACATGATCAGCCCCTACAGGTGTATGAGGATCTGGAGCAAATGTGTCACATTAAAGGCAAATTTTACAAACCAAAATAGAAACAGGTTTCACTGCCCCCAAGGCAATCATCAAATTTACTGTAAAATGCAAAATGCATTGCAACTTCTGTTGGATTAAAATATACATAACAGAATAATATTCCACAACAACGGCAACATCTAAGTTGCAGAGACCCTGGGTAAAATCAGGCTCAAAAGCTGTAAAATGTTCTTTAGTCTCAGGAAAGTCTTCACCATTCTCACAAAGCATAAAACACTAAGAACAAAAAACGAATAAGGATTATTGAATTAATTATTAATTTGAAAACTAATTATGTTGAGTATGTTTTGTCTGGCCTGCAGTTTGAAAACAGAAACTGAGAACAGGACTATGTGCAGGCACAGTCCTGACATGTTTATGGTAACAGACTGAAGACATGGATCATTTCTGTGAAGTAAAACAGCCAAGTGGTTGAGCAGATTCAAGTTTTCTGAAACTCATAAGGTTTAGTTTGGATTGAAATACATGTTTACAACAGCTCCACAATAAGCTTCAAATCAACTACTAGAACTCATTAAACCACAAGAAGTCTGCAAAACAGATTTACCACTGAGGGATTTGATTGCTCAGCGTTCAGCATCACCAACAAGTCATTTGTGATCCCACTGATTTCATTCATTAGATGCTACAGAGGCATTAATCGCCCAGTGATTCATCAAGGGAACTGGATTTTGCCCCGTCACCCTTCCTGCTGCTGATTAGTCTCCAAGGGCGGCCGGTGATTCATTAGTCAAACTGAGATCAGCAGGTGGTGATTGATGGTATCACTATCCTGTCGGTTTTTTGACCTCCAGTCAAGTCCTCTGCACGCACTTGTCATTCAATATTTTTTTGTTTTGTTTTTAATATAAACTCACATTAGCTCACAACCTGGCCTTCACCCTGACAACACAGAGATCTGGAGCAACAGAAGTAAATTCTGAAATCCTTAAGGACAATACATCACCACAGTGGAGCATTACACTGGCAAGTGAAGTGTGTGCAGGGAACCACACAGTAAGCCAGGGCAGTGATTATCTTTTCCCTCTGGTTATTCTCTGTAGCTGCCTTGCAACAGTGTGAAGCACTCTGTTCCCTGATCTCTAGACTGACTGAATGAAATATTAGCAATGCAAGGAGAAAACTCCTGATAGATGCAAAAGTTTAGTCTTTGTAGGTATCAAAAGCAGAGCCTCCATGAGCACAGAGCACAGATATAGTTCAGTAGTACATCATCGTTTTAGATTCTAAATCAAGCATGTACGTGTGCTTCCCCTGGATTTTTGCAAAGAGGATTCCTCCATCTCATCTACTCAGTCCCTGGTTAGGAGAGTGAAATGCTGTTTATTTTTTTTGGTCTTTAGCTGTCGCTGAGAAACCAGAGAGGAGCTCCAGAATTTGATGCACTGAGGCGAGGCTGTTCTCATTAGGCTCGGTATCCACGAGGAGCTGGCCCAGATAAACCTGCTCAGCAAGTCTTTCCCTGAAGAGTTACAGTTACTGTGCTAGATATGCAAAACCAAGCCAACACAGAACAGAACAAACTGTGGTGGTAGGAAGATTTTAAGGTCTGGTGTGCTGTTCAGAGAGCTCAAGTCCAATCAAGCCCCCAAACTGTGTGTGTGTATGTGCGAGACAATGAGACTGAGAGTGTGACTGAGCGAGTGTTTGCAATAATTGAGTTTAGCCAAGAGTTACTGGAGGTCTAAGAGCATTACACACTTGAGTGTGATTGATAAAGTGGACTTGGCATTGTTTCCATATACTGAGTCCACAAGCTGGACGTAACTGTGGAAAGAGCTGCATTTGGCCTTGAAAAAGACACACACACACATACAGTATGCTTAAGGAGATGACTGGATTTTTGGCATCAGTTCACTGAACAGCAATTAGTTCATTTGTAGTCCATCTAATTTATAAGCTGTAAACTGTACCATTAAAACACTGAGATTGAAGGTGTGAAGTAAATATCAAACAACTACAGTATAAAAGAACAACACAACACACTCAAGGCTCAGTATATCAACAACGGTGCAGTTTGAAATAAGCAAAGGCATATTAAATCTCTTAAATACTTCGGGTTTGATGTGTTTTCTACATAACATTCAGTTTTTGCACCTCTATCACCCCATGATACGCACCACCGATTTCTATGATACTGCATACGTACAGTAACTCCCTTTAAGGCTGCATTTTCGACACAAAACTGTGTAAAGTCCAGCATTTTCTTCAGTTGAATGTCCCGTGTTATTTTCTTTTTGTCTTAGATGTGATTGTGACTGATGCGATACAAGGTTTTCTCATTTTCAAACTTGTCATTTTTCAGAAGAAAATAGAGGCATAAAATCGGAGAAGAGTTTCCTTCTGTTTTGTCTCTTTCTGTTTTGGTGCATTTCAATATGTTACACCTTTATAGACGGATACGCTGTAGCTTCAAAATGGGTGACAAGATAAATCATTTTTACCAACTGAATTAAATGTCCTCCTGGGTCCTAACTGTGTTATGAAAGGCTGCTACGACGGAACAGAAAATGTGAAACATGCTTCGATCTTTGAGGACTTTATCCTGGACAGAGTGGCCTCTGTGTGGAAATGTTTTTCTCTGGTAAAAGACATTTTTTCTCCCTCTCAAAGTGAGGATGAGTGCATCACAATAAGCTTAGAAAGTCTTTGATATCAGCAGGTATTTCTTACTGTTCTTTGTTTTATCATGTAAATATATTTTGAATACTTCAGACACATTTTCCTTGATGCTCAGTACCGTGGTTTGATATCCACCCTGGCTCACATAGTAAGTATTAATATAAACATCGGGGTCACACAAAAAACAACACTCACCTTGGTCTAGAGACTTGGCAGGAGCCCAGCTTTTGAAGTAGTCATCCTGAGTGAAAACACAAAAAACTGGGTTATAAAAAGAAAAAAAAACATAACACCATGCTGAGAATATCTTTGAATTATTTTGTAGACCAGAGATAGAACAGCTCAAATACTAAACCAAACTACTGAGAAGCCCTGTCCTCATTCTTCTCGCCTTGTGTTCTTTCATACTTGTGTTTTGTAAAAATGAACGATTGGCATAGAAAAAAACCTCCCCAAAACAGTGAGAGGTAAAAGAGTGTTTGGGCGTGTGAAAATAGGGCACAAATGTACAGAGAAACCAGCAGGAGACTCACTGGGGAGTGAAGGAAGTTACAGGCTCTAGCAAATCGGACTTGAACTGGGGCAAAAATATTTAATGTCAAGGTCAACATAGATTTTAAACACACGAAAACAACTCAGACAGCAGTGCTGTGCTTGTTATTTGAGGCGAAGGAAGACTGTAGCATAGTGTAGCACAGATGCCTTTTTAGCTGCTATGATGTTTCTATAATCACGTTTAAAAACACACACATTATTCTCATTGCTCAGATACAGTCAAGTCTACAGTCATGGAGACAGCCTCATCAACTGGAAATATTAAATCTGAAAATAATTGGCTTTACTCAGCTAAGCTTGGTTGAGAAGAGGTTTGGATTTGTCAAGCCAAATACTCTTTGGTTCGATGGCTCAATTCAGAGTGGATTCATCATCTATTGTGTAAGGCAATTAAAAAGCCTGTTATGAAAAGAGCCTGAGCTTAAACACTGTTTAGTGTTGTATGTGTACATCATGCATATAAACAGGAAAAGGGGGTTAATAATCTATGAATCAGCCTATAAAACTAATATAGAGATGGGGATGGGAGGGGCACAGGGGGAGAGTAGCCACAGCTTGCACTGAGTAAGAAGAGAAATAGGGAAAAGCTACAGTACATTTCAATAGGCCACTGTGTGTATGTGTACAGGCTGGAGCTCGACCTCATAATTCTAGCTCAACTTTCCCATTGAGCTCGGTCTGTGAGAGATTTGCTTCCTTATCCCATCAGCTCTCCCATATCGAGCATTTAAAAGCACTACAAGTGATTTATAACACACCATTGTGCAGTTGTAGGCAGATATTGGAACATTTTAAGTATTTACAAAGGTGCAGTGTTTGTCAGCCTGCCCCATGAAAGTGCATTTTAGATGATATCAGCAGTGGTTTACTATACTGTCATTCATTATGTGTTTTAAACCATCCTCTGTAGTGCCCACAGGAGGAGATCTATCTGCTGATGAATATGTTAATAATATTTTTATTTGCTTATACTGTACATTATAGTGCCTTCCAAACCCCTTTGTGAAATGTTTATATTGTGCTTATACATTCTAGACAGGAGGAGGGTTAGGGTTACCAAAGTTGGCTTGCGGTAGTAAGTAATCTACACACACACATACGCAGTGGTGGTGTCTGCATCTGAAGCAGTAACCATATGCGAGTCAGCAGGGAGTGAGCCTGTGTCAGTGACAGTACGTGAACCAGGCAGAGAAAACCTGCTGCGTCTGAAGGCAGGATCTCTACCTGCTTCATTACTGAAGGAAGAGAGAAGGAGGGGGAGAGATATACAGCATATAGAGATGCAGAACGAGGTCTAAATCAGGCAGTCGTGCAAAGCGGTCTACAGAAAATGGACAGTTGACCCACTCATCCAGTCCTTGTTCTATAAATGACAACTGCCGACATTTGAGCCGACGCAAAAGTTTGAAATGGGGAGATGAAACTTAATTAGCTTCTCCCTCAGGTCCTTATTTCACTCATGTCATCATTTCTTTTTTTTCTTATTTTATGTCCACCTCTCCTGCTCTGTCTTGCTATAAAATTAACTTTATGGCTGTGAAAGTACAAAGTAAGACGTTACTGTGGAAAAGTTAATTTCTTCACAGCAGACTCCTGACTACAGCCTGAACTGTTTAGAGCACTTTGAGACGTAAACTCTCAATTTACTCTGTGTTTGCTGTTACTGTTGTAGTCATATGACTTTAAATATTAGATTGAGGTTCAGATAAAATAATGTTTGTCAGAATCAAACTGGAACTATGAACTAAACTGTATAACCAAAGGAAACTCGCTTGTTTAGGTTTAAAAATCCTAATACTGCATGTACTTTTGACATTTTAGACATACAGTATTCTCCAGGTCTGGGGGAGATGCCAACATGTTAAAAGGTGACAACGTCCCCATTCAGAGTTTTCCCAGAAGTTGACCAGACTGCAAAGAGGCATGACCCTAAACGGATCGACAGCTTGATTGCAGACTCAGACCTTGTCCTCCAACCTTGCAAATGCTCTTGTGGCTGATTAGGAACAAATCCATACAGGTTCTAAGATCTAGTGGAAAGTCTTCCCAAAGAGACCTTTCTGTGTTGTTGTGAAGTTAACATTAGTCTACTGTTGTACACCGACTAGCACTGTAGAAAACTGCTAAATATCAAACCACTGCTGCAACATTTTTAATATTCTGAACTATATACCCCGTTATGGCCGACCAGCCACCCAACCTGCTGAGCATTCAAATCAGCAACACAACTCCTGCTCTGCAACAATGCCTTACAGCAATTGCCAGACAAACGCTATAATGTCTGGGGCTGCCAGGAAGGTACTGCAGTGCGTTTCAAAAGTAGTGTTATCAAGTTACAAACACAATGGATTTACTTACCTCGGCTTCCTTTAAATGTTTGCAGGGGAGCCAGGCAGAGGGGAGAGAGGGGAGAGAGAAAGAAAGGTCAGTAATAATGACACAGTGTGCGATGTCTATCAGATCTATTACTGTGTTACTCTTTCTGAATACTGAGCTCAACTCTAGACATTCGTTTAATAGAAATCTGATTCTGAAGGTGATAGAATACCAAAGGACTCACACATACACGCGCTTGCATTCACGCTAACCACATTATGAGATAGCCTTATTTGATGTGGCATGTAATTTGAAACACAGTGAGGGCAAACTGTATCCTATAGGCTTCGAGCAGAGGCAGAGAATAAAGGGATGAGAGAGAAGAGGGGGAGACAGGCAGACTGAGATGCAGAGCAGTTGTGTTAAAATGTAGAAATAGGAAAAGAAGAGAATGATTTTAGTGTTTTTTTTTTTTTAAAACTGTGCTTAAATGTGATAGAGGGAGGAAGAAAGGTTTTCCTGATCTGAATGGGCGGATGGTGGTAAATTGGAGGATTGGGTTACACAGTAGGCTAAGTGTTTGTAATAACAGGAGTCTGGCTTTTTTAGTATCTATTTTATCATGCAAAAACGACTTTAAACTAATAACAGCATGTAAAATGTTTAGAGAAGGACAATGAAACAGGAGAGCTGTATTGAAAGCTAGCTCGTGGAGATGGCCGTGTCTACCTGAAGCTGAAGCTAAAACCAAAATTACCGACCAAACCTTAATCTGAATCTTTAATTTTTATGAAATATATATTTCAATCAACTTACAAATTGATATTTTAGTTTGTTATCCCGCCTAACTAAATGAGGTTGTAACTACAGTATATCAAATCCAAAACCACAAACCTAGCTAACTAGCATCAGCTGAATACAGCAGAAGCTAGCCCATCTCAGCTAGTTCAAGCAATTTGGTGTGGCTAAACTACCAATCACATACAGTTTACACACGTGTTCCACTTTTGGATTGATTTACAATGATTTTACTATAATAATAATCGTAATTTGAGGTTCAGCACAACAAACATCACTCAAAAATCAGTATCTGGGGAAGTGAATGAGTGTGGCCATATTTGCACCATATTCTGTGGAGTCAATATGTTTGTTGATATCTATACCATCTGGACAATTTGCGTCTGGTTGATAATTTCTGCTGAGTTCATTTTGACCTGCAGCTACAAACATGTTGTGTGTAGAAGAAAGAGTTTCATCTGCTCTCATCAGTATTTGCTGTGACCAGCAGAGGACTGCTGCTGAGGTACTGCTGCCTGAAATGTATTTCTGCTGGGTTTTTTTTTTTTTTTTTTGGTGTTGCTTGAGGTTCACAGCAGTTGCCACGGCCGTCTTATTATTCAGTCTAAGTCTCAGGAATGACCTTTCCTTTCCCAGGATCTCCATTAATATTTTAGTGTGCTCATCTCAAAAGCATTAACTGGCTGTTTTAGCTCACTGTGACACTGCCCCAATGTCATTCAAACCCTTCAAAGTGATTACAAGGTGATAAAACTCTGACGTTATTATCGTATCATCTTCGTTGGAGGTGGTGCTGGAATTTTCAGTTGTAATTTACACTGTCCATTCAAAGTTGCAAACACTGTAGGAGAATGTTCACAAGCAAAAAAAAGTTTTTGAACGGTTCAATTAAGCCTTTCTTAGAGTTTAATTAAAATCTGTTCAAAATATAACACAAGCTGATGGGATTCCTTTATTAAAAAACTGTACATAATGCAGTTTATTTAGCAGCGCCACCATTGTAATTACTGTTAATTGACTGCATGTCTGTGTAAACAGATTCATGTCGCAGTGAGTAGTTCCATTAGATGTTGCAGTTCAGCTGCTAAACAGCAAGTCAAACTAGGCTGCAGTGTTCAGACAGTCTCCCCTGAGGTGGAGAAGGGGCAGACATGTCAATGAGGAAATGCAGTGAAAAGACTGGAAAGACTGAAAACAACTCGGCGAAAACTTCAACTCAGCATAATCCTGCACTTTTGGCAATATGGACACTTGCCCTGTTGTGCTCATTGTAAACCCAGGGCTTCAGTGTCAAACACAGATTTTAAGGCAGAAATCTAACCTGAGTTTTGCTGTGCTAAACGGTCGATAGTTCAATATTTTTGAAGACTTTTGTGTCAACACATGTAAAGTAAGCCTAATATTTCACTTTTCAGAAACCTGTAGTAATTTATTAGAAAACGGCATTTCTAATTATTCTCTGTCATATTAGCAGGTGCTACAGAAAAAACCAAAGCAGACACGCACATCACACCAACGAGGGCAAGTGCTGAGTACAAACAATAAGCAAACTGAAAAGAACAAAGGTACTCGTGACTCTGCAGGACTTAGCGTAATAATTTATTGTGATGGACATTTCGAGCAATATTAGCAGGTGCTTCCATATCTCAAGTTATGTGGTAAATGAAAAGATATAATGATGATCCACATGTTCATATAAAAGTCTGACAGTGGTTATTAGGGACACTTGTGCTAAATTGTTAACAATTGTCACTTTATCAAGTGGATCGGGTACAGTTGAATATCTGAATTGAAATGGTTTATTACCTATTTGCTTATAAATATCAGTGTTTACAGTCACCGTGCACTCATTCTATCATGTTGAGCTGAACCCCAAAGAAAATAAATTCTTGGGCTCATGCTAATCTAAATGTATTCCATGTAGTGACATTTGCAGATTTTAAAACAGAGGTGAAAGCAGCAACAGCTGCCACATCAGTACTCTGCATCAGTAGATACCCCCTATAGCTGAGGTCTTGGAATTGATAGAAAAAAGTTAGATCAATGCATTCCAAATCCAGAGGATGAATGTTTTGTTTCTTTCATCTTGAGTTACTGATGGGCTGATGAATCCAAAAAGCCCTGAAACCAAAGTGGCTTTGCCCTGTTTGCCAGATAAAAACTTTTCTAATCATGCATAGACGGAGATTCATAACTTGTCTCTTCCTATTCAGAGAAAACAACATAAGATCAAAACCATCATAAGACTGAAAACAGACACACTAGCATGCATATAAATATACTATTGATTTACACATGAGCAGGAGGTCGCATTTCAAGAACATCATTTTCCATAATGTATGAATTAAGGGTGCTATTATTTTACTTATGAAGTCAGTCTCAAAACATCTTTAATTTCTACCATGACCTCTCAGTCAGACTGTCTCCAGAGTCTCCACCAAAGCAGCATTTTTTTCTCCCCTTCTCTCCCGTTTAAAGTGATGGCCCTGAGATTTCATCTGATAGCAGATCCCTGAAGAAGCCTGTGACAGGAAAAGGACCAAAATTGATTCAGAAGGAAATCAAAGTGGGAATGGCTTCAGCACGATTAGCTTCCCTCAGCAGAGGTAACCTCCACTCAACACGTGTGTGTGTGTGTGTGTGTGTGTGTGTGTGTGTGTGTGTGTGTGTGTGTGTGTGTGTGTGTGTGTGTGTGTGTGTGTGTGTGTGTGTGTGTGTGTGTGTGTGTGTGTGTGTGTGTGTGTGTGTGTGTGTGTGTGTGTGTGTGTGTGTGTGCACGTGCTTAAACTCACAAGTGGGTATTTGTGAGTTTGCACAAATACTCGCACACTAACATTAAAATTGGCAAAGCCATGCCTGGAGTGCTGACTGAAGATGTCATAATCAGGGGATGGGGATGCAAATCTGGCCTCTTGGTGGAAACTAAACAGCATTAAAAATTTACTGTGTACTTTATGCATTTTATTCATGGGTCTGGAACCTAGCCGAATTCCTTCCCACCCACATCTTTTTTTCCCCATAGTCTCTAATTCATTCCCCTCCTCATCTTCCTCATCTCATCCTCCTCCTCCACCTCCTCTCCTTCCTTCCCTCTCCACCAAGCCTCTGCTCTCCTCCTGAGGCTACATCCTGCTTAAAGACAAGCACCAGTCTGGGATCTGATCAGCACCCTGCAAAGCTGATATATGAGCTTTGTGAGCAGATAGCATAACAGAGCAGAGAGTGGATTTTAGAGATACACTGCAGCAGATTACCGTGAGGCATCTGCAGAAGTGAAGAATGCTGAGTGGGACCAGTGGATAAAAGTTTTGCTTCCACACCAGATGTATTCAGGAAAACAACACAGATATTCAGAGAGGGAAACCATAACAAGAAACTTCGTCCTCATTAGTAGGAAATTGTAGACTGTGTGAAGTCAACCAAGTCAGTCGTGTTCTCAAAACTAAGCAAATTTGTCATCAAAAACTTAAAAATAATTTCAACCCAAATAATTTGACCTGACCAGAAAAAACTCAGTCCTGTCACTCCTCATAAGAAATTACAAAATACCCTTTCTAACAGAATACCACTTGAGCCTTTATTAGAAATTTATATGGCCCTTACAAGAGCAGTTACGGCCATTATATTAATGAAGGTAACACGACTATTAGGGCTTTTGAAGACTTCCTGCCCATTGTCATAATAGAGAGAATTTAATATGGAAACTCATTAGCTGTCAAACACTTGACAGATTACTTGGATCAGTAGTTTTCTAAGTGACTTTTAGGGCATTACATGCTATTAACGTTATGACCAGCACTCAAACCCAGAGCGATGTGGAGTCATGTGGGTTTGATTTAACTGACTGAGCGTTATGAGCACAGTACCACTTTCTCCTCTGACCTCCACAGTACAGATGTGAAACTGCTGTGTAGACCCTGTAGCCGGTATATGTTAAGATCATATATGTATATCTTACTGCCCCTGAACTTGTAGAGTGGAAGTTTTTTTTGGACCAGCTAATAATTACACAGCAGTACATCTGGTTGTGTTGATAATATGTTACTGAAAAGGTGTTTAGATGTGTAGGCATCTGGTTTAGTTTTGGTATTGAGTTTAATTTCTTTTAGTTTTATATAACCTTTGTTTCAGTCATATTTGTTTGTTACATCTTCAACAAGCGATTGCAGGTTAAACGTCATTCTTTTCAATATGTAACAATGTTACTGCTGCACAAGCATGTTGCTGCTGTAAAGGTGGCTTATTGACTTTAATAATATCTACAGTGGAGATATAAAATACAAAAGAGAATAGACTGAGCAACAGAATGAATCTGTACAGTGAAACAGAGGGAAAGGGAGAATAATGTACTGGATAGACAGAAGATATTAAGAGTACGAGGGAAGAGGGAAAAAAGTGGAAATGCAGAGATATGTTCGAAGAGCAGGGGAGAGAAAAAAGAGCGGAGAGGGTGAGTAAGGTAAAGAGGAGGAGATGATGAGAGGACACGGACATAAAGGAGGAGGGGCAGAGGGGCACAGACAATACAGTGTGAAGTAAGAAAGAGGAGAGAGGGAGAGAACAGAGATGGCACTCTTCTTTTCCTGTTGTGCAGCTCCACTGGAGTCTATCCAGTATTCGTGTCTACATTCTGAAGACTGACAGGCAGCATCTCATCCATATGAACAGAGAGGTAACACTGAATATTACATGTGGTGCTGAGGAGATGAAGCAGCACACTGCCACACACACACACATACATATTGTAGATACACACATGCATGCACAAGCATGCACCTGCTTTTGTAAGGATAGTTACACAAATCCAAATGAATAGGTTTTTGAACAGTTCTCAAACTTCCCCTCTCTCTCTCTTTCTCTCTCTCTCTCTCTCTGCCTCTCTCTCTCTCTCTCTCTCTCTCTCTCTCTCACACACACACACACACACCAAAAACACACACGCACAATTAGGCTAAAAATAAACATGGCTTGATTATGACGACAGTGATTTCTGTCCAGATTGTAAAGTTACGTAAGGATCTGGCTAACCAATGACAACGTTTGCATTCGGAGCCAATTCAGCCTCTCTAAACTGAGACAAACGACTTCTTTTCTTTCTGCTTACTTCCCCCGATCTCCCCTTGGCTTTCTATTTTTGTAGTCACCCTCATTCATCAACTCTATTTCTCTCTCCTCTTCTCCTAGTTTTTTTTTCTTCCACTGCTGAAAACATCCCCCATCTGATCCAGAAACTGAACAATGTGGCTGAAAGCTGAACATCAAAAAAATCTGCTTCCTCTTCATTCTGTTCTGTCTTTTCCACATTAATGAGCGAAAAACCTCCACTGAGCACTCTGTTATTCAAAGTATCTCTCCATCTTCCTACTTCTTTCTCTTTCTAATACCCTCTCTGAACTGGCTTCCTTTCAATTTTTCTTCCGTTTCCCCTCGGTTTGAGGACACTAAACATTAAAATCAATCAATTACAAGAGAAGAGGACAAGTGAAAAGTCGAAAGAGGCGAATGATGGTTGAGAGCGAGCTTTAACAAAAAAGTGTAATGAGCAGAGAAGGGGTACTGGGAGGGATAGTAGAGATTGAAGAAACAGAGAGAAAGGAAAGGACAAAGGATGAGGCTGATGATGAAGCCCACAGAAATATTTCCACATTCCCAATGACCAAAATGGCAAGTGTAAATGAAGGAAAAAGAAAGAGAGTTGGGCAGGATTATACTTTATAAACTGTATACTTTATACTTTAATTTTACAAAAGAATCAGAATGACTGGTTGTCAGGACAGCTGCAGGAATTCATTTCATCCAAACTTCTGTTTTTGACATAAACAAAATGTGGATGGAGGCCAGCTAAGGACAGACAGAAGAGGAAAATGGGTAATAAATGGCCTAATTGTTTGGACTGACTCCTGTCAAGGAACATTTTACTGTGATTGTTCTTATATCCTCTCTTCTTTCTGTAATGGCACAACAATGTACAATCATAAGTTTGCTCCCATCTTTATCTGCCCTCTTAGACCTTCAGAGATCTTACAACTGCCTGTCAGTGCAGCCTCAAATCCCCCATTGTCAGTGAGGGGTGGGTTTTCCCACAGTCTTGTTTTCTGTATGGATTGTTCTCATTTTGGTGCTGCTGCTTTGTGGGAACTATCAATCTCTGTTTAAGTAACCTACTGAGCTCATTTGCATATTTTATATTTGAATAAGACTCCCCAAAGACAAACCTAAGTCTTATTTCAGGTTCCACACAACAACCCTAATTTGTGAATTTCTGGATTCATAACTCAGAATTTAAATGTCTCAATCTGGAGAAACACCTGATCTTATCTTAAAATAAAGGCTGGTTGATCACAAACGGACCCATCCGATAATCACTGTTGTCAGAATTATGTGATTGTGGAGACATAATTCCTTGAAATCTAATAACAAATGTAACTTGAAGCTAAAAGAAAAATGATTACATCACAGAGGTGTAATAGTTTTTTGGTACAGGGAACAATAACAGCTTAATCTTTTAATTTTTAACAAATTGAAAATGTCACTAGATGGGGAATTGTGGCCTTTTTCACTATTTTCTGACACTTTAATTTGTTTCCATAATCTCATAAAATGTTTAAACCCAAAAGAGGTTAATTTCCTGTTCTCATCAGTGACACAAACAGAGAAAATCAGCATGTTCTCACATTTCATGTCTGCATAGGGAAATGTGGCTATTGGTGCATCCCCATCAATGAGTTACCAAATGAGTGAAGAACTGACTGACTGTCTGAAAAAGTGACCAAGCCAGTAAGAGACAAGGATAATGGATGTCTGAGTTCAACAAAATGACACAGCGAAGTAACTGAGGAGAATGAGATCAAAGTGAAGGCAGACGGAAACTGACAAGGAAACAAGACTAGGTCTTCTGCTTGGTGTCCATTTTCTATTTTCTTCCCTCGAACTCTCCGTGCTAGTGTCTCAAGCTTATTTTACAATAATTTTTTTCTCACTTATACTGTATGTCTTTTCTGTTTCTGTTGTTAGATAATCAAACAACCCAGCCCATTACAACAACATTTTCACTTGATGGCCGAATTTGAGCTGCTGCTCTGCATTGCCAACATCCTGATTTACAACCTTGATGCCATCTGGCAAAATCACCAAACACAAAGGCTAGGTTAAAGACAGTGCTGTGTTTTGGCTATAGTTACAAGTAAAAATCATTGCTCAAAGGGAAAGTTAGAACCTCTAGTGTTGCGTAGCTGAGGTTTGTTCAAGAAGGGGCAATTTATCTTGCTACAGTATGTTCTCTTTTGTAAACAAAACAAATACAGAAACTGCTGAAGAAATCTGAAAAACTGTAAATATAGAGACAAAGCTTTCAGCACTGCTCGTTTTCCCCGGATCAACAATGAGAGCAACAACCAATTGTAATTCTAGCAATTGGCCGACTGACCAATGGTTTAACCACATCACTCAGTCAGTCAGACAGTGACATTTACACAGTCTCCTTTGATTTCGATTTTGGTCCTGACTGTCCACAAACTCAGCTAGGTCTCGTGTTTGTAACTAATCCACCATCACTTAAGGCGGACTGATCAGTGTTTCTTCACTGGTGTGTCAAGGTCAGCCTAGATCTAAAGATAAGGATACAATAACAGACAAGATGTCATGAGATTAGCCTGAGATGGCTACATGTCTGCTGCCTGTTGACACTGCCTGTCTGGTAGACTGAAGAAACAGGAAGCACCGGAACTTGTTTCTTGTCGTTGTGTATCCTTGACTACGGGTCTGTCAGTGAAGCATATAGTGTTACTCCGAGCGTGAATCCTTGATTCTCTTATCTGTGAGGTAAGCTCCACCTGTGACTGTACAGCCATAAGCTAGATGATGAAGAATAGACTGCTGCTGGCTAACAGCCTCCGCTCTCACACAGTGATTTCCTGTGGCTGCCATGCTTCCATAACCTCTGCTTGGTGTGAAAAACAAAGCTGCGGTTGTCTCTTTCTCCGCACCCTGAGAAAAAAAACAACAACAACACACAACAGCTTGCTCTACACATTTTAGCTTCCTTTTGACTCTCTCTGCTCTGCCTGGCAGATGCTGCTCAATAGTCACTGTTGCACAGGATATGGATCTTTAGAGAGAAAATTGGGAACTCTTAATAGCCCACCTGCTTCTGCTGGTGGTGTCTGCGTAACATCTAAACACCCAGAGAACAGAATAATTTATGAGAATGTGGTACAGAAAGAGGTATTTGGAAAGAGACAGTGGAACAGAGACAGGCTGAGCATGTCTATTTTTCTTTTTTGCTCTCTAACTGGTGACTACATCTTCAATTTGTCACATTAGAGGGAACTTATGCTGATAAAAAGACACATTGGCTGTAACTGAATCCATATATTTGCATTGATGAGCTGTGAGAGAGCTCCAGAGTGAAGATAAATAGAAGCACAGATGAGTTAAGCGCAGGAAATAAGGGCAAAGGACAGAGAAGTTCACAACACACACATAATATATTCATAAGGCAACTGTGTTTTCTCTCTCTCTCAGTATATGGCCCTAAACAGGGATCTATTGTATCTCTCCATGAAAACACATGAAAAGTGGTGGAAATGAGCGTGAAAGGCTCGATGATAGCGGGTTTACAGCAGTGTGTTTTGGCCAGTTCTCGTTACAGTCCCAAGTTCTCCTGCAGAATTCAAATGCACTGATTTAAATTCAACCATCTTATTTCCGGTGGAAAAAAAGGTCCTTTATCTTTATCTTTAAATACCATCCTATCTGATAGAATCCCTCCGCTCCTGTCGGTATCCCTCGGTGGTAGCTCAGACGTGGCGACGGGCCAAGTGTTAAGCCAATCATACACAGGCTCTCTTATCTGTCTGCTCCACTGGGGAAACAAGGGAAGAGCTCAGGAGGACCGAGAGATAAATGTCCTTTCTTTACTCCAAGTACATTACTCTGCTCTGTTTAATCTTCTTCTCCTTCCTCCACCTCGGTTCCCCTCAGTAAGTTTGCAGAGTTTCCTCCCCCCTCAGCATGTTAGTAGAGCTGTCCTGAACCAGTCAGAGAAGCGTTGCGCTGAGCTTCCCTTTTTTCCCTGCACAACTCTTCCTGGTTCGCCCTCATTCTGCCCTGACGCTTTCTGTCTTTCTTCTTGTTTGCCTGTGTGTTCGCAGAGTAAATGCCAGTAGAAAGTTCAAAGGAACCCTGTGGGAAGAAGCTCTTGCATTTTACTGTTTGTGTGTTTATGTGTGAGTGTGTCTTTGTGCTGATACCCACCTGTCCCTAAGGCTTTGTCAAACTAAATGCAAGTCAAATGAATGCAGACAAAACATCCACACCCGGGCCTAGACAAGCTCTCACACTAAACTTCTCCCAAAGTGCTTTTGTGTTCTCCACATGTAACTGGAGCATTTGTTGGTTTTTCACTTTGCTATGTTAAAATTATAGTGTGTGTGCGTATGTTTTATTTCCTCCATGTAGGTTTTTTTGGAGGTCACCCAAACTGTATTTATAGTAAAAGCTGAGCTCAGCCATAGTCTAAACTAGTTCATCCCCCAATTTACAGGTCTATGTTCAAAGACAGTGATTTACTGTAAGAGCTTCATGAACAGAGGGTTTGATATCACAGCAGGCCAGTGCATGGGGGAAAACACAGATACGTTCGATCTGAAATTCCTGGTGAGATCAGATAACACCGACCAATACACCGTGTCTGACTCAACACCAGAATCACATACTGTACTGTATACTCAACATTAAAAGCTTAGGTTACTGTAATGTTTTCCATGACAAGTTTACAGAATTTGGGCTGCAACGATCTCATCTTCAATGATTATAAGGATATGCTCAAAACAGTGAAAAATGCACATCATAATTCCCTAGAAGCCGCAGAGACATTTCCAAGCTTTTCAATTGCCATGCAAAGATATTCAATTTCCTATAATAAAAAATATGGGGAAGCAGCAGATCTTCAAAATGAGAATTAGCAAATAATCAGAATACTTGCTAAATTATATTTCCAACTAAGTAAATAAACCTATTAGCTCTCTAGCAGGTTTAGTTGAATCCCTCTTTGATTGTCTCTAACCACCTCAGAGGAATGGTTTCAAGACAAATTTGCTCAGACACAACTTTTTACTCTGCAACTTGTAGGATAACAACTGACTTAGGAACACGTTAATGTTCAATGACCCGAAAAACACGGATGGACAAATAATGTGGATATTCTTAGACAAAAACAGTACTGTCATTGCTCGAGGGAAAGATAGAGGACTGAAAGCAGGACCGGACAAATATTGTTCTCCTAACACTGATACATCCACTAACTTCTAAACACAACAGGGGAATGGCAGCCTGCACTGTGTCTGATCAAAGTTAGTAGTTAAGACTGCTCACTGAAACCACCACCAGACAACCACACATACACATACACACACACACACACACACACACACACACACACACACACACACACACACACACACACACACACACACACACACACACACACACACACACACACTGCTCTACCACCCGCAGCAGCCAGGAGCTAATTTCACACAGTCTCATGGGAGTTTAAAAGGCTTACTCAGGAGCAGAGTTAGTGAGGGAAACAAAGAGAAAAGAGGTAAAGGTGCTGATGTAGGAAAATAAGAAGGGGAATGAATTGGAAAGGTGAATGCTGGGTAAAACCCACAGAGAAGGAGAGAAAGAGATAAACACTGAGGAGAAAGATGAAGCAAAGATGGCAGATTTTAAGAAGTTTTAGCAGAGAAATACAGCTGCAGGCACAACTGAGAGACATCTTTATCCAATAGGCACAAAAGCAAATCCTGCTCAAACAATGAACAAGATCTGCTTTGTGCTTGGAGATGAACAACACAGATAATGTTCATGTTTTGTTACCTTACAACTAAGTTTATACACTGGTGTGATAGATGCTTTTCTTGGAGCTTTACAGCAGGGGTATACTGTAGTGTGATATGGAAATTATTCATCAAAATGATGCTAATGATGATTAATAGACACATTGTCATTGGCAATTAACAGAGAAATATTAAGTAATCACTTACTTGTTTGTCAGATATTAAAAGCAATATGAAGAAAAGTGATGAACAATTATTAATTAGAAAATAATTGTTTTTAAACTGCCTCTGTTTATTTATAAGTATTCAGAGGAGAAACAGACTTCTCCATTGTGTCCAATAATGATTCAGAGTGTCTGACAGTGTAAACCAAATACGGTCCATTATTTCTTCATAAAGGAGAGAAGCAATGAACAGACGAACAAAGCTTTTTTAGGATGAGCCAAGATGGTGTTTGACCTTTTCTAGTCTGAGTGGTTAATCCTGTTAGATCTCCTTCCAGTGGCCAGTCTCTGCTGGACCACACAATATAACCACCAAAACTGCACTTTCAAGACTGGGGGTGAATTCCCAACTCTTCAATTTCCTAGCCATCATACAGTAGACTTGACCAAGATGCAAGCACATCTGTACAGCTGCCATATGGAGGAGCTTGGTATTTAAACTATTCGTATTATATGTATTTTGTGCTATCAAAGGTTGACAGAAAAACATGTTAATAAAACATACTGTAACATATGCTTTTTGCCACTATTGGATTGAAAGATGTTGGTGGCTTCCTGGCCAAATTTTCGTTGCCATCTCTTTCTCGACTGTCACTGAACCATTTCACACACTGGGCTGGAGCAACATAACAAATGCATTATCTTCTTAAGACACGGACAGAGAGAGCACACACACACACACACACACACACACACACACACACACACACACACACACACACACACACACACACACACACACACACACACACACACACACACACACACACACAAATTGCTGTGTTCTCCTCATCGCCTCCTATCATTCTAACCTGCTATTATCTCAACTCCCTTTCTCTCTCCTCAAGACAAACAAACAACACCAGGGCCCTAACAACCCCACAAGGGGATTGGCCCTTCCAACTGGGGGATCTCTGCACTGATTGGCTGAAGGATTTTCTTTTGCTCTGCAGGGTAATGCAATGATCTTGTGCAATTATTATATTCTATACTACAACCTCAGTGCTGCAACCTCATCGTTGTAATTGTATTGGTCGCAGGGGGCCTCGACTGTCACCCCAATCTGAGCCATGTCTGAAACGACATAGAAAAAGGTTTCTTTATTCTGAGTTGACGAAAACAATCAAATTTAATGAGGCCTCCTGGGAGAAACACCCGCCCACTGAATTCACTGAAATCAGCCTTAGTTCACCCTTTAGAGGTGACATGAGGATTTGCAACTGATCATGATCATACACAATCTCCACTTTGTTCTTCAGCCACTTACGATGATATATAGTGCAGTCAGAAAGAATCAAGACAGTCATAGATTTTTTCATTTTGTTGGTTCGACTCCAGCACACTGGATTTCAAAATGACTACGAGGTCACAGTTCTGACTTTAGGTTTAGGTTGATCAGTGTAACTTGCTCTTTGAGTACATATTCCCTCCATCTCAAACCTACAGACAAAGCAATACAAGCATTGGCCAAAACAGTTTAATGCTCTTCATTGGCCACAACTTCACAAGTTCACCACCAAACCGAAGGCTAAAGACACTTGAAACAAGTGGCAAGTAAAGATGACCTCAGTCCTGTTTCCGCTGTTGTAAAGCTACAGTATCACCCACACACGACTATGAATTTTTTTAAAAATATAAATCTCATCTCTTGCTATGTTTTCACCTCCTGTCCACATTACTGCAGTGTTTTCGAGCACCGAAAACTGAGACTTTTGGAAACACCACTGGCCCATACAGTACTATAGTAAACGTCAGGGTTGCATTGTAGTCAGACACAAATGGAGACCTTTGGAAACAATGCTGCAATGGCACAGCCTCCAGTGGTGAATACATGATAATAAATTACAAGGGCTGATGACCTTGTCCTCTTTGCTCGCAGGGGAGTTAAATGCTGCATTTTAACACTGCCATCCTTTGCCATACCTCATTTGTAGCATTCTTTTCAACAGTAGCAAAGACAATCTACTTACATACAATCTACAATTACTTTTTGCAGTGGCCCAGTGTATGTTATCAGGTGTAGAGGTAAAGTACAGTAGATCATTCTCTGATACGAAGCCACAAAATCTGGATGGTGATTGTTATACAACACCATGGACACTTACCCAAATATGTTCTTCAAAAGTAATCAAGTAATTAAGTAATCAAAATGTCCTTCATCTAACTCTACTGCCAATTTCATATGTGGCTGTTCGTGTCAAACCACTACCACACTACAACAGCTGTGCACATGGTTGTCAACCACTTACTAAAGCTCTGATCCACAAGCAAGACACAGAGCGTTCGAACATTATTGATGCACATGTTAAATATGAACCAGTGTCCGTCCGTCCGTCCGTCCGTCCGTCCGTCCGTCCGTCCGTCCATCCATCCATCCATCCATCCATCCATCCATCCATCCATCCATCCCCTACTGGCTAGAACAAAGGTCTGGGTCTGTTGCTGATTTGAAAACAAAATGTGTGTTTTTCATGTTCAAATTGAAGATAAATTGAATCCTGTTTGCTACATGCCATCTCACCTCTCTTCAGCCTCTCCTGTTACTCTTCTCTGAAGCTGTCAATAAAGTATAAAGGAAGAGATGCAAATATATATAGAAAAAACTAGGTTTTCACAAACCTGTCTTGACCTCATACAGATGGAAACTGAAATTTGACTGATGAGTGACTGGTGCGATGATTGGTGCCTTGGCTGGAGGCCTTCCCAGGTGATGATGGCAGGCTATCTATAAAGCATATTAACCTTGGGTAATGTGGTTTCTTTGTCAGGGTTAACACAAGAGAGTCACTGAGGCTCTGACTCAGCAGTTCATACACTTCTGGTTCTAGTTTCATTTCAGATACAGTGTGTAGGTGTTCAGAAACAAACATGTTGTATTGTAGCCAGCTGTGTTATCTACACATCCCTGCATAAGTGGTATAGACAATGGATGGATGTTCTATTGTTACATTATGTGACTGCTCTGCCGGATTCTTTGATCCTGTCCAACATAGATGTCACAGACGCAGACGTTGCCTTTACACCGTCTCCAGCTGGTCATTCAACACCCAAACCCTGAGCTCTAATCTGGAAGTCATTCATGATGATAATTAGTCTGAATTTTACATGCGCTCTCAAACAGTGAAAGTGAACATACTGGGGTGAGTAAAAGCTCATTTTACTCTCCCTCCCGCTCCCTCTCGCCCTGCCTAGTTCTGAACCACAATATCAGTCAACTAACTCGTCTTTCAGCCGCGCTCCAGAGGAGGTGCTTTTACACGCACCATCAATTTGAGTCTCTCCAGCTGCTCACTGGAAAACCGCGTACTACACTCTGCAGCAGCGGAGTTCAGTGGCTCACTCGCCATTTTATATCCACTTAGATCAGTCTAGTCAGCCTTAATGCTTCTTTTAAAATTCTTCTCGCTGGCGGTGTAATTATGAGATCAGTATAATTAGGCTGAAAACATGAGGGTGATGCTAAAGATACTCAGTAGTTGGGGAGGCTTGAAGCAATCCACTCTTAAAACAACACTGTCTCCTCTGAGGAGCACTCAGGTCATCTGTGCTTAAAGCTTTTATTCAAATATCTCTCTGGGCTGAGATGTGGAGAACTCCCATGCCCCTCAAACACACACACACACGCACACACACACACACACACACACACACACACACACACACACACACACACACACACACACACACACACACACACACACACACACACACACACACACACACACACACACTCTTCTTTGTCATGCTGTGGATACAGTGATTCAGTCAGGGTGACGGAGGAGCTTAATAACACTTCCAGAAACCCTGCTGTAAATGCAGATTTGTTTTGGCTGAAGCTCTGTAAGTCAGGAGCCCCTCTGCGAGGTCCTCTGTGTTTCAAGAGCTGCTGTGAATAACCAAAGAGAGCTGCAGCACTCACCTCAACACTGGAACGTGCTGTGAAAGCCTGTCAGGTGATTTATCTGCAGACACTTCATCAAGTACGACCTACGAGGAATGCAAGAGGAGCTACACTTGTTTTTTTTTCTTCATCTTTTTCATTTATTACACGACTCACCAATAAAGGGAACGGGAATGACACATTTCTGTTGCTGGTTGTCGTTATTGTCATTTTATCCCTGTCACTAGTGATTTTCTTTTCTTGGCCCCTCTGGAAATCCAGATAACGAGAAACTCCTAAAACGTCTATTTATCATGCTATCATTCCCTCTGTACGTCTTTCATTTCTTCCAATCTCTTTCCTAACAGCTGTTAAACGAGATCGGAGCTCCTGCATGCACAGGCCACATTTACAAACCAACAGATTCTTTTCTTCCCAGTTTTCCTCTAGTATGCGTTTCCTTTTCCTCTGCAAATTATTGTCATGGATATAGGCTTAAACTTCATCGCCTCTGCATGTTACAGTAGTGCGTCTAAACCCTTTTCTTGCAGGAGTGCACTTATAGCTATTCACACCCAATTCACAAAGGATCAAGTGTGAAACAAGACGAACATTTTCTGTAGAAGAGTTGCTGTTTGCCTATTATTGCTCCCTCCACTTTGTTCTCTCCTTTCTCTCACCACTTATCCCCTGGTGCCCAGTCTTTGACTTTCTCGATTTCTAAATATCTCCCTTTATACTGAACAATGAGTCTGGTGGTAAATGTGCACTGAAGAATAAAAATCTACATGGACACATTAAAACAAGACAAGGGAACTTTTGAAAGAGGCTGTAACACATGAAATGTTAAATTCATGAGCAATAAAAAGAAAATCCACTTTTCCCTTCCCTTGTGCTGCCGTCATGGTGTATTACAGTATGTTTTTCCTTTAATATCATCCCATAATTGCCTCAACTGCAGAAGTTACTGTACTTTTGCTTTTAAGTGTTTAAACAATAACTTGGTGAGTGTTAAAAATATTAAATATATAGAAAAGCCTCTTCCCACACGGAAGGAGAGTTGCTGATGGTGGGTGTGGGGGTATGGAGGTTTTGAACTTACAAATATAAATTGCAGCAATGCAAAATGAGTTTTCATTGCAATGTTAAATGAATATAATAAACTTTCTGTGCAGACACAAAAACTTTGATAATGAAAGTGGGTGAGACAATATGATCTATACCATATTAAATATGTATCACCAAGGCCAATCTGCTGCTCTTGCAACTTTATTTTCTTAAACAGAGTGATCATTTTTTATTCATTTTCATTGATGAGTTTAGTTTTTTGTGTAGCCAGGAATGGTATGTTTAATTTCTCCCACACCAGCCTGGGTCAGAGAGGTTTGTGTTACATCTATATTTTATAACTTCAAAATCATATTCTACAGCAAGTTTCAAGTCCTTCACATCTCTCCATCCTCGAAATTGAAATCCTTCTTTTTAAAAATGTCCTACAGAGCCTGTATCCGCTCTCTCTGGAGCTGATCCGGAGCGGTTCAAGGTCCTGCCTCTCTCCTCCACTCTGTACATTCCACACAGAATGAGCTGAGCAGATGAAAGATGGCGTCAGTGACACGGCCACAGTCAATAAGCAGAGTAATCACAAACACAATCATCATCACCATCACCACAACAGTTATGATCACCATAATCAGCGTCATAATCATAAAGCTGACAGGGACGCTAATCAAAATGCGATAGTAGAGTGGAAAAATAATTGAAATGGATGTGAAGGTATTTATCTCCATTTTAAAAGCTGGTGGTTTTTTGTTTTTTTGACTTCAAGACTTAACACGACTGGAGTGAGGGAGCCTGTTCTACATTTCGTGCCTGTGAGACTGCAACGCCGCTGTGTTTGTACATCAGAGCACATGTATGATGCAGGGCAAAGAATATGTGTGTCAGTGCAGCAGGGAGAGAGGAGTCGTCAATTTTGAGAGCGGGTGTTGGAAACTGTTGTGACTGAAAAGTTCCACAGGAGATAGAATAAAGGAGAGATATAAAGGGGGGTGGGGTTAATTATTGCGCTGAGCTGAGGGTGGGGGGTGGGGGGGTTGTCAAGCTGGAAATAGAGAGAAAAGTTAAAAGGTCGGACGTAGGAGGAAAGAAAAGTGTTGCTGTATTGATAGCTGCGCAGCTGTCACAAGTCCTATTACAATAATTAGAGTGATAAGTGTTGTCAGTGTCACAGAAGACTGAGAAAAACAGAATAATATTTAATTTTCTAAAGTTTTTGACCTTTTGATTATCAAAAAATGGGACTTAAACAATGAATCCAGTATTGGATTTTTTCATTCTGAATACATTTTCCACCGTTCATAATCAATATAGTATTGACAAAGCATGGGCCCCACTTTGGAGGGAAAAAGATCTACAGCATTTCCCATAAATTGTGTGGCCATTGCAATTCTATGGGCCGTGCAAAATCTATGACTCATTTCAAAACTCTTGTCTCCTCAAATTGGAATCAAACACATACAGTAGTCCCCTGGGAGGACCACGTCAGCAGACTGTCCATACAGGTTAGCACAACAAATGACCACATTCATGGGAAAAACAGCACAGTGAAAAAATGCCAGTTTTCCTATAGGTGGGTGAGAAGGGGCCATGCACTGTGGATATACCTGTTTTTAAGTTCTGCTGCTGACTCCCTGGTTCATTAGGTGCAATTTCTGCTTGAGTACGTGACATTTTGAGCTGAGCTGGTCGACTTCCCACCACCTGAAGCTCGACCTGGACTGCCAAACCTGAGTAGCTCTTTTCCCATGTGAGTCTTGCATTCTTCTTCCATCACCATTGACAACACAGCAGTTAGTCCTGACTAAGCCAGACTACTTAGTGTCCTACACAACCTACAGCTCACGTAGCCAAACTCATATTGTTTTATTGTCAAATTGTGGACCACCAGTGAAGCCCACAACGAATTTCCCTACGGGGACAATTAAAGTATACTGAATTGAATTGAATTGAATATCATCTCCTGGATTAAACTACTGTAATTCCCCTTTAGCTGCTCAGCTAAAACCCTCAATTAAGTAACACTCATAAGCAGCTTGGTAATTCAACTGTTTGACATAACAAATGCATTTAAAGACAATGTATTTGTCTTCTGCTAAAATATCTGATTCTGCAGTAAAATATCCACATGTAGTGACTACTGCAGTGTGCATAATTCAAAACTTCATTCAAAAATCATGGCTCATGGATGTGAACTGCAGTCTCTGGTGTGACAGTCATCCGCCACTCCACTGCCCTTTATAGATGTACTGCTTCATTTATTCAAAAACTCTGCTGCCTTTGAACATAATCCAATGGTTATGTTTTGTAGGATGTGTATTTGCAGTTGTTGAACTGCAGTGAAACAGTGACAGAGTTGCCCTGCCTTTTCAAAACTCTCAATAAATGTGCAACCCAAAGTGTCAATGCGAGGCACAAACAAATTCAGTATCAAGCTGCGAAAACAGGATCAGATCCTGCAACGGAGGAGAAAACAGGATTTGACAAGAGAGGTTAAAGAGTGCACAGTGGCGGCTAGTTTGTTTTACAAATTGAAAATACTGAATTATGCAGTAATACAGTGCTAAAAAAAAAAAAAAAAAAAAAAAAAGGAATTCAAGCACTCACCGAAAATCTAAGTGTGTATTGTGTGTGAGAGATAATTGCATGGGGATGAAAAGGAGCTGATAATTTCTCTGGAGTGTTCTCGTTAAGAGAGCAGATAAGTCAGCTCTGTTTGGTCTCCACAGTTGTCAACACAGAACCCGGTGTCTTCAGGCTGACAACAGGCATTCGTGGGGCAACATTTTCTGTTTTGAAGCCTGCTTCAAATACACATTTGAGTCCTCTAACATGCAGCCAACCAATCATTATAGTTACAAAGCAAAAGCAACGTCTGATAGAGGTAATTTGCCTTGATACCTCAATTATACACAAACGCCTTCACTTTTCCCTTGAGCACTTCAGGGCAGAGAGGCCACTGATAAATGAGAATAAAAATAATAAATGAAAAATATAATAGAAATTCAGATTTCAATGAAAACTTTACCTTTATGCTCTCATAATGTCCCCTTATCCATACCAACTCCAACAAGACCTAAGACATATTTTCTAAAATAATATCTTTAGTCAATGTGACAAAGAATGGTTGCCATGACTGCAAATATATATATTATTATATATATGTATTTTTTTTAAATTAAAAGAAAAGTATGTGATAGCCATGAGTACACAAAATATTAGGTGTCGTTTCTGCCCTCAAACTCACATGATGAACCATACAATATTACATGCAACGTTACAGTAGCTCAAGAGTGTATTTCTTGCTACTTGATATGTATTGGCAAATCAAAATGGCTATATTACAGCCCACTGCAACTTAAAGGGATAGTTCTGTTTTTTTTTGGAGGGGTTTTGTTGTTGTTGCTGTTGTTTTAAGTCATACATAATTGGTACATTACCTGCAGTAGATTGTGATCAGTGAACTCCCAGGTGGGAAACCCAACCAGGGGGCCTGTTAACTACAGGTGAGCTGAGGGAATCCGAGAGCGGCGTGCTTCAAACGGTGCACTTGTGTGAATATGGCTGTTCAGCGGTTGATCAAATATAGTGCCAAAGGAGAGTGCTGTTTTTATGGGAAGATAATATATATTTATGAAAATACTCGACATAAAGCAGGTGGAATTGTTGTGTCCAAATCTCTATTTTCTGTATAGAACATAGTCTGGGTCTCCTAACTGGGCGTGTGCTGCTTTGGATCCAACGCGGGTTATGCAAAACTACCTACACAACCTCTTGTCAAAACACCTGAAGTTCACCTTCAAGGCTTGTCCATACAAGAACCACAAAAACACCTCTATCTTAATTAAAAAGGCTGTCTATAGGCAGCTTTTTTCCACACAACCTCAGTGATTGTTTGCTGTGTCCAATGTCCTATACTGAACTGCATGTGACAGTAGTGTTATGATCTCAGGTTGTCATATGTCACTTAGATTGGTTGTCAATTGTCAAGAAGGTCGATGCGAGATGGGCAGCGGGCAAGTGGAAAGGAATGTAGCAACCCCCTGACCTACAGAGACACCTTACAACAAATCACTTCCCCACTGCTATCTGTAGTGTGACAGTAAGACAACACAATTAAATGGACAAAACAAGGATAAACCCAGACTAAATAAAGAAACCACCAAACAGACATTTTACCAAAAAAAGAGTCATTGTGTATTCAGAGCATAAGGAAATCTTGCGAAGAAAAAGCAAAAGTCCACCTTCTATTCAATCGGCAAATTCATCTTGGTTTCACTGCGACTCAAGACAGGTGTTTGGCTGCACTACAACTATGTCTGTGTTGTTCTCAGATCTACTAGGATGGATGTGTTTTACTGCTGTAGTTTTCTTGTCAAAGAGTGCAGCGTCAGGCAAACAGTAAACAAATCAAAGTGTGACTCGGAGCAAGTGTCAAATGAGGTCAGAGATCAAGGCAGCGTTAAATAGCAGCAGTCCCAGTGAAATAGCTCAGGAACAATGCCTATAGGAGCTGACTGTGTAATGCTGTAATTTCAAGGTTCCTTTATTCACAGTAGGATTTTTCCCCCATTTTCCATCTTTCTATTTCAATTCTTTTTTTAAATTTACGATTGAAGCAACACCTATTTCATCTGAAAATAAAGGACAGCAAAGGACACCGCTATGCACATGTTCACACACACCCCTACACACACACCTACGCCGACAAACACACACAGACACACACACACGAACATGATTAAATCATTTTTTCATCAGGATCTCAGGCTCACCAGGACACAGTCCAATCTGGGAGCATCAGGGAAACATACAGATGACAGAGAGCTCCAAAATGGAAAAAAAGTCAGTTCACCTGTCTAATAAATATACTGGTGAATAATAAAACGGTGCAGATAGAAGCAGTAATACATTAAAAGAAGAAAGTAACTTAGACAACAGTAGCACAATTCTGTGCAGTTTCACTGGATGCGAGTTTGTTCTTTTGTGCTTGTCTGGTGAAATTGTGCCTCCGTGTAAAACGCTTTGCACTGGTTGTGTTTATGTAAATCAGGCACCAAGGTGCATTTTCAGCACTCCTTTCGGCATGAAATCGAGGGTACGTTTCTACCCGTTTAGACCACCTCTCACTGCAAGCCCAAGCACAAAGCAGATTTTGCTTCTTTAGTGCACACAGAGACCACTGCAGGAGATATGAGCTTTGTTTCTTCCATTTAAATTTTTACATTTCATCCATTACAGCACCTAAACATGTTTAAATCTCAATTTTTAGCCAGATGAGGCTTCACTTTATTAGATTCTAAGTTATTGATGAGGTTTGTGTCCTTGAATCCTTCAGCCATTATACAGCAGCAATGCTTCTTTCCATCTGTATCTTCTGATTTGCACATGTTGAACAGCATGTGTACATTGATAATTGATGCACCATTATCTCACAAAATAGGGACAAGAAATTGTATGTTTTTTCTACACAACAGGAGAGCTGCCACATGTAGACAAGATGGAAGACCCCAATCATTTGCAGCACTGGTCACATCCAACTACAAACACTTTGCCCTCTTAATAAAAAAATATATATTTTCTGTCGTGTAAACTGAATTACTTTAGCAGAACTATCTCAGACAGCTGAGGGCAACCTCTCTCTATCAATCACTTAATTAAGAAAATACAGACATTATTATAAAACAACGTAGGTTACTGTAATCTCATTGCCTCTGGAGGAGATTCCACCTCCTGATAATGTGTTCATCCTGCTTGGTGCCAGGACAGCACTTCTGTCTTTGGTCACCAGACTTCAAAAGTAATTGGAGTGTAAGGTCTCTATGTGAATGTGTGGGGCTATGTGTTTAGGAGAGAGTACATGACAGAGATGGAGAGACAGAGAGAAGGGGGGGGGGGGTGACAAAGCAGCACAAATCGAATACCAAACAGCTCAAAATCCGCAGCTATGTGCATACGTGTGTGTGTGTAAGTTTGTCACTAGTTTGCTGCCTCAAGACATAATCGCTGAGAGAGGAGTGATCTGAGTGTGCGTGTGTGTACGTGCGTATAGTACTGATGAGATACTAATGTTACCAACGACACATTTAACACAATTTTACATCAAATATTAAAGCTGAAGCCATAATTCTGTATAATCCAAGGTGAAAATGTACAGACATGTTTTCATTTGTTTCCCAACATCAAAGATTCATGTTGAGCTCCTTGCTTCAGAGGAACTAAACACTTCCCGCTGCCACATCGGAGATCTTCAAATCAGAAACTCTAATTATTAGGCTGAAGCTATCAGCAAAGCACATTTATCTGGTCCTTTAGACAAATCAGCAAACTAACTATTGTTATGCTGCATTTGCATCATGGCAGGAAATTAAAAGATTTTCTTTGGGGGATTGGAATTTTTTTGTACAACATTATAAGCAATGAGCCCAAACGAAATGTAAAATATACAAAGAGAATTCCCACTATAGCAGTTGACTCGCATATGTTGGGTATTTTGATTGCCTTTGCTTCTATTCCTACATATGGTTGTGAAATTTTATATACTTTTGTATTATTGTTGCATTATTGCTTTATAGTTAATGCATGGTTAAATGATCTCCTACAGTATTCATACAGCAAAGATCCACTGCCCCTGTGAGGATCAATAAAGTTTCATATTGTCTTATCTCATCTTATAAACTCAGCAGCATCTGCAGACTTAGCTTGGAGCTGTTGTCCATTTTACTGTCATCTACTGGCATGTCGCCGACACACCCAAATAGCTCCCCTGCAGGCACATGCAAGCGTATTTGTAGACTGTGTTCTTGCCCATCAGCTGGAAATCTGTCGTTGTGCTTAAAAAAAAAAATCAGAAAACGTTGAATGATTCTCATTTTCAGAGGAAGATGGAGAAAGAAGGACCCGTGAATGGCGTGTAAAGCATGGGTGAGCCGATAATAGAGGTATTACATGAAAAAAGGAGACTAATATGATATAAAAGTGACAAGCATAACATAAAAAGGGGATGGATAAAATCTAAAAAAACAGGTACATGAATGGGCAAAAGTAGTAAAAAGAGTGAGGATGAAGGTTTTTCTTCCTGAAATGTAATTTGCTGACTCAACTGTGGTAATGATGCAACAGTGAGGCACGTCCACAGGACAGCGGACAGCCCACAGACCCTTCCTTTCTCTTTCCATCCCTCTAACAGTGTAATTACCATTCATCACAAGCGCATACTGTATGGGCAAGGATTGTCATTCTGTTTGAGGCTTGAGATCAACGTCGTGTTTGTTTGTCTCCGTGCTGCTCATTTCTACCACTAATGACTTAGCTGGCTCTTCACAGATGATGCGAATAATGGGCCTGTCATTGTCCAAACTTAGGAAAAGTCCTCTAAGAGAAATCACAGTCATGTCACTTCTTCAACTCCCAATTCTTCCTCCCTCCGTTCTCTCGCTTTCATTATGCCATTTCGATATCCTACAGATCAATTTCCATTTATCACATCCACCAAACGTTGTCATCGGCGTCAGCTTTCCATTTGTCAGACACAAACTATCTCTCCCTCTCTCTCCCCTTGCTGTCCTCGCTGTCACCTTCCCTCTTCCCCTTCGCCCTGACCTCTCCGCTCACTTTCCATTCCCCTCATTTATGTCAGGCTGTTGACACACTGTTTGAGAGCAGAGATTAGCATTGTGTTTGTTTGTCTCTGCGAGCGCCTGGATTCATTTCTCACACTAACGACCTAGCTGGTTATTAATGGATGATAGCAGTAATGGAGCTGTCACTTTCAAAACTCATACTCTTCTGTTTGGCCGCCTCTCTGCGTTCTACTGTTCCTTTCATTTCGATCTATCCTGCTGCTTTGTGCGCCGTAATGCACATGGTCGCATTAATATTTCACCACTATCTCTTGTGCTCTGCTGTACATGTACATTCTCAGAGTTACATACATGCACATACAACGACTTGCGCTACAGCTATTCCTGTTTGTTGTGTTGTTACTAAAACAACAAGAGCACCATAAACAAAGCATGATTTCCTGCGGTGTATGCAATTAGCAGGGCTCTACATGTACAGTGTGGCTCCATCTAAACAACTAAATTTGTTTTAAAAAAGCACCATTACTTGTCTACATGTGCACAAGCTTAAAAAAGGCTCATATCAACAGTAATTGGATGTTGATATGGCACTGATGGTTCAGAAACAGCAGGGTGGTTCCGATACTGAAAACGCAGAGTTAGTAAAAACAATCATGAGGTGCATGAAATTGTTTATGTAGCAGTAATAAGATTCTGGTATCAATCTTTAATGAGTTAAAAGGACAGTTCAACATTTTGGCAAATTGGCCCATTGCCATAAACCCTATAGCCTTAGGAGTAGGTTTGTTACCTTCACAATCCAACAACTCCACAACGATCTCGTGGACAAGTTGTGACCTGCACATTCACCACGCTATGAGATAATAACAGAACGTTACAAGATGGAGTTGTTTTCTAAGTAAATTCATGAAAAACTGCTGATGCGCGTTCCGGTCGGGGGCAGTTTTTCGGCAAGCAGTCTCTGCATTTGATGAGGGAAACCAAGAAATCCCATTAGCCTCCGTAGTGTAGCTCTGAGCAGCTCGCGGCTCTGCTCCGCAGTTCTAGAAATAGCTTGAACCGACAATTAAAGGTAACAAAACCTACTCCTAAAACTATAGGGGCCAATTTGCCAAAATGTACAACTACTGTATCCCTTTAAACATGATGCTATTTCCAGATATAATAAACAAAGCTATTTGCGTAAAGCTAATCTTGTGTTTTCACATCATTTTTTTCCATACACCAAATCTGGGAGTGGTCTGGGGTTTAGCCTCTCACACATGACCTTTTAACATGTGGGCTGAAGGGGGCAGGGAGGGACCAAACCACAAACCCACTGAACAAATGACTCTACTGTAACACCTTAGCGACACTACTCAGGTACAGTATCAAAGTGATGGAAATTTTATATTTCTGTGACATGAATGTAGAAGGAGATAATGCCGCGGGTTAGGGTATGTATGAAAAGTACAGCAAGAGTAACCCCAAGCTTTGATAACGACTTTCTGTTTTCACATCCATCCAGAAAAAAAAGGTGAGTTTTTCACAGAAGCAAAATAAAGAGGCTCCACTTGAGAAAAAAATTTACAGCATGCTGGTTCAGCCTGTGCTCCAGAGGTACGCATCGAGCTGCTGAGAGGTGGTTATAACAAGCACTCAGACATAAATAATTAAAAATTGCAAAAGTGCTATGTTTACTCTTACACCTTGTTCGAATCTCTGTAAGGATTAAGAACCAGCTCAGGTTCAGTGTCTTTACAGTGACCTTATCACATTTTAATACAGATTTACCTGTTCTATCAATAGTGGAAAACAGAGATCAGGTAAGATACAGAAAAGAAACAGAATAATATGTTGTAAATGCACAAGCACACACAGGTTTTGTGCACAAGTAAATGTTCAGAAGCTAAAATCACTGCATGGCTGCAGAGAAAACTAAAATGTGCTTTTCCATCACATCGCCATCTGGTCCAAAGATATTAGGTATTCCACTGCCTTTATCACCACACACAAACACACACACACACACACACAGCTGTGATCAAATATGTGTGTGTTGTCCTGTTGCTATAGTTATTAGGCTATAGCATTAAAGTAATCAGACCACACCTCTTTCACCTGAACATGAACCTTTTCTGATGGAAAGTGTTAGCTATACGTTTTGTTACACACATGCACACATGCTACACACTTCCACTAAATGTTGTAGCTTGGACCTTAAAACCCGAGTCAGGGATATCACAGTCTGGAAACTCTGACCCTTTCACACTCCTGCTGAGTGTCCTTGTTAAACCAGAGAGGGGGAGGAAGTGTGAGAAATGTGAATAAGGGACACGCACACACACATCCGCACACACTCTTTTCTGTAAGACAACTGTTACGTCCTCAAAGTAATAAAAACTATAAGGCTCAAACACAAAGAGAAGAGCAACATATAAAAGAAGGACACCAACAAAACACTTAACTTTGAAACAAATAGTCTTCGCTTTATTAAATTGAAATGTGCAATCAAAAGCAACAAAACACAGATCGAACTCAAAGAACTCAACAGGACTGTTGTAGGTGCCGGCTAAACAAAACAAAAGGAGGATGGTTGACAGAGAGCGACCCAGCAGTGGGCCATAGGACCCCCACCACCTTCCACTAAGGCTGCCTGATCCAAAAGAATGAAACAAAACCAAAAATGGGACCACCGCTTGCCTACACCCCAAACTAAAACAACAAAAGCCCAGCAATCTACATGCACAGGGAGGGAAATAAACAAACGGGAAAAGAAGACACTTGGAGCTGAGAGCGAACCGAATTAAACAAAGGAGTAAGAAAACAAACAAACCTCCTCCCGCGATCAGTGTGTGCCAGCCCCCTGCACCTCTTTCTGCTTCTCTAAATACCCACAGCTCCTCAGGTGTGAGGGAGAGACACAGAGAGAGAGACAGAGGGAGAGAGAGGCTGCACTATTAACCCCTTTAAGTCATTATAATAGCCGTCACCCAAATATTCCTTTTAGCAAATTAACCAAACAATATGATTATGCCAGACTGGAGCAGACGTGGTTAAAGCTACAGTGGTCTAGTCGAAGCAGGGTCCCAGTTTTCATCAGGACTGTTCAGAGCCTCACAGAATGACTCCCCCCTCCAGGGATCCAACAATCATCATGGGAAGGTAGAGTAGTTCCTGTATGCCAGGAAGCAAAACGACTAAAGTTCGGCTGACAGAATCTCAGCTCTAACAAACAGCATGCTGGGTGCCATATGGGCACAAACACACACGTACACCCCCACCCCCCAAACACACACACACAAAAACACTGGTATACGTAATGATAAAAAGTAAAAAGTACTTTCACTGAAATTGAGGAGCAGAAACTCTCACCCACTCTCTCTTTCTGAGAAGCCAGACAGAGAAAGTCAGAGTGGGTTTGTACTGGCTGTTTCTATTTAAATGTCAGAGTTCTCACCATGAAAAGCTGCAGTAATAAAAGTAAGAACACATAGAAGTAAGAGGTCATGAACTTTTTTAGTTGAGTGTGTGTGAGTGTCTTCTACAGTGGGTTCACACTTGTTGTTGGTAACCTGAAATACAATCATTGGAGGACCATTAAACTGTATGAATGAGATGTCAACCCAATAATATACAGTATATCGTATACCGGTATACAATACTCACATGCTTATATGTTTATATAGGATACACAACTTGTCAAACCAGTGTGGTTTGGCGGTATTTTGATATTGAAAATGAAAGTATGGTTGTATGTCGACTGTGTCATCATGGCAATTCTGACTGTTTTCTTAGTCTAAATTTAATATTCACTGTAATTGATGGGTAAAGCAGTTGTTACAACCTTGGAAAAGACACAAAATAAAGTTTCACATTCTATCCAGCCAGTACTTAAAGCAGACCAAAAGTAGCTCAGTCAAGCTAACATTAGCACTAATCACAATGGGAAAGACCTTGTTAATGTTGAATCATTAAAAGCAGCAGCTGCTGCGACTACAGTGAGCTATAATCTGTCTTCTGTCATGATGTGCAGCTCAGTCCACTCCTTGTATTCACTCTTTTAATTTTCCTCTAAAAGTAAAGCATCATGATTTGCCTGACAAGTCCATAATGTGAAAAGGGGAGCACTAGCACTTTCTTTTATAATTCTTTATCTTATTTGATCATAGACATGAAACGATCTAATTTTGGGTGATTTCATTCTGCCTATCTTCCACCATATATGCTGATTAAAATACATCTGTGATAAGCCAAGGTCACCTGATAATACCGGCCGATCGGCGTATCAATTAGGCTCTACAGCAGTTCAAATGAAAAGTTCTTGCTAACTGAATCCCATAATGGTACCAATTTAAATGGCGCCACCTAAAGTGAAGCCATGTCTGCCAGTATTGGCAGGGATGGACCTGTTTTATCTGTCAGTTCCAGATAAAAGAAGCTCCCACTATTGATCAGCAGCATCCCAGTTCACCTTATTATCCAACTCAGAATCCATGAGAAAAGTCACTGGGAACCTGCCAAAGGCTGGTGCTTTCAAGGTTAGAAGTCCGCACACACACACGCACGCACGCACGCGCGCGCGCGCGCGCACACACACACACACACACACACACACACACACACACACACACACACACACACACACACACACACACACACACACACACACACACACACACACACACACACACACACACACACACACACACACACACACACCAGACAGAGAGAAGAGGGGAGGGGAGGTTTAAAGAGACAGACTTTTTTTCCATGTGGCCTACTGGGTGCGTGGCTCATTAAAGTGTGATTGAAGCTGCAGCTCAGAGTCTGACTCAGATGAGTTTAATTAAACCTGTCAAACAATTCTTGTGTCATCCTCCAACATGCATATGCATAAATGTATTCATTTCCACACACCCACATATACCCCTATCCCTATCTCTCTCCCTCTTCCATAAATTAAAAGTAGGACATACACATAACCAATCCCCATTTGTTCATCTCAAAGACATGACTGCCCATTTGGCCTCATTATTCTTCCCATGTCTTTCCCCCCGCCCACTGCTTGATTACCAAGATGGCCCCCGTCAAAACGTGCAACGTGACTGTATCGCTGTGATCATACAGACGTGGGAGATGGAGTGAAAAAATGAGGAAGGTGAGTTCATCACTCTGTTTGTTATTAAGTGGGAGGGTTTCCAGTCATCAGAAAAGACCCAGAGCTACAGACCTTTGCCAGAAAATAACGCTGAACTGCTAAATGCTAGAACATGAACAATGAGCTGTTCTACACTGTAGCACATTATGTTCACATACAATACAGGGCTTTTCTTCCTGCACTTGCTGCAGCCCCCTCTGTGTAAAGGCAGCTGTCTTTGGGCTTTTGAGCTGTGACCTTAGATGAATAAAACATAAAGTAAAGATTCAAAGTTTACAGATGTGATGGAGAATGGCATTTACCAAAGTTTTGTAGCAATAATAGACATTTTCAGGACTTTACGCTGAATGCAAAGAGACTAATAATCATATCAGGTCATCTTTGGATCTATCTGAAAATCTACAGACACAATGTAAATGTAACTGTTTCACATTCACGTAGAGAACTGTACACGACAGACAAACAATGACTCAAATCCTTGTAGGGCTGTCTCTAAATAATTTGGTTGTGTTATTTTATTTCATTTACTTGTAAACAAACCAGCTGATATCCTCTGGTGTAAGATGTCATTTATCTGGATTATGACTCTGAATAAAACAAACCTTGTCAGATTCCAAATCCTTCGAGATTTGTGAGTGTTTGCTCTGCAGATTGTGTTATGAAAATGTGGACATGCAAGCTTAGCACCAGTGTTGGATGCTGAAGTAGCTGATGCTGTTGGCTTACTGTTCATGTACTTAAGTATCGAGGTACATAAGGAGAAAATCCCAGTTAAATTGTGGTTTAAACCCGTTTCTGAATCCTAATCAATTTTGAATTGACTTTTAAATGAGGGTTTCTCCTTCAACCTGTATCCTTTATGTGTTCAAAATTAAAAAGTTTAAATAGGATATAAGGGATAAAAACACCATCTGGCTTAAATCACATGTCTCACCGGATTTGAAAGTCAGCCTGAAACAGGACGTCCAGCCAGCTGTTACACTGACAACTCTGTGGCATCTGACTGGAGAGTGGTTGTGCAGTGCCAGAGAAAATGGGTGTGATGTTGGCAGTGACGAGCAACAACCAGCTCCACCATCACTGTCATCCAGCTCAACAGAGGTCCATCCTTAGAGCAGAACACCCTGTCCAATATTGTTTTTATCCACGTGAACTTTTCATTTCTGACCTTTGACACGCAGCAGAAATTACTCACTCACCACTCTGACAGCAGAAACGCAGCAACACAGAGCCTAACAATAATCTGGATTCCTATCCATTAAAAGTGAACAGCAAAAAAAAGAAGAAGGGGTGCTGGCCATGGTGCTGAATGCCCTGGATTACAGCTGAAGGACTCAGATAAAGTTGTGGTGGAGGACAACATTTCTTCCCAACCTTGCCACATAAAGGACTTACTTACATTACATAAGAGGATATCTTATGTAATTCAAATAGTTTTCTTTAATATCTCTTTCTTGCATTTTGTTTGCAGATGTGTTAGCAGTATGGCTCTATGTGCTGCAGTGTCAGCCTGTTTGCTGATTGGTCCATTACTGAAATATCTTGAGAACTATTGGATGGATTGAGATTTGATATAGATATAGGCTATTGACTGACTTTTCCTCTTATGCCAACAGCTCGTTGATATTTTCCATTTTCAGAAACATGTCTTAACACCGACTGCCACAAAATATGGCACTGCGATTCATGACTCCTTCAGAATTAATTAGAATAACTTTGTTCCTTTAACTTTTTATCTTTCATCACCGGGTCAAATCTTTACTATGTCCAATGTGTTGATTGAGGACCAAAGACCTGGAAAAGTAATTACATTTGCCATTAGCATCAGATGTAGTTCATGCAAATTAGCCATTCAAATGGATGCTGCAATGATATGCATAATAATAGAACACCCAATATAAACAATTCCTCATACAGAAACTCTTTGAAAGAAGAAGTAATGCTTGGTAGTAGATACAGTGAGTCTTTAAAGAAACTAATATGTGGCTAGCTATATTACCCATAGGGCTATTGGTTTATCTGTACGCAAACACATACGGAGAGCCCGTGACTGTACATGCAGTATTCATTCAACCCCTCAGGGCTCAACTATTCGTTGCCATTACCTACAATTCCCAAAAGGTTTGACTGTCATAAACAAGAGTGCAGCAGGGAGTTACTTAGCTGCAGAGAATGACAAAATGATGCAGTAAGGAATATGGAAAGGCTCTAAAAGCTACAAGGAACAGATCTGCCACATCTTTGCGTCAATCTCTCCCCTTCCCTTCTCACCCCTCTCACTCGGTCTCTGTGTCTCAGTCTCCCAGGAGCATCACATGAGCTGCAGAAGCAGAAACCTCCTGAATTATTGAAGCAGACAAGACATCTCTCAAACCCACACACACTCTCACACACAAACAGTAACTGTATCCCTGCCCTCAGGGGGGAAATGAGATAATGACGAATTCAATCTGACATGGTTTTAGAGACCATAAACATCAGAGTGTGAGAAGGGGAGAAAAAAGAGAAAGGGGGGGGGGGGGGGCTGACACTGATCGAAAGGAGGACTGTTGGAGGTGTGAAAAAGAGAAACCGCCTGCCTCTGATTTATTTCACACGGTGACACTCAGGGCCGGAGTGGCTACTTTCACATGGGATCCGAGCGAGACTGGCCCGCTTGTAAATAAAATCTGCTGCATTACAAAATTGATTAGACTGCCTCCATTGCACAATATGTAGAGACATGTGGTTTGAATGCTTTTTGTATGATCATCTGCATGAGCTATCTCCATCCACAAAGCAATGATTGCATCCATCATCTCAGTAACAGCTACTATGATTACAGGGATCAAGCACAGACGGACACATACAGTACAATCAATCAAAGCATGAAGCTTCTTTATAAATCAAAAGATATAACCTCATTGCACGACAGTGAAGAGGGAAAAGTGTTTGTCCAGAGTGTGGCAGCAGCACATTACAACACACAAAAGGGAAAATAATGATGAATGTGGCAAAATAAAATAAACACTAATAAATATTGAAATGTGTCATACTGTTCACATTCATGATAATTACCCCTCACCTTATACAGTATGTGCATAGTTTTGTGTTTATTTTCTTACTAGAGCACAATCAAAACACGTCTTTGCTGTTTGGGTGTGCATGTGAGCATAGTGTTCGTGTTAGTATGTTGATGCCAGCATTTAGTTAAAAGTACAAAAGGAGGAAAATGAAAGACAATGACACCAAACCAAATGAATACAATCCAGACTGATCAAGAAGATTATTTTGCATGTCTCTCTTCTAACTTCAAAATCATGTCATGTCTTGATTCCCAAATCCCTCAATTCTGACCTTGTATTCATCGGTGTAATACAGTAGGCTATGTACTTTCTCATATATGATGTCAGTAACATTATAGTCCAGGTTCATCAACAGTATGAACATCAGGCATGAACCAAAGACCTCACAGTCTCAACACAACAATACTTTGAATGTCCCAAGAGGGCTGCTATGGTTAATCTCCGCTCATACACTCAACCTATAAAAGAGCTTACTCAAAGACAAATCAAACACTGACATACAAAGTGATGTAGAGGGAGGGAGCCAAACCTCGAGGAAGGAAATCTGATCACACATACTAGAACTTGCACACAGTGGGGGTGACAGCTTCATTAATAGCAATGATAACAGAAACACCCACACAAACACATACAAAACTGCTTTGACATATATGCATCTATATATATTTTTTTCTTTTTTACTGACATTCAGAAATGATGATCAAAACAATATATGCATGGTTTATGCATGAAACTATACAGTTTTGCTCATACTGACATTTTGACCGACACACACACACACACACACACTGATATCCTCCCCTTTCAATCAAACCCAGCTGCTACAAACGATGGAACTACTACATTATTATAGACATATGTTGACAGAAAGCTGGCTGCCTGTCATTAGTCTAAAGTAGATTTTCTAACAACGCTGGCAGACATCCATGAAGATGGAATATGGTGGAAATACAGGGAGGACAGCTTGAGGCCATATGGATCAGAACCACATGCAGGGTAACGGCATATTAATACTGGAAATTAAATTTGGAATGAATTTGTGTTAATGTTGAAATGATTAGCCAATAAATCAATTAGACGATCAACAGATGTGAACTTCCACTGGTTCTACACTTAAAATGTGAAGATATTTGAGGTTTCTCTATTTATCATCATTATAAAAACTGAATATTGGCGCATGACTGTACTCAGTCTCGGACTTAACAAGAATTACACAGCACCTCAAATTCTTTCATGACATTCATTAATTCATTGGTGTTTTATAGACTCAATGACTAATCAGTTTCTTAAAAAAAAAAAAAATAGTTGTGACCCCGTTATAGTTTTAAGGTGAAAAAGCAATGTGTTGGGTTTCCCTTTTGGTACAGATGAATAAAGTAGCCTACTATAGGTAAGGGTTATTCATATAGTATATAAAACTCAGACATATCAAAATGCTAACATTTGCTACATAGCACATTTCACCCTAGTAATGTGTGTTAAATTGTGCCATAATAGGCATGAATTTATGAGGTTTGTCCAAAAGGTGCTTTGTGAAGTCATTGTGACCTTGACAATTTACCTTTTCACTTGCTTGGAGGAATAAAAGTCCAAACCAAAACCCCAAAATGAAAAAGGCTGAACCTGGATTCATCCTCTGTCTGGAGCCACAAATGCCTGAACAAAGGTTCATAGCAAAAACTCTAAATTAATTCAATAACTAACAGATTCAAAGCATCTGTCCATATCACCAAGATACAATCAGTAGTACAGTACATTCATGGAACTAGCATGACTAGTAGTCCAATACTGCTATGAGCCATTTCCATTCATTGATCTGCAACATGTTCCACAATGATAAAACACATCCAGAGACATTATCAGGACAAATAGCCTGGCAAAGCCCAACTGGTAGGCAGATGTTAGACAACAACACACTAATATCTACTAGGGCTGTCAACGAATATTCTAAATTCGAATATATATTCGAATATTAAAAAAAACACGAGATTCGAATGTGAAAATTAATATTCGAATATTAAATAAACAGTGGGGAAAAAAACGAAAAAAGAAAAAAAAAGGCCTAAATAAAACAGCGGGCGCACTGTATGATGGCCGGGCTCATCGCTCATTATTTATAATAGCCAACTGCACAACTGAAAATATTGTAGCGACCCCGCAGTAATGTTGTTGTTATGATGTCTGTGATTTCTGACTGACTGTGCGGGCAGGTAGCGTATGGTTGGATGAGAAACGGGGCCGGGGTGAGTGTGAGGAGGACAGAGTCCTGTGTGTGTGTGTGTGTGTGTGTGTGTGTGTGTGTGTGTGTGTGTGTGTGTGTGTGTGTGTAGGTGAGTAACACAAACTTATCTGACAGCTCTCACTTTTTCCTCTGCTCCTCCTCACACTCACCCCGGCCCCGTTTCTCATCCAACCATACGCTAATAGTCAGTCAGAAATCACAGACATCATAACAACAACATTACTGCGGGGTCGCTACAATATTTTCAGTTGTGTTTTAACATAACTCAGCTTCTGCAAACGGAGTTCTGCATGTGGATGCAGCAGCTGCTCTGCTCTCACCCGCGAGGCTCCAGCAGCTCGGAGCTGAACCAGGAAGCTCTCAGCCGACTGTCCCGCCCGGTCTTCATCTGGAGCAACACCGTGTCCTCCCCAAAGTCCTCCCGCGGTAAAATGTGATGGTCTCTGGGCCAAAGCAGACCGGCATCACCGACCCGAACCACAGAAGGACCGCGACCACCGGCGGGACCGGTGTTCATGAGCTACCCACAGACACACAGCTGAGTGGCCGAGGCGCGGCACGGAGAAATGCCCCCCCCCACCCCCTCCCCTCGTGCACCGGAGCGCCCACGGAATCGGCACCGCTTCAATCACTGAATGAAGCCTGTCTATACAGACAAGAGTCGGGACCTTTAATTGCTCACACAAGTTAGAGGGGGCGGGAGAGCCGCGAGCCAGTTCATTTTGTAATGTCCTGGGCATTGTCAAAGATGTTAAAATTGAAAAAAAAAAAAGCCTATACAAGTAGTACTAGTTTGTCCACCTGTTGGCATAATGCGCAATTAGATATTCGAATATATTCGAATTATGTGTTATTTTTAGAACGAATATTCGAACGTCATTTTGGAGCAATTTTGACAGCCCTACATGGTATATACTGTATATAATCGCCCCAGGGACTGTGGGTCAGTAAGGGCAAAACACACTTGTGCAGTAAGGGATCCAATTCCTCTTTTCTAGAGACCAGAGTTTGTCAGGTATTAATAATGGTACTTGTTTAAAAAATGTATCTGACTTATAGACTATAGCTCACAATAAGAGCAAATCTAAAAACAGAAATAGTGATAAGGTATTTCAGGAGCCCCGAGAGTCAACATACTGCAACAGAAGACAAAACACAAGCAAACTCCTCATTTATCTGACAACACGGGCACTGAATTTAGGAACAAAGTATGCAGCAAATTGTGAAAGCACAACGACATACAGAAATGACAACCCAATGCTGAAATGCGGCAGACTAGAACTGAAACATTTCCAGAGGACATACAAATAATGAACACTGCTAGAACATGTGTGTTGTTGCCATGGTTTTTTATGTCTCTATCTGTGGAAAATCGGCCAAAATATCTTTCACCCCATTTTCTTTTATCACTTAATGAGTCGCTTTTCGTCCCACATATCCGCCGATAGCCCTGCAGTGTTTCAGTAACTATTTAGTTGTGTTTTTTTTTTTTAAATTAAGATGTTCCATTTGCCTGTGTTTCGCCCACTTGAATGCATTTTTCTTTCTTTTTTTTTTAGCTGCACTGCATTGAGCTCTCAGGGCCGTGGAAGGTTTCTCTGTCCTGGCAAATCTTTAAACAAAAGCAGACAATCAGACAGCATCTCTTCAAAAGACTCAACAGCTTAGCAGGAGAGCTTCATATCAGCACCAAATAGACTAACAGAAAGACAATCCCCACAGAGAGAGGAGGCAATGTGGAGGGCCTGCCATGAAAACATTGACTGAAACACACATCCACACCCACACACACACATCCACACACACACGTCGTATTGATGATGGATTCCACATTTCTCTGTCTGTCCATCTGTTTTGCCCACAGTCTTGATAGGCTTCACATTAAAGCTCCTTCTTTCGTCTTTTTTTCCCATTTCCTGTTTCTTATCGTCAGCCAGAATTACACTGGCAATCTTTTAGCTGTTTGTCCTTTAGATGCTTTGTCTTTTTCCGTTTTATCCTTCAACGCACACACACCTCATAACCTATTTATCCTGGTCATAGGGGACAGTGACCTTTGTCTACCCTGCAACCAAATTGTCCTCCAGCGTATTTGTGTGCGTGTGCTTGCATCTGTGTTTGCGTGTGTCCTTTCTGCCTTTTCACACTCTCATTGATTATAGCAAGGCTCCAATCAGGTTTACCAAGCCTTGTAAATTTACTGATCAATCTCCCCCAAGAGCCTCAGGGTGGATGGAAAGCTATGTGTGCGTGTGTGTGTGTACAGCGACCGTGGTATGAGAGACATGAACATTTTCCACCAGTCAGTTTAAAGAGGTATTACCTCACACAGAAAAAAGTATTTGTCCCTCTCCACACACACACACGCAGACACACACACATACACACATAGACAAAATCACAATCCTTCAGTGCAGAGATTGGAATCAGCATTTTCTCAGTTGAAATCAATAGCTCAGTGAGAAATATGCATAGAGAAGGAGAGCATGCAAAGCAGGGAAGGGATGAAAGGAGCAGAAAAGCGTGCAGGAGAAGGTTTATTTTGAAGGGCACCGTTTCATTGGGAATAAGTCGAGTATAAAACGAGAGACAGGAGAGCCAGGAGACAGAGGAGATGATAAAGGGTCTAAAGAGAAGGTATAGAAGGAGCTTGAGAGGAGAAAGAGAAATGGAGGACAGAGCAGGAGAGCGATAAGAAAGACTGGCAGCTGTTCATCCAAGTCTCCACTTAATTGATGGAAATACTGTGAGTCATCTGGGGAATATTCACTCAGAGGGTGTGCGTGTGCGCATGTGTGTCTATGAGCGAAGGTGAAGGTGACTCCAGGGTTTGTCTTGTCTAAGCTGCTTCTCTAAACCACACCCAACCCTTCCCCCTCAGCTGTACAACCAACCAATCACTGCACGCACACACACACACACACACACACACACACACACACACACACACACACACACACACACACACACACACACACACACACACACACACACACACACACACACAGAGCAGCACAGACATAGATATAACAGAAGACCACCAGTTAATTTAGATGCAGTGGGAAGCTCCCAGGTGTGAATCTGTTTGCTGGGAGGTGGAGCGGAGCTGGAAAAGAACATGCATGGTCAGCAGAACTCCTTCCTTCATAAATGCAAAGGGGAAAAACATGTAATACAACCTACCAGAGCAGCCAGGTTTAAACTGAAAATAATAGCAACACTGCAGACAATTCCAGAGCTGAGACACAACTCATCTCAAAAATTCTTCTTGCACATCCACACCTGTACACACACACGCGCATGCCACGCACACATACAGTAGTCCTCTTGTTTTCATAAAGAGAGACAGCGGGGGTCTGTGACTGGCAGCCCCAGAGAGACCGTCATGTCGGGAAAAGAGAATACTGCTGATAAAAGATGACAACATTTAATTCTCACCATGAGACAGAGCTGAGACAGGCTGCACGCTCCAACACACACTGTTACATTGTAAGCACACACACACACACACACACAAACGCAGAGCAACTTACAACTCACTAAGATTTTCAACACCAGGTGCAGCAACCAATGAATAGTGTGAACAATCCTGTATATGAGGCAATATGCAGCAGACAAGCAGTGGCCCACTCAAATAACATTGTGTGCATGTCTGCATATGACAGCATGCAAACAGGGCGGAAGACAGGATTTTGAAAAGAAAAAAGGAAAAGTAGGGGAAGGAGGATTGGGACAAGAAAAGCCTCTTTTAGGAGAAACAAACAACGGGCTCAGAAGAGTGGAAACAACTTTTCAACCTCTTGAGGATAAAAGTGGGGCTGCCTGAATGCCGATGACAGGTTTTTTGTTGCTCTTTGCAGACAAAGAATCTGACAAGACATGGAGAGGAGAGGAGAGGAAAGGAAAGGAGAGGAGAGGATAGGAGAGGAGAGGAGAGGAGAGGAGAGGAGAGGAGACAAGTCAGTGCATGTGATATTTAACAAAAGATGCTAAAGCTCAAAACAGAAACAAACAGAAAGCTTAATTTTGTTTTCATAAAATTCCACTAAGAAATCTGATAAAAGTAGATTGCAGATCAGTAAATATCTGATTTAAAATTAAGTGAACAAGACCTCATGTGACCAGGCTTGAGATGGCAACTTTCAGTGCATGATAGTTACACACATTGAAGAGATCTGTTTCCTTCTCACTTCTCTACAAACATATTTAACAGTAATTAAACTTCTACTCCTGTTATACTGACACTAATGCTTACTGTACATTTACCTCAATACAAACTGCCCAGTAATTTCCATTGCACAACATAAATCCACCAATAATAGGCTCCCTCAGGCCAGAACAGCAGAACTGGCCAGAACCAGCCTGCTCAGCAATCCACAGACCAGTAGCTCCTATCACTACTGTATAAAAAGTAATTATACACAGCTTTTCAAACTGTTGTTATCCAAAGCAATACATTATTGTATTATCCCTGCAGTGTAAAAATAGTTCCAATAATAATCCAAATGATTATCATACGGTAGCTCCTCAGTTGGCAGCAGAGGGCACATACAATTGAGGTGAGCGGTTTCGACAAGGTGAAGTAATTAGACGCATAATTTACAAACAGTGAAGGACCATAATTATCCACTAAAACTGTTTATTAAGAACACTTCAGTGTCCTCGGATTCACTCAACTTTTGTAAATAGGCCTATACACTGGCAGCATTTCTGCGCGAGCCAAACTTGAGTTCCTCCATGGATCCAACCCTGACATTACCTGATTTGGATTGCTTATTAAGACGTTCTGTTGTTACTGCTGAAGCTAGTTCTACCGCTGTTCCAGCTCAGCTCCACATACTCACTCCTGTCCTGACCAGAATACTTTTATGTAGCCAGCAACACAAGGCAGCTGCAGCAGACTTACAACAAAGTTGACCTGCCTGAAACAGAAACACAGTCCAACTCAGCTGCTGCATACAAATGTGTGTGTGTGTGTGTGTGTGTGTGTGTGTGTGTGTGTGTGTGTGTGTGTGTGTGTGTGTGTGTGTGTATTCACTGCAGCTATGCTTTATTTGCATAAAAGCTCATGAAAATTAAAGTGGTGATTGTACCCTAAGGAAAATTGAAATAGCGTTGGTATAAATAACAACAAAAAGTGATTTGGCAAAGGAGCAACAAAGGTGGTTTAGCAAATTTAAGGATTAAGAAACATTTTAATTGGTCGTAAACATTTAGATATCCTCTAACAAGCTGAGCTCCATCTGCAAGGAAACAAGACGATGCGCTGAAAAAACAAAATAAAACTCCATCAACAATGAGGTTGAGACCAAATCAAATCCAGACATTTAGACAACAATGGCTGGTGTTAGACAAGACCACAGCCAGTAAGTTTGTATCTACAGGAGGTATACAAACAACAGTTAGACATCTGCTTTTCTCTTTTGATCAAAGAAAAAATGTTTATCCAAAAAGAATAGCTTTAATTTTGACTGTATATCGTCCTTCAGCAGAAGTGACACCGCCTCTCTGCCTGCACTGTACTCATCTTCCAACACATACGGTCCAGTTGTTAGGAATATAACCAGGTAAATGTATAAATCCAATCCCACTTTCCTTATGCTTTCAAGACAAGCCACCTGAACTCTGACTGTTAAACTATTGCACCAGCTCCCCTGCCACCAAACGGACGCTCATGCATAATGCAGGAGGGAGCAAGTGGCTCATCAACAGGGATGCAGAGTGAAACATGGCAGGCAGAGGAGAACAGCAAAGAGGAGGAGTCATGGGTGAGGGCAGAGGGAGCGGGAGGAGGAGGTAGATGGAAAGGGGCTATGGTTGAGGAAGCACAGGGTCATCTCACTGCTCCAGAGACAGAGGAAGAAAATGGGAAGAAGAGAGAAGCACGGACGGTAAAGAGCATGGAGTTCATGATGGGTGAGAGCTGAGAGGTGAGACTGATTGAGTGGCAGACATGAAGCACACTGTTATACGTACATACATGTGTTCAGGGTGTAGAGGATAATAATGGATTAAAATGATGACATCAAATCAACTTATTGGCTATTTGACAACCTGTGATTGGCCGGTTTGCAAACGTGAGTCATAGGAGCACTCGCACTGTGGAGCTTTGATCTGAATTTTCCCAGGTTCTTAATTAGCGTGTGCTTGATCATGGATGAGTCGTAACAGTATGATTAAGGACCAACCGTTTTTCACTGATGACCAATGATTTCACCACAAGCTTTTCATCAGGGCCAGCCAAATGCTGCGCAGTGTAAAAGGAGGTCTTTGAGCACCATGATCAAAACGACAGCAGCTATCTCAAGATCGAGAAAGACTTTCCCCAATCATCAAATCATTTAGATGGTTGCAGGAACGGTTTCTTTGTAGTTTTAAATCGATTCATCGAGAACCACGTTTTTCCTAATCTCAGGTCTCGCTCTGTGTAATATTAGAGGGTCTTGGTGACAGAGTGGGAAGGAGAGAAATGACTAAGAGAAAGAATGGCAGAGGGAAACACAGTGGGACAAAGGAAGCAAATGTAGCGAGAGACAAATTACGACCAGCAGGTTTCCCTATGTGATAGGGCAAACAATACACACACACACACACACACACACACACACACACACACACATACACATGAAGAGAACAGCAGCTCCCGGATTTGGTTGGTAGTATTGCTTGAAATATTACACATAAATGTCACAGCCTTCCCCACCTATCCATTGCACCTCCTCTCCTCTCCCCTCCTCTCCCTCCCTCCCTCCGCTCCACTCCTGTCCTCCGCCCTCCACTGACAGTTTCCTGTTAATGAGTTTCATCTGCACAGGGAGACCACAGAGAGAAATAAAGAGTGGGCAGACACACACACACACACACACTGCAGGTAGTAGAGCCCTGCCTGAGTGTATACAGATATGACAAATACCAGCTCTCACATCGTGGCTCCAGTACAGTACAGTGAAGGCCACTCTAATAAGGCCCAAGTTAGCCCACTGTCTACTGAAATCTCTAGGAAACATGTTAGCAGGCAGTGAAAGACATCACAATGAAACATGCCGCCAGTGGTTACACTGCTGTCACAAACTGCGAGCGGATGACTGGCTAAGCAGGAGTGCAGTGTGTTAGTGTGTTGGTTATACATTGTCAGTACTCAGATGAGGTCAGGGCTCTGGCATTACATTGCAGTGTTGAGAATAAAGAACAAAAGCATGTCCCTAATTCTTCAAAGAACAAATTGCATGTTTAAATGTTTGTGGGTGTCTGTGGATTTGGTCTCAGTTTGTAAATGATTTAAGGAAGAGGTATCCTAACCTCCTGAATTTACCAGCAGATGGCTTTTGTTTCACACAGATGTGGAGGTTACAATGACAGGAAGATGTTTTCAGAGATGACTGATCAAAATAAGTTGACTGAAGTTACAGAATCAGCCTCAATGTCACGACTCACAACGTGGCACAAGAAAATGTGTCATTCTGCTCCTGGTACAACGGATTCTGTGCAAATATAATCAGTCTATACATTTTCCTTAAGTAGCTTTACGAGGACATTGTTTAGACTCTTTCCAGTGCTTCACTGAATCTACATGACGTTTATACTGAGTGAAATATTCAAACCCAAGACTGCATGTTTTTATGGCTGCTCATTGCCATCTAATGAACATATTCTGAGTGTATTGTGCGGCTTTTTGTGCACATTTCCCCACAATACAGCCTGATATTTGGTATCATGTAAAAACCTGGGGAACTATACTAAAAAAAATATTGCTCTGGGGCTTTTAACAATGTTCCTGCACAGCAGCTGCTTGATTCTGAGCTTATTTTACAGTAATTACAGCCCCATTTCAGAATCACCGCAGTTACCACTTGAGAGCATGAAGCACCTATTTTACACTGTCCTCCAAGCACAGTAAGCTTCTTAGGAGCTATTCACACAAGTTTGAGATGCAGCTTTCAAAACATCTCAGTCATCTCAACCGCTGCCAGTTAATCAGTGCGATTCATACAAGACTCATGCACAAATGTTTATGCACCAATATGCACCTGTGCTGAATTGGCGTCAGATTGAATCAGCTGGCCTACAGTCAGCTGTCGAGCTAACATGGCTACTTACGAACAAATATACCTGATATCCCAGGAGAAACAGGCCTCACTGATTCTCCATGATGAAGATCTGAATTGCACACATATTTCTACACACACACAGGCACATTCTCCCCTAGAATATATACAGCAGGCACTTAAACTGTGTTTGATTTCAGGGAGATCATGAAAATGAAAATAAAATGTGTGCAACAGTGAAGGCTGAAACAGGCGTTCGCACATCAGAGATGAAAGCCTACTGTTATGGTGTGGCTACTTGAAAAAGAAACAGGCAATCCAACTGGGAAATCACTCAGTCAGTCAAATAAATCTCCCACTATGTGCAGAAACCTAATGTTCTCTGTTTATGAGTCTGACTGTCTTTCAACCAGGGTTTGAACCTGCTGAGTTTCTACAAGGTGGATTATGCCTGCTGGCAAGTGCTCAAATACTCACAGGGTGTATCAAGGGCATAGTGCCTTCACACACTCTCTCTCTCTCTCACACACACACACACACACACACACACACACACACACACACACACACACACACACACACACACACACACACACACACACACACACACACACACACACACAATGAAGCTAATTATAAAGCCCATTTTGGCTGGATGTTGTGTCTCTCAATGCGACTCACATCTCTGAATCTGTTCCAGGATCTGTCCTTGTTGTACTGAGCCACGGTGCTCAGCCATTTGTCGTTACTGTTACCGGAGACCGCCGTTTCCCAGCTCAGCAAGAGAGCCACGACAGGTAGCAGAAAGAAGAACATCTTCTGAAAAGCAAAGAGAGGAGATAAAGAGAAAGAGAAAGAGAGGGACGGGGGGGAGAGGAGAAGAGAAGAGAATAAGAGAATGCAAAGAACCTATAAGACGGATAAAGCCATCCTTCCAGAGTGAGAGAACCTGACACAGTGGAGGAAGAGAGGAGGGTTGGCTGCGAAGTGTGTGTGGAGCGCCGGGGCGAAGTGAGACACACACTTTCCAGAACACAGAACTCTCCCACTGTGACGCATAGTGGGGCAGAATGTCATCACAGAACGTAGAACACAGAGAGAGAACAGTGTGTGGTCACGCTGAGTGGAGAGTGCCGTGTTTTTATTATTATGATTATCAAATTGCTGATCCTTCTTCTAATCGGATTATAAACATTGGAGAGTTGTCGCCGCGGCAGATGGAGGGGGGTTGGGGGGGTTGGAGGGGGGCATCGCACAACGATTACCTCTCCAGCTTTTCCCATCCGCTAATTTAAAAAGCAATTAGCGGCGTCAACACAATTGCAGCCTCCCCTCCACCCCCACTATCTCCTCCACATCCAGGGCTTTGTCTTGTCTTGTCTTTCTTCGGTTTTCTTCTCCATCCAGCATCACCAGCATCACTGACTGCCACCTCCAAAGTCGACTTCACTTCCAATTTCCAATTCCTATAACCCCCCCTCCTCACAAACAGTACAGTGTTTTGTTGTTGTTTTTTTAAACCCACCTGGGATAGTTCGGTTGGTGTCCAATATGCTGATTCCCGGGGGGAGAGTAAGTCCACGGCCCCGGGCACCTCCGGTAAGCACCCGACTGCTGGTAGGATTGACGGCACAAAAAAAGAAGGGAGCAGCGAGTACGAGCGGACCGGGAGCTTTCTCCTCCTCCTCCTCCTCCTCCTCCTCGGTCACCAGACACCGCCTCCTCTCTCTCTCTCCCTCTCTACCTCTCTCTCTCTCTCTCTCTCAGTACGCACTAACCGTGTCATTGATTTTCAGCAGGGGGATTTTTTTTTATGCTCACACACCATAGCGCAGACAGACAGGATTTGGAGAGCCGTGTCGGAGTAGCGCTGTTCAGGGGTGTTCAAACACAAATTTCATTTTAGTCACGCACCTCTGTTGTGGAAATCAAGCTCCTGTGTCCACCATGGTAAACACAATTAGCTAAGTTATACATAAACTGTAGAAATCGGCTGGAACGTCCTGTACGGACAGTGACTGAGGCAGACCACATGAAGCGTCTCTTCATGGGGATGAAAACAGTCCACAAGTGAGCTATACGAGTAGGGCGTTCATTTTTTTTCTACTTTATTGGAGGAGAATAAAGATGTGTTTGAATATTTAATCTGTGATGGGTTTTTTTTTGTTCACTTTGCAAACTCTCTTAAGCGAGTGTGGTTCAGTCATCGCAGCTGTCTGTGTTTGTGTATGTGGTTGAGTTCGACTGTCTGGTGGAAACATTGTCCTTTCTTTGTGAGTCTGTTTTATTGACCTGTCTCTGCACAAAGCAGGGCGATGCAGGAGGCTGCTACGGCTTCTTATCTCTCCCAGTTTCACATAAAAGCTTCTTCATCACAGTTCTCTTCAAAGTAGATTTTTTAAATTTGTCTCCAAAATATTCCTGCACCCCTGTTGACCTGCTACATTGCACACTGCCTGAGGCTTTTGTTTTTGACAATGATACTGATAAATCTAATCCTTAGTCTGTGTTCTAATTGATCTACTGTATCTATCTATAAAAGTCTGTGTGTGTTTACTGTTTGAATGTGTTTAGATTGTTTTATCACCAAAAGTTCAGTGCTGAGCTGTTTTTTCTTTCAGGGAAATTAAAACCTATATATTACTTTGTATTTTCTTTTTCCCGGGCAAGAGTCAAATCTCATTAAAAATGAAACAGGTTAAAACACAAAGACGAGTTATACACTACATTGCAACTGTGTCTTCTGTGGTGGAGAAGTGTGATATCAAGGTTTGTTTAAATAGGAAAAATAACAAGTGCTCTAACTTGTGTGTGTGTCATGTTAGTCCACATTATTACCCAAGGTTTAATAAGTGGAGGATTGTGGTGAATTGTTAACTAAGTTCCAGTAGATCAATGTGGTTTAATAAAACTGGTGAGCACCAGAGACCAGCCTTTATCTCTACATGTAACTTGAAAACATGCACTCCATCATAAAACTAGTTTTCACTTCATTTTACTATGATAACAGTGTACTAACATAAAAATACAACTTGTGTAGAATTGGTGCTTGAATCCATCTGGGATCACTTTATCTTCCCATGTTTGTTTACAAATGAGCGATTGAAACACATTTTGAGATTGCTATCATCTCTCCTTAAGTGCTCATCAAACAAAGCAGGCAAAACCAAATAAAAGCTCAGCAGTTCCTTGTCAGGTAGAGGGGGTTGAACTGCTTGAGGACAATAATGGTTAAAAACTAAAAAAAAAAAAAAAATCATGAAATTGCAAACCAAAAATGACTATATAGAGGGAAGAATTAAAGCAAATAAAGCCAGCAGTTGTAATTTATGTTATTAGATTGGAATTCCAGGATTCAAGGATTTTTACAAGTAAAGTTGCTGACATGTACATTTTGTGATTGGTTTTTCTTTGCTTTTACATCTGCAGTCACACTCATCCAACATCATATTATTCAGTGAGAAAACTCTGTAGGTACGTTTTGGCTTAAGCTTATGTTTGCAGTATATACTGTATGTTATCAACATGACAACAGAGTAGCCAACACTCTGGCAGCCTGATTTGCCCAGCCATATTATTGCATCCAAGGGCTTGTTTTTATTTCTGCATGTTTATTGCTTAAAAAACAAAAGTAGGAAAACTGATTCCTGTTGTGTTCTGGCTTCAACAACCATACCAAAGGAAAAGCTGAAATTCTGCATATACCAGCTGCTAGTAATGAGGCTTCCAGGTTTAAAAGCACAGCTCTCACTGTGCCATCTTGTATAGGGGCGCACTGGCTGAGTGGTGGAATTCAGCTCATAAGCAGCTTATGAGCTGAATGACTATGAGACACTTGATTTTGACATTTAGGGGCTCTTACAGGACATTTATATGCAGTACATGTTAATAGTTTTGTAGCCTGTGTTAAACGGGTCCCCTGACATTTTCAGCAAATCTGGACAAAGTTGGGACAATCTTGGAAATGATATCGAACATTTGTTGTCCAGCTACTGCCAAATGGCTAATTTACATTTACATTTACATTTAGACTTGAGTTAGAGTGATCAATATGCACAACACCAGCAATGATACATTTTCTCTAAATTGCTCCAAACAGCTCATGAGATGTAATAAGATATCCTTAGGTGTAATGTAGACACTGGGAGTATGTTTAAGAATTATCAGATATTTTTAACTTTTAACTCGAGAATACAAGACAGAAATGATGTAACAAAGTTATCTCTTCACATAATGTAAACTGTTATAGACAGCATGGTTGAATGGATGAATGTATTACAGAGAGCATTGGCGGTAGCGAGGCTTTTTAAAAATTCCTTTTCCTTTCAGATGATATGAAACCCCGTGCTTTCAAACATCATTGTTATTGTGTATAGCAGCTTAGCCAGAGACTCACCACTCTCTGAGCTCAAAGGATCCAACCCAGGCCCTCTTCAGGCACTTATTCTCCTGATTTCCTCTCCCTTTCGCTCTCTCTCTAAATCCCAGCATCCACCAGGGGGGCTCTGGGAGATGGAGGATAAGAACAGCTGCAAGGGCTCCAATTTTGAATAGTAAAGATCAAAATGTATGAAACAAAGCAAAAGGGAGCAGTGTCTCAGCAGTAAAATTTACAGTCATACAGTACATCCCCCACACTGCAAGTGCAGATGGTGAGAGGAGTGGGGGAGAGACGGGGGGGGGGGGGGGGGGGGCTGTTTGTTGGTAGGTGTGTTGGAGAGAAGTGGAAAATAGGAGTGAAAGGGGGGAGTATGCAGGAGATGTTTGAAAGTGAACAGTGGGGTGTGATAGACTGTTTCTTAATGAGCTTTGTACCTCAAACCTAACTTGTGTATGAGAACTTCAGTTCCGCTCGAGCGACTCCGGAGAACAGCTCAGTCAATCTGACTGAAAACGGACGGTGATGATAAACCTCATCAGTTGCTGAGATGATATCTGCCTATATCTATGCCTGGGCTGTCCCACTGTGCAAGGTGCAAAAAGAAATGTAGCAAAAATGTACCATTTCCATCGCACAACAATTCACATTTCTGCTTGCTGCTCTTGGGGGCATTCGTAAATCCAATCACACATCTGACGTTCCACACAGGATGAAAAGAGAAAACTCACAGAGCATGAAACCCACCAGCAAATGGGATAAAGAGTATAAATGTCTCAGCATCCTGACAGATGGTTTTGTACACCAGATACATATCCTAATCAGTTCCTCATCGAGGACTTTAGTGACAGTAAACATAATATGTTGTTGACATGCCCAATCTAAAAAAAGGACTAATTTAGCATCCAAATAATAATGGGATAAGGTTCAGCATGTAAACACATTAAATCACTGCAGATATCTGAGTTTTTTAAAGAAGCAACCCCCATCCAGCTTTGATGTTTCCCTTGTTATTCGGCACTAGTGCATAGCAAAAAGATGCCTGCCACTTTTTTGTCATTTTCCTTAATGCCGGTGTGTCAAGCAGAATTGTCAAGATTTAGAAAAGTTTAAAATCATGACAGTGTTGTTCTGTTGAGAAACAAAGAAAAATACAGTTCAGCTTCAAAAATGAAAAAAAAAAAAAAACAACTTGAATAAAATGCTACAAAGTGAATATTCCGTACGTCAACTACAGTACATTTGATTTTCTCCCCTCTGGGACATGACTGGAGGACGTGATGCTGATAACGCTGACTGACTGCTGACTGCACACACCATTGTCTCTGGGTGAATCAGAAGCTTTTAGTCATTTAGCTTCTCACCACTGACTGAGAGCTGAGTTCGAAGCTTGGCCAGGAATACTTCCTGTTGAAAGCTTGCTGAAAGACCAAAGAAGTCTCTGTAACAAACAAACAAACAAGAGAGTGAGTGACACATCTGTGGTGTGTACTAAATAAAACAATATGAATGGATTAATTGTTGCCTCATAGTGTTTATCATGACACATACAAGCTTTGGCAGTATTTTTGGTGTGTGGTGGTGCCTTCAAGTTCCAGCACGTCTCCAGGTTTTACCGAAGCCAGTAAACACATCAAACAAAAGGAGCTGTCTGTGGTGCTGATGACGGTTGCTAATTCACCACAATTGAAAACTGTGGAAAACTTATTTAAAACTCAAGCCCTATTTGCACGGGATTAGTATTACCTGGGGACCTCTGGTAATTTGTAATAATTGCGCAGGACATCTTAATCCCGTGTGAATGCGCCATGTCAGTAATTTGTAAAGTAAAAATTCCCCCGTGAATTACCTACTATATTTCACCAAAGACCGATGTCCCGTGGTAAAACTAGTGCAAAAGTCCCGTGCAAATCTGCATCTCAGTAATTGAGGGGCATTTTTTGTTTTTGTTGTTTTTATTGCATGCCTTTTCTACTTCTTCCCCGGTTGAAACCATACTGTATGGGTTGAAACATGGAGGCTGCGGTGGAAATTATGAGCGGCATTTTATCGACAGGCACCGGAGCAGGAGTTCCCTGTGAATGTTTTCCCACACTGTATGGCTGTGAACCATGTTCTCAAATTGTTGCTGGTCCTGTGGCTCGCCCCACACAGCTATCAGTTGCAGGGTTTCCTCCCGGCTCCAATGCCTGTTCTTTTTCCGCGTTGCCGCCATCTCGCTTTCGCACTCCACACGCGACAATGGATTGCGACATGCACGCGGTTTTGACGTCACATCCGGGCCGTAATGTCAGTAAATTCGAGTAAAATACAGACTTCATTTATCCCACTAATCACCAGAGGTCCCCAGGTAATACTAATCCCGTGCGAATAGGGCTTAAGAAAGACTTTTGTCTGATCTTTGGCTTTAAAATGGGACAAATAACAACATCTAAAGTAGTCATCCACCTTGAAAACTCTACCGCAGGAAAACAGTGGGGAGTAGCGGAACTTCTTCTTTCTAATCAAAGACCCTCAAGTAAATAATGTAGAGAGTCTTTCTCAGAACCTTGTGTCACTGTAGACCTCTCAGGGAAACGTAGCAATTGAGCACACAAGATGAAATTGGAAGAACACAGAGAACATAATTCAGAATACCAGCTTTCTGGAAAAAGTACATCAAAGTCAGAGTGTCTGTGACTGACACACATATTGTAGATAAAGAGAGGGTAGGCTGAATTAGTGAGGAGAGAGGAGCCAAAGAGAAAGTGTAGTCAGCAGAAGTAAAAGTTTGATACATTTTCATACAGTCTGATGCAATCGTCTCCTGTAGAAAGACACAGACATGAGACAGACAGAGAGGTTATGGCCAAGGACAGTACAGATAGGCATGAATAGATAAATACATACAAGATATGGTATATTAAAAAAAGAGTTACTTCATAGCATAGTCCCAAAAGGCAGAAAGATATGTGAGTGGCTCTAGCAACACTGCACTCTGGTTGTGTTGTGTTCAGGGTCATAAGATTCCCAAGTGCTCAAGTAGATATTCCAGAGGAAAGGGTTTAAAGTTATAGACCAGCAATGACAAAGAGAGGTTATCTTCCCACAACAGCCCACTGTTAGAGCGGACATCACAAAAAGAGAGACTGCAATGCAGCAGAGCACCAGGAGCTGCTCGGCCTCCCTCCAGGGTAACAGTGAAGAGGCAACATGCAAGGTCACAGAGGTTTCTTGACTCAGGCAGTTCGGAGAGACTCTCACAGGAGGAATTCTTCACCAGAGACCAAGACCGAGGACAACAGCACCCCAAGGGGGAGACGGATGTTTGACACCATGTCAGGGTCATATCCGTGACACAGGTTGAGCAGTTTAGGTGCCAGTGGCCAATTGCATGCAGATTCTGACCAAGGAGCTACCCCGTGACGGCCAGTCATTTTCAACAAACAACATTGTGCTTTCTTTTTTCACGGTATTCAGTCTGGGTCAACTGCAGAGTTAAGTGATATTGGCAAGAGACATTTATTTGAACTCAAGGCTATAAATCTGTCTAGTTTCTCTACCAAAACCAGAAAAAAAATAAACACATTCAAGTGAGTGTTATTCATATAGAAGAAAAAAACAAACAAAAAAACATATTTCAGCCTTGACCAATGATCACATTTGACTGTTTTTATTTCTGTGCTTCTCAGATAACCAGAGAAGAAAAACATATTGAGCACAGAATTTGGTGCTGAGGAGGAAGGATGGCAGGTCACTGAGACTGTCCAATCATGAACTAATGGCAGGGTATTGGAGTCAGTCTATTTGTTTGTTTTTTATAATGAGGCACTGTGAGGGCAGACAGAGTGCCAGTTTCTGTTTTGGTGGATGATCCAGAGTAAAGGTGTGCACACATTCACGGTGGTTACTGCTTCCCAGCTTGATAAGAAACGGGGCCTTCTCTACCACAGTGACAGAGTGCAAATTCTTAAAACGACCACAGTGGTGGGCTCGCGGCTGCCTCAGAGTGGGAGGAAATAGATTACCCTTATCGAGGTTTTCTCAAAGGGAAGATGCAGCCGTGAAAGCTAATTACACTTTGGATCCGCAGAGAAAAACTATTAAAAAAAACAAAAAAACAAAACAAAACAGCAACCACTCATTCCTAACATTTTATTATCTCTGAACTTTGCTGACAGGTATGTGCACAAATTGTTACTTGCAGTTCTATTTTGTGTATAATCGTATTATGTGGTTTGTGGTACAAGTAGGATGTACATACATACCGTATCGCCTGTAAATACGCTCGGAGCAAAAGATGGGGACATTATTGTAGTGCTCTTGAAACAACAATAAAAACAAAGGGGGAAGAAAGTAGGTAAAGAGCGAAGGTGTATTGAGTCGACACATTAAACCTGCACCAAGATGGATTAATAAAATCAAATTAAAGCTCCAGTCGCGTATTTGGAGATATTGTCAGCCTAAATCAGTCTCTTTCTCTCCTGAACAAATCACTCATTCTTTAAAAAAAATTTGACACTGACAGGCTCTGACTGCCAATTAATCAATCTATCTTCATGTGTTCCCTTCATTTTCTGGGTGCAGGTCAAAAGAATCCCTGAGGAGCACGCCCTACCTCATACTAAGACAGTCAATCTAAAAGACAGGCTTTTGGCATGCCTGATCAAATATGTATATTAATATTCCACAAGGAGGCATTTAACATTCAACCGGCAGCTTCCTAAAGTTCAAGTGCAGCTCTGACGTTTTGCCAGTGCAAGTGAGATAAAAGAACAAACTGGTATGTATTCCTATGAAACTACAGTATATATTCTAAATGGTGGGCTCTTCAACAATAAAAGAGGCAACAATTGTCAGAATATGAGTTATTTAGCAGAATGAGTCTGTAGAAGATTGATTCCTGTGAAAAAGCTTTAGTGTTTGGCCAAGACTTGAAAATTGCCCTTCAGCTCAAGTATGAAATAATAAATGCAACACAAAAAGAAAATTCAACGTATGAAAAAGGTATTTAGTTTGAGGAGGGCTACAGCAGAAGAGAGAAAAAATAATTTTCCTTTCTTGATGAATTCTTTAGCAATACACAGAGAGGAGAAAACTCAAATGTAGGATTTAGAGGATGGTTAGTCCTGCTGCACAGCTAACCACACAGGATACTCAGTCTGCCTGTCCAGCAGCTTGTTGTTGTTGTTGTTACAGACAATTCTGTCAGATGAGTCTCTGTGCTTGAGTTTGTATCTCATACAGTTACATTTCAATCAGGATAGATAGGGGTAATTAAATCGATACATTTGACCTAGAGTGCACAACAGGAATAGAAGATGGTGGTGATTAGATGCCATTGCAACACAGGGGGAGTCATGCCATAAGCTATATAGAAATATGCTGCAGATGGTGTCTTGAGGAACAGCCTGAGTATCCGAATGTATGACATGTGGAGCGATGTTTCTGATGAACCCACTGGAAGGAACTGCTGAACAGCTGGTTTTAATAGAAACTGGTGGAGGTGGTCGCATCAGTCTGACACTAAAGTGACAGCTGACAGCAGCAGAGACAGGAGTGATTTGACTGCAAGGAGATGAGTGGCTTGCAGAGGCCTATGCAAAATATGAATGTTTGAATTGAAACGCGTCATCGCCCTAACTCAGACGATTAAACTGGTTACAGGAGAGGAAGAGAGGAAGAAATGTGTAGTAAGCATAAAGACAGTATTCTTGATTCAACCTTTGCTAAACTTGTTGTGCTAAAATTCTTAATCTTAGTCTTAAAGCAGATATCAGTGGAATGTTTTTGTTAATATAAGTCCTAAATAGTCCTATTTTCCATCAGCAATCACTTACATGAAGTATTTCAGCCTAAACACGAGTCTCTCCGTCACTCTGCTCTGCTGTAACCCGAGGAGAAAATTTTCCTTGTGGGATACAAGTGTTATCCAATGAGGAGAGAGAACGGCATGAAGGGCTGTGTGTGCAGCCAAGGGATGCGCGTGAATGTGGTGACGTAGCACGAGGACCAATTGATGCCTGACAAGGGCGGGGGCTGCTAACTCATGGTGCGTTCAAAGAAACTCGTACTTTGTGTTTTTCCTTCCTGTGAAGTCATACCAGTTCGATCTGGTACGAGTTCACGGGTCGGAAGTTACGAGTGGCCGTTATAGGGAACTTTCACAGACAACAGGATGGTAAAAACACGAGCTGCGGGTTACCTGGAACGCTACCAAGTCGTAGTTGTGACTTGAAGCTGTAACTTACGGTTTCAAAAGCCTGCCTTGAACGCAGCATTAGCCGAAACGGCCGTGAAGCTGATATCTGCTTTAAATGAAAACAATACTGTAAATATTTCAAACATTAATGATGATATTTTGTTGTAATCCAATTTTATTAAACTGCAACTTGTATTCTTGGACATAAAACACAGTTTGTAAGGTTGTAGAAACTTAAACTGTTAGCTTAGAATAAGGCTCTTTTTCTTATCTCGTCTGATAATATTTTTTCTCCCTCCCAGAGCCCAAAGGATCAAAAGTAGAAAACAGTGAAAATCATGAAGACGTAACTTTGAGTAAATTAGTGAGATGAAACAATCCATAGCCTTAACTCAAGAAATTAAATTACAACAGCCATCTTTTGCTGGTTAGTTGCCGTGAGTTTTCTCAACTTTTTAAAAGTGTAAACCAATTTCCCAAACATTTGGGAGGTGAAAGCTGAATCCACTAATGTATTTTGGGTGGAGGAGCGCCACTTTTGTTTGTACTGAAGTAACTTGTCAGTGTTGTTCTGCATTCTCTTTTTTCCCCATTTAAATTAAATTAAAATTAGGGCAACCTAATCCATAATGGTGTCCAGGCATTCAATTTATTGAAAACAAGATATATTGTTGGCTCTCTGCAGGTGCTTTCACAATCTCTTTTTTTTTCTTTCTGACTTTCACCCATCCCGACTTTGGCTCAATCAATCAATATTAATATATTTTCTCACTTTCCCCCCTCATCATAACCAACACAAACTTCAGTTTTTCACCCACTTTTCACTTGGTCTTACTTGACATAAACCATCCAAGAGTCTGATCATCTGGCCTGTCATCTTCACTCTGGTTCTTCTTTTACTTTATTCGTTCTCTTTGGCACTTTCTATCTTTGTCAGAGTTTCTCATTTTTTCTTGCTCCCACAACCCAAAAGTGTTGTGACTGCAAGCTTCCTCTCTCATCTCTTTCTTCACTTCCCCTACAGCTTTAAAATGCTGAATTACATCTCTAGTTCAGTCCCTGCACTTATTCATGCTCTGACTTTATATCACTTCTACTGCCCCGTCTCTCAGCCGCTCCTCCTCAACTCTCTGTGGACTTTGCGTCATGGGCCCAGGATAAGTCTCAGAGCACCCGTCTTATCTGATTCTCTGGGTGTGACCCAAATTGTTTTGGACAGGCACAATAGCTGCTGCTGCCAGAGGTCCTTTTGTTGGGCAACGACTCAGAAAGTTGTAAGTTGAAAACATTCACGCACTGAGAGGCACGTAGATAGAGGGATACAACACTGAGAGACAACACAGCCCGTTAAATGTCTGTCTAGCTCTGCAGCAGGGTCAGGCAGGTTGATACGTTACATGTCAGACACACAAACAGCATCAAAGCCTCTCTCCAAAGCCACTGAAGAGGTTAAATGGGTTGAACAGTTGCACCAGCACTTCAGTTATTGTGCTGCTGTCAGTAAAGAAAACATAAGCTCAGATAGTTGTCTGATTATTTTTTTAAACTGTAAACAGCAGAATCTCAACATAGACAATGTCAGGGACCTGTTGGTTAAACTACAAAAGACAAAGAAGCAAAATGGCAAAGAGAGAAAGAATTGACCAGTTGATGAGTGTAGTCTGACAGGATCTGTTATGCTCTACGAATATCCTGTGTGTTATCCAGATGTAGAAGCAGTGATAAACTCTACCCGGGGCGATAACTTAGATCTTTCATATTCTCTTATCACACACACCTGGAAATAACTTGTAACACACGTGCAAACACACACAGTGTGAAATCAAATCCCCTACTCCTGTTACCACAGCAGCCACCCATGAAGACGCCTTCCTCTCCTGCTCGCATCTCTTTTGGCAGAAAACAAATGAATCACCGGTGAAGGAAGAGGAGACAAAAAGGAGAGAAAGGAGGAAAACACATGAAACATAGCCAGGGGTGCCAGGCTGGCAGTTTATGAGCATCTAGTAACTTCAAGCCAACACAAGAGGCAGGAGGAAGACAATATATATAATAGTATAGCAACTGTTAAAAACACAGATAAACAACTGTGACTGTTGTAAAGGAATCACTGCAGAAGCTACACAGTAGTCCACATAAGGAAAGTGACTCAGTACAAGTAGTCAAGTGCTGTTCAGTACAATTTTAATATAATTGTACTTCAGTTATGTGTAGCTTTATACTTCATGACTCCTCATATTCACCTTGTGGCCCTTTAAATGATACTAATGATGCACTAGTATTGTCTTTTAGCAAACAACTGACCTTTAAATGGAATACATATCACTAACTGGTGCAGGGACGAAGTGAAGCTTGCTGCAACAGGTCAAGCTTACAAAAATCAACGAATTACAACAAACCACAGTTGTTCACAACACAAGTAAAAGGTGAGTTTATCACCCTTGGCATATAATGCCGGATGGCTGCACAGATCAAACTGCAGTAAAACTGCCTATAACTAAAGCAAACCTGCTGTTTAAATATAAACTACATTACAGCACGAATTGTTGGAATGTGAAAGGGTAAAGAAATATGATTGTTACTGGAAGGTCATCATTTCAAATCACCAGTCAATGGTTTTTGAAAGACGTCATTGCAATCTAGACTGGAGATATTTCCGTAGATCAAATGAAATAATGATTCTACTCATAAAGGCACTGGCCATAAGAGTAAGTAATAAAAGGCAGGCAGCATGAAGGGCGAAAAAGAAGGCTTCAGACAGGGAGGCTGCTACTGCACTCACTAGATGCATAAGGTCAGGCTACAGGGGATAGTGCTGCAGAAGTCTAGAAAGTATTTTTGACAAGGAGATAGTTCAATTTATCTGGTTTTGGACTCTGATGGTGAATGAAATCTCACTTTAAAAATTACCAGAGATATTTTTGATGTGTTGGCCTTGTCACTATAGTTTCAGAAGCAGAAATGAAGAGTCCGGTCTTATAAGTTTTAAATTCAGATAATTGATTGTGGTGTTTATGAACATAAGGCCATGGTATGCCGTGTATGTGTGAGCACTGTTGATCAGGGTCATAGGTCACGTATCAAATGTTATGTTTACCTCAATTAAGAAGAATGACATGACAGAGAAAAAATAAATATTCATCAATTTTTCAGAGACATTTAGAAAACACTTAAGTGACAGCATAGCCAATTTGTGTCTAATTATGATCCTGTATGATTGTGGTTTATCATGACATGTTGCCTTGTTCTCAGACAGAATAATAATAAAGAAAGTGTCAGTATTCTGCTGAGAATACAGTAAAACATTAGGAGGGCCTGGAGCAAATACATACAGATGTTACTGGTTCAAATTTGCGGACTTCACGCGTGGTCCACGCGAGACGGCACAAGACTCATGCATTTTTTTTCTTTGGCGAGACAAGAGGTTTTAATGAAAAGCCTCAATGTGCCAAAACAACCGCCAGGTGGCATCTGTGAGAACGGAGGACGACAGGCGGATGACTCAGTGATCTGTGCAGTAATCCACAGCTTAAACTCTAGGCTATTAAACTAGAACTAACTACTGTATACACTGCCTAAATCACAGAAACTATTGTAATATGATAAAGCCTGTCTTGCTTTATGACTTGATGATTATGTATCACATATCGCCGCGATTAGGAGTGGCGCTGTTCATGATACAGAATACAAGAGGATGAAAGGAGAACTAGCTGCAGACAGTAAATAATATAGTAGCCTAGTTTTTCAATGACAAAATGTAACGACGGCAGCTACAGTAGACTATAGCCCACGTCTCACTCTCTTTTTTCGGTCATCTGTCTCGTCATCTCCAAAATGTGTTTTTAAAATGAGCCAACTACAGTACTGTGCAGTAGTGCCGCAGATTTCTCACTCCGCACCTTGTTTGAGAGTGCAGCTGGATGATTTCTTGTGAATGAACGGGTCTGTGTCACTTTGGGGCTGGGCGATAAAACATAGGATAAATAACTTTCCCTCGATAGAAGACGCGGCCGATACAAAGTGACACCGTCAGCCATGCAGCCGGCCTGGACTTTTTATTTTTAATTATGAAGGATCATCTGCACGGCGTAAAACACGGCGTAACACACGCGGCTGTATGGGACAGGCTTTTATTTAATTCAGAACAAACCGCTTAGCAAAAATGGAAAATATAGTCTATAATAATTAATTGATCTGTTGTTTGGCCACTGTTTGAAAATAACCCGAATTATGAGCAAATAATCTGATCCAGAACAGCAGTCATAATCAGACTTCTTCTAAATAAACCTAAACATTAAATAACTGGGTCAGGTCGGACCATGGGGTTATTTTTTCTCTTCTTCTTCACAGGAGAAGAGGAGGTGCGCTGCGCTCACGGACGCGTTGATGTTTTGTGATTTATCTGCTGCCTTGACTCTGCCCTTTATACATGTGCGTTCAGATTAACAATAAAACAAGCCATGGTTGAGTTTATTGAGTTTTAGCTGCTCAATCTCATTGTTTCAAAGAAAAGGGATTGATTTTTATAACGAAATGAAACGAAAACAATATTATATTGATACATTGTTGTAAAAAAAATCCAAAAGAAACGAAAATGAACTAAAGAAAATAACTTTCACACACACACATTAAAACAGTGCGATTGGTTGAAAGCTGATAATTAGCCATGTGCTTATAAGCTGATTGGCCGAAACCAAGAACAAAGCCGCGTGAATGGCCAATCGCCATGTGTTAACATTTCCATATTCCGCACATTCTGTGACAAACTGTAAACTGTTTTCTTGTCTGTAACAACATCTATTGCACGTCTGTCCGTCCTGGGTGAGGGATCCCTCCTCTGTTGCTCACCCTGAGGTTTCTCCTGTTTTTCCCTGTTAAAAGGGTTTCCATGGAGTTTTTCCTCAGTCGATGTGAGGGTCTAAGGACAGAGGATGCCATGTGAAGCCCTTTGAGACAAACTGTTTGTAAAAACGGGCTATACAAATAAAATTGCCTTGCCTTGCCTTGCCTTAACGGCCGACATGTAAATCAGCTGTTTCGATGGGCGTTATATGAATAGAGATGTTAATGTGGTACTTTGCACATAGCCTCCTCTTCTCCTGTGAAGAAGAAGAGAAAAAATAACCCCATGGTCCGACCTGACCCAGTTATTTAATGTTTAGGTTTATTTAGAAGAAGTCTGATTATGACTGCTGTTCTGGATCAGATTATTTGCTCATAATTCGGGTTATTTTCAAACAGTGGCCAAACAACAGATCAATTAATTATTATAGACTATATTTTCCATTTTTGCTAAGCGGTTTGTTCTGAATTAAATAAAAGCCTGTCCCATACAGCCGCGTGTGTTACGCCGTGTTTTGTTGATGCTATCATCTTTGCCTTGCGCAGATGATCCTTCATAATTAAAAATAAAAAGTCCAGGCCGGCTGCATGGCTGACGGTGTCACTTTGTATCGGCCGCGTCTTCTATCGAGGGAAAGTTATTTATCCTATGTTTTATCGCCCAGCCCCAAAGTGACACAGACCCGTTCATTCACAAGAAATCATCCAGCTGCACTCTCAAACAAGGTGCGGAGTGAGAAATCTGCGGCACTACTGCACAGTCTGTAGTTGGCTCATTTTAAAAACACATTTTGGAGATGACGAGACAGATGACCGAAAAAAGAGAGTGAGACGTGGGCTATAGTCTACTGTAGCTGCCGTCGTTACATTTTGTCATTGAAAAACTAGGCTACTATATTATTTACTGTCTGCAGCTAGTTCTCCTTTCATCCTCTTGTATTCTGTATCATGAACAGCGCCACTCCTAATCGCGGCTATCAGGCTGTCAGCATTGTCCCCAAAACGTCTGAGCAGTATTTAGTACGGTGCTGCCACCTAGAGGAAAACAGTTGTGGTGAAAAGTCACGCGATCACGCGATCCTGCAGTGCAGGACAAACCCCGCAAATTTGAACCAGTAACATCTGTAAGCACAGGGCCCATTCCCAACCCTCAACATCTACAGTAGGCTATTCCTACAGTGTGGTGTGTAATATTATTATTATTTTTTTTTTAAATACATTTTTAGCCAAGTCTTCTCATTTTAGCTCAATAGCTTCCAGGTCATGTGATCAATTGACTCAAAATCCATGTGGGATAGTAGACTACACTGGCTGCACGAGATACACCTCTTGTTTTTACATTTTGAATATCTAAATATTTTTTTTTATCAATTTGTATAAATATTAGCATTTTAGCTTCTCAATAGAGATGAATGTTGTAATCCCATGTTCTCCAGTCACTTTGTTGTTGAATGATTTTTCTGGTCTGAATTTGTCCATTAGACAACGCCGGTGCCTTCTGCTCGGCCTCACGGCCGCAAAGAAAGTCATTGCCCAGAGATGGAAGGCCCCACACACTTTGTCCTATGACCAATGGGCATGCTCAGTAGTAGACTTGGCAAATCTTGAAATGTCTGTAGCACGTATGCATGGTGGGAAGGAAGAGAATGTTATTTTTTGGTCCAAGTTTGCACATGCAGTACATGTAAATTCAATCTCTACAGTTTAAATTGGATCTATTTGTTTGTTTGTTTTTTGTATTGTTTTGTTGTTGTTGTTGTTTTAAGGAGGTTGACCTGGGGGGCGGGGGGGTGGGGGGGGTCTTATATATTCAGATGTCTGTATATATTGAATTTATGTTTTGTTTCTGTTATTTGTTAGGGCTATTTTCATTCTTTATTTTTCTTATTTTCAAGGTGTTTGTTTGTTTGTGTTTGTTTGTTTTTTATTATATCTTTGTTGTTCTACTGGATTGAAATAGATAAAAATTAATTTAAAAAAAATTGATCACAAAAAAAAGCTTCTCAATAGCATTAAAGCAGATATCAGCTTCACGGCCGTTTCGGCTAATGCTGCGTTCAAGGCAGGCTTTTGAAACCGTAAGTTACAGCTTCAAGTCACAACTACGACTTGGTAGCGTTCCAGGTAACCCGTAGCTCGTGTTTTTACCATCCTGTTGTCTGTGAAAGTTCCCTATAACGGCCACTCGTAACTTCCGACCCGTGAACTCGTACCAGATCGAACTGGTATGACTTCACAGGAAGGAAAAACACAAAGTACGAGTTTCCGTGAACGCACCATGAGTTAGCAGCCCCCGCCCTTGTCAGGCATCAATTGGTCCTCGTGCTACGTCACCACATTCACGCGCATCCCTTGGCTGCACACACAGCCCTTCATGCCGTTCTCTCTCCTCATTGGATAACACTTGTATCCCACAAGGAAAATTTTCTCCTCGGGTTACAGCAGAGCAGAGTGACGGAGAGACTCGTGTTTAGGCTGAAATACTTCATGTAAGTGATTGCTGACGGAAAATAGGACTATTTAGGACTTATATTAACAAAAACATTCCACTGATATCTGCTTTAAACATATCAGCTCCAAATATCCCACATTTTTATTTTGAAAACAGGAAGTCGGTAGCCTACACGCTGTAGCCGTCTTCTCCGTGTATTTACTGTAAAGTCTTCAAAACATAATTGAAGAAATATTTGGAGAGATGTAATATCTCTTGCCCTGTTCTTCTTTCTTTTAATTTAATTTAATTTATTATTATGTTTATGTTACTTATGTAATGACTTACGCACTTCATTCACTTTATGTCTCATATTGTATTTGTTTATTATCTTCTTGATGCCAGACTTTTTGTATTGTCCATGGTCAATGTTCTGACTGTGATTGGAACGTTTAAATAAAGTTTTGAAAAAAAGAAAAAAAATGAACGAAAAAAAAAACTGTCGTGAATGTCTGTCGAATGTCCAACGTAAAACTAACTTTACTGAAGTCCCTTCATGATGCAAAAAACCCGCCCTTTACAGTCTATGGTGAAAGCCAATATAATACATAATCTCCCCGGGACTTTGGGCCTCGGTGGAAACCTGGTGGAAACGCAGACAACAGCAACTTTCGGTGTAAACCATAGAGGTGTAAACGCGGCTGAGAGATGCAGCCTACCTGTTTGTCCCAAGAAGACTGTTGTCTCATCATCCGCCGTAGCGACCTTTTTTTTTTTTTTTACAGTCTATGGTAGCGACTGTAGCAGAGGACCGGAGGAGGGCGCCACGGGAGACGGACTCAACACACCTGTCTACTTTTCTGGTAGCCAAACTTGAACCACAACTGGGGGAGAAAAAACAAAAAACGTTTTTGAATCACCACCGGAAGAAAGGACACGAAGTTATTTGTGAGGGGAAGGTGTGTTATTCGCCTGGATAGCGTTGTAGTTTCTTCACCACCAACGGCCTCTCGTCTGGAGCTGGATGCTAGGACTTCTACGCAGGTCATTTTTCATCCTTACAGCCTGGATAAGAAACGTCAAGAAGGACTTTAGCCTCGCACACGGGTCTAAGTCTAAACTGCAAACAGTAAGTGCAAATCATTCTTAATTTACATAGCGTCGCGTTTAAAGCGGTGTTGCTACACTGACATGCTGTGCCGATAGCTGCGACCTCCAAAACTTGTGTGCTTTTGCTTTCTGACTCTGTTGAGATTAGCCTCTGACACTCTGTGGTTACTGTGCTGTCGTGAACTGGGCGTGAATGATGCCTATGGATAAATCAGTTTATAGGGAAGTCATGTAGCTCTTCACATTATTCCACATTTGTGGCCAATAGTCTGCACTGCAGTCTGTTTAGTCAAAATGCTTGTGACAGTGCGTCCATATCATATTGATTTAACCAGGTGAGATGAAGTAATTGTGAACATAAATCCATAATACGTGGTACATAATTTATCCTATTATAATTTTATGGTATTTTTCTCCTCCTCTGGCTGTTTGTGTGCAAACTTTTGGCAATAAATAGGCTATTAGTTTGTTTTTTCTCAGTATAACGTGTAACTGAACGTGGCAGCTTTCTGTATCAAAATCATTGAGTTATCAATCAACATTTAAGAGTAAATCTGGCATAGCAGCCACTGCCTATTCCAGCCACTGACTTGCAGTTTCAGCTGTGTTGTCCCACCTTGTCCTTCATCCATTCAGATCCTTCTTGCTTTCATACCCCTTCATTTGCTCTGTCCTTATCACAGCCTCATTATTGTTAGTGTACTTTCATCATATTGCTGGCCCTCAACTTTTTCCCTCCAAGGCTATTTCCTCAAGGAGTGTGAGCTTGTGTGTGAATGGTAAAGGTTAAATTGCATGGGTTTAGGACTTGAATTATGAGTGAGGGGAAAATAGAATTGTATAATATAGCAGATAATCACCTAAGTTGTTTGTTTTGTTGTCACTTATAAAATCTGCTGTATCCTAAGAAACAACACATAGCCTGTCTATGATGGAGAAAGACTGAACTACAACCCTCACCCTGTATGTTGACATCTAAATCATAAAAACACAAAGCCCATACCATAGTGACCTGCTTTTCCTTTGTTTTCTATAAGAATAGATAATTAAAATCATCAATAATTAAAGATAAAGATATAATGGATATGAACATTTTTATTGCCACACACATTTCAGCTGTATTGGCAAGCCCTACTTGATCATCCAATGAAATTGGCATGTCTTCCTAGTGGATTCTCTTTGAATATTCTCCTGTGACAGCCAGCCGGAAGAAAGCATGACAAACAAAATAAGGGCAGAGAAGCCAGAAAGTGTGATTGTTGGACTGGGCAATGACAGATATGAAGGTTTTTGACAGCACATAGGCCTATGTGTGAGAGATACAGGAGTAGAGCAACCAGACAGAAGTGAGTGTAAAAGATGCAGGACACACACGCGCGAGCACGTGCACAGACACACACACACACACACACACAATAAGGAAATAGGTGTTGTCAGCAGGCAAGAGGCAGAAATACTTAATCTGCATGATATTTGACAGCATCAGCTCTGCCCCGAGAAATCCTGCATTCCTGTGCATTATATAAATTGTATTTGCAGTAGACGTGCAGTCAAAACAAATGCAGCAGTGACATATGAAAAAGGACAAAGTTACAAAGTGAAAGTTGAGAGAGATAATCATAATGGACAATGCTTTGTTTTTATCAGAGAGGATCAGAAAAAGAGAACAGGGCTGAAAAAAGTTCAGTTGAATTAGACGTATATAGTGATTGAACCAGAAAAGACACACACAAGTCATTAAAGGAAAGTGAGAGAGAGAGAGAGAAACAATGAAAATTAGTGTAAATCAGTTGACAAAGCCCCAAGATTTTAAAATAGATCTCGCTTTCTCCATACGCGCTCATCCACTCTCTTAACTCCCACGGCCAAGCTCTCAATAAACCAAACACATAATTATAGTTTCTATTGAACAAAGATGGGGAGGAATTAATTACATAGCAGTCAAGTTGGTAAAACACTTCTCCATTATTGCAAGGCTTTCTATGTTTCCTGCCTCATTCAGCCTTAAACTAATGAAGTGGATTAGATCAAGAGGTTAGAGCTTAACAGTAACATGCTTGAAATAACCTCTGTGCTGTTCGATCTCAACACCCCTAAATATTATGTGAGTTGATTAATGAAACATTTTAAAAATGTCTGGACTGTTGTGTAAAAAGCTGACCGTGGTTCTGCCCATATCGCTGCCTATGTCTACAAATGGTTTTGTCAGAGAAAACTTGTTACAGAGGTTTTTAATTGAGTATGTGAAATAATACCAAGAAACAAATACATTATTTTTTCAACCTTTTTAAAAGTGTGGTCCATGTATTGCTAGTGAGTTGCATTGACATGTCGATAGATAGATAGATAGATAGATAGATAGATAGATAGACAGAGATAGTTTTAAAATGCAAGGAACCAAACCAATCAAAACAGAATACACATTCATGAGCTCATAAGATAAAAATAAGAAAAGATGAAATAATATGAATATAGATAAAACAACATGAATTGTTCATAATCCCCGTGGGGAAATTTGGCTCATCGTCTCTGCTTCACTCACCATCTCAGAGGGAGGCGGAGGGGAGAGGCGCATTAATATGAGAGATACACTCCCTTTTATTCTCCTCCTGTCAACCTGTAAATGTGTACACACAAAGAGTCTGTTTAAATATCTTACATACAGAGGGTGGTATGTAAACAATCAGTTATGCATCTACTAAACAAGATAATCCATCCTAATCAGCGTAGGTAGTGAAGTGTGCTTTTGATTGCAAATATCAGATTAAGGTTCATTTCTGTACAGGTTTTCCCTTTCCTTTGTCGTCAATACAGGAATGAATTTCTGCTCTCTCCCCATTTCACCTCCCACACAAGCCAAACGTCAAGCACACACACAAAGTCTGAATATATCAGGATGCCAACATATCATGGATATTACATGCACACGTATGCGCACACACACACACATACACACAAAAGAACAGTCAAGTCTAAACTCCCCCATTTAGGAAAGAGGACAATGGTAACCATAATGATCAATTTTCTCTGTGCATACTTTTATTTTCAGATTTCTTTTTTCTTTTTCATTTCTCCTCTCAAATCTCTCCATCCATCTGCTGAAATTCTATTATCATGACAAACAATAAGACACACACACTCACTCCATCACTGCTGCCTGTAGCTGTCAGCGAGCCAGATGAAGGAGGGAAGAGAGGTGGAAAAAAAGAAACACTGGGGGGAGAGGTGACAAAAGGAAAACCGTTAGAGATCAGAGGAAACCATATGAATCACAAGACAATTGGAGGGATTTAGTATGTGTGTGTGAGTATGAGTGCATACACCTGTGTAATGTCTACTGTTACGGATAGCCAGGGGTTATAAAACAGCTGGTGGCTTAACATCTTCCTCACTCTCAACATTTTGTCCATGTGTTGCTGCATCTTTGTGTTTGAACACAGCACTGACACATTTCCATTGATGCAAACCAAACGTATGTGATTTTGGCCACTTGTGTAGCTGAAGCTGTGTCAGTCTCAGTGTTGCGAAGTTTCTTGGCCGTTCTTTCTGCTGCTGCTTTGGCTGTGAAAGTCTAAAGCAGAAAAGATTGGCAGCAGTGAAGCACTCCTATGGTGCTGGCTGCCAACATTTCAGTATCTGAAAGGTTGAGTTTACGTGCGTACTTTGTCTGAGTGTAGACATAAGATTACAAACAAGTGTGTGAAAAAAAATTGAAGTTACCTTAAAACTCAGGGGAAAGGTTTTTAGGAAGCATGAGAATTAAATCAAGGAAGACAGCAGGGATGTATCCCTTAGGTTTTTTGGGTTTCAAGCAGGATAACATAACCGAACCAATCTGCACGACATTTGTAGATGTATGGGACAAGAATGGACCCATAAAACGTTGGTACTGATCCAGGAATTTTTCAATCACTTTCTTTAGCATTACGATAATTTGCATTTGTCAAACACTTCTGGCAGTTTCTCAGGATATAACTGATTAATAGTGATGTAAAGGATCCATGAGTTTGTATTAGGCTATTTGGTGTAGGATTGTTGGAGGTATGTGCTAATAGTCAGTTCATTCTTTTTTTTCTTCTGTTGTACATTCCAGAACGCTTCAAGTTCTTAAAGTTCCAGAGATAGACAAACACACCGGTATATTGACATTTTGGGGAAGACGGAGCCTATTTCATAAGATATTTGCTTTGGTTCGATGTTGTCCCTGAGCAAATCATTTGATATTAAACATCTGATGAGAACAAGCTCGTAACATCCCCAAGCTGATGCACCTGCAGTTTAAATACAGTTCAACTTCAGTTACAGCTGTGTAAAAGGGCATTTTCTCTAGTTAAGATGTTAAGCTAAATAGCTCTGCATTGAGCACATTGTGCGAGTGTGTGTTCTCAGTTTTCATGTTACAAAACAGATAACAGTGTTTTAAACGCTGATTTTGGAAATAGTTGAACTGAGTCGGTCTGATTTGATGATTGTTAGCACTAGGGCTGCCACAAACGATTATTTTGATAGGCGACTAGTCACCGACTATTTTTTTCGATTAGTCAACTAATCGGATCATACGTAAATTGAATGTAAAACATACAGCTTATACACCGGTGCCGCTTGATGAGGGACAAGACAGGTAGAGAGAGAAAAGAGAGAGAACACCTATGTGTACTCGCCTTGAATGAGTGAGTGCATGTGTGTGTGTGGTGGGCGGCTGTGGCGGCGGGTGCGTGTGTGGACGGTGCTGCAGCAGTTTTGAGAGAAAAACAAAGTTAAAAAAAATAAATAAAAAACAACGCATCGACTATTAAATTAGTTGTCAACGATTTTAATAGTCGACGTAGTCGTGACTAGTCGACTAATCGTGGCAGCCCTAGTTAGCACCAGGCTAGATTTATCCAACCAGAGCAGGTCCTTGTTGGTCATATTGAAAGCTCCCTTAACTCTTTCACTGCCAAAGACGAGTTATCTCGTCTTAGCGAATCCAAGCGTAGTCTGCCAAAGACGAGATAACTCGTCTTAGCGTTTTTTTAATGGCAACGCCATGTTGAATGTCTTGCCCTACTCCTCTGTGAAGATCAGACTTGTATCATCAAAATAAAGTGCAGAAAAACACATTTGGATTGAGAGATATAAAAAATATAGCGTATTTCTCCCCCCTCACGGAGCGGAGCGGGTGTCTGACTGCAGCGGCGCCGCTCCGTGACACTCTGGCCGCCGGTGAGAGCTTAGGGGGCGGCGGCGGGGCTCATGGCGGCTCGGCAGCTCGTTGAAGCTCCGTGCAGCAATTTTTTTTTTTTTAAATGGTGTATCCTAAAAGTCAGACGTCATCCACTGAAACAAAATGTACATTAGTTGAACCAGATTTGTGGGAAACTGTCAGCACACATCATCACCAATAATTTATGTTCTGTGGATGGTCTTTTGACAGGGACCGCATTCATTCAGACTGAAAATAATCATAATAGTGTCTCGTTATTGTACTACCATGACTTTCTCACTGAATGCCTGTCTGTCACTGGTGAATTGGACACTTGTCTGAAATCAACACCTCTGCTCTTCAGTTTCCTCACTGTCTTTTTCTTCTTCCTCTTCTGATACCAAACGGCATAACAATACACATCATGACCTTATCCCACTTAAGCCCTCTTGTAAGTCAGTTTAATAGATCCCACTTCTATATTTCAGTATTGGCCTTTTTTGGGTTCAGTTACAAAAGCGAACATGTGGACGTATGGAAAGTATTATAAATATGGTTCCTTTTTACACAGTGTGTATACCACTATGAGGAAGGAAATTTTCAAAACCACGCCTAACTTTTAACTATATCAAAAAGTACAGTAACTTAACAGTGCGCTACTTCTATTGGATAAGTGTGGGCCAAGAAATTCTGTGGGAAAAATCCAATTACAAACTCCTTCCAAGAGAAATAATGAAAATTCAAATGGGTTATGTAAATTGTGCCTGTTATGTGGCTGGGGACAAGTGTAGCAAGTATGAGGTTGTGTGCATGCACAGACATACACACACACATTAGCCGCTTTTGCTTCCCCAGCACTTTCATTTTCCACATTCTAATCTGAATCCATCATTTCCTCCCTGTCACCTCTTTGATAGCGCTGCTAATGTTGCTTAATGAAATTTGTTGACAAAGGAACAGCGCTCTTTCCTGTTCTCAACATATTGAATTAGCTGTCTGAGGAGGGAGGAGGCGAGAGAGAAAACCCAGGAGATAGATGACCTCCTCCAGTCTCTGCCAGTCACTGTCAGACAGAAACACGCACAACAAACTCTGAGCGAGAGACCTGAAATCTTTCAACCCCCCTTGCTCCATCCCTCTCTCTTTTCCTTGGCTAATATGGCGTCTACACACTACTCACTGACGTAATGTTGCATGATAAAGGCAGGTGAAAGAAGAAGAGGAGGAGGAGAGTGCTGGAGAAGGTTAAGAAAAAGTTGCACTGGGGCAGTAGGAAGGGAATAAACAGTGAAAACAGGAGTAGATGGACTGTAAGAGGGAGGGGAGAATAAGTGAAGAGGGAGCTAAAGAAAAGAGAAAGAGACGAGTGGACAAAAGAGATAGAGGGCCTAATGAGAGGCAGAGTCAAAATGAAATATGAGGCCTGAATGTGAGTGATAGCAACCACACGAGGAGAGGAGAATGAGAGTGAGGCATAAACGTTGAGAAAAAGCACCAGAGAGAGAGATTGAGGGGCGAATGGTTCAGAAAACCCGTCATGATATGAAATAAAAAAAGAATATTTCAGGACAAAAGGCAAGAGGAGCGGAGAGGAAAAGAATGATGGCTGCAAAGGAGGACGGCTTTGGAGCCGATCTATGAACTCTCATGAGACGGGAGCACTTTCACACTAATAGGATATGGAGTATAGAGGGTCAAGGTTGTCTGTGTATGTAATTGAAGATAAAATAAATCTAGATCTGTCTTTTCCTGCCTTCGAAAGGAACAGCATGTTAGTAAGCCCACAAGTGATTTGATACTGGGCCAGAGGGGCTCATTAGTATACCAATGAACTGAGCCCCTCCATTGAATTTGCATTGATTAAGACTTTATTCAATGGTTATCTCTCTCCCCACTGGAAGACTCTCTGACCCCAGAACTCCTATTTACTCCTCTGCTTCTTTTTCTCTGACCTTTCCATGGGAATTCTGTAGCCCCACTGTGATCCTCTTCCTGCTCCTCGCCTTCTTTCAAACCATCCCGGTCCTTGACACTTAATCTGCTTTCTCCTCCCAGAATGAATGAGGTCATGTTAAGTCAGATATATGTGAGAAGAAGGCATGCTGGTAAGAGAGGAGGCACTTTTACTGTTAGGCTGAAATTCCTTTGTCATTTTATCATAATAAAAATGACAAAGGAAGAGCTAAGGGGCAGCAGAAGAGAAGTGACAGCAGGAGATGGGGAGAGCGCTTATATAAAATAAGGGGTGGGAAAATTTCAGGGAGCGAGAGTAAGTAAATACAGTAGGACAGGAATTTTATCAGAGACAATACAGTTGCATAAAAAGTACATGGAATCCAGCACAGTTTTAAATTTTTATGCATGAAGTATTTGATTTACAAAACAGAAGCTATGTGAGAAAATAAGAAAAGATAAGTGGTACAGACAGGCATAAAAAGAGCAAGGAGACAACAGTGTTGGTCAGAGCAGGGATAAACCTACATTTCCCATGAGCACCAGGATTTAGCGTATGCTGATGGGTCTTGCTTAGTTTCTTTACGACTTTTCAACAATGCCAGTGAAACCTATGGAAAAATATAGTAGACAAAGATGGAGAAACTATTTGAGTTATTTCTGAAAGAAAATCAAACCAATTTTCTTTGCTTTTTCCATACAATGCAATTAAAAAGTTAGTATTCGTGGAGGCCCGCCACAAATAAATTACGTCCGCCACAAATAGACTTTTCGGCTTTTGGCTCGACCAATGCAATGTCATTATGTTCATTCATCTCTGCCAAGCACACTTTCTCCGTTATTGGCGTACACACACACACACACACACAGAAGAGTGCATGCATGACAGCAGTGCGCGGTAAAAGCGAAACTCATACGGTCTGATCGCCCAACTAACTAACTCAACTTAATTACTCTCTGAATCCCTTAACACCACGGCACAAATACAATTACCTTTAGGGATGTCCCAATCCGATATTGATATCGGATTTATGTCCGATATCAGCCAAAAAAACGAATATCGGATTATATCGGACTGCATCTAAAATCTCCGATATAAACGCTCCGATAAAAGCAGTCCTTTATTCCGCTCCAGCACTTCTGTCCCATATCAATAGGTGACTCTCGTTCACACTCCAACACAGTAGGTGGCGGCAATGCACCTTAATGTTGGTGCGCCGCCTGCCAGAGAAGAAGAGCGCCCGGCTCCAGCATGCAGAGATCACATGATCACAACAACAGCGTGTGTGCGATTCATCCATGGTGCGATTGTAGCAAGGAGAAGTGATTTCGGCTGTGTGGCACGTAGACTACACACACGTACGTGTACACACACACACAGACACGGGTGCATGGACAGGTCGCGCTTGCCCGCTAATAAACGGTAAATGCGCTATATTGCTCTAAATGTACAGTTCAAATAAACTACCGACAGGGTCGGTGGTCAGATTCTTCTGGAGGAAGACCAGCTGGTCCACATGTTGTGCCGTGTTAACAGTGCTAAAGCCAGAATTAAATTAACAATGCTAATTTCTGTTAGCCCATCTATGGCGTTTTACATTATACGTTAGCATTAAGCTAGCGGGCTTTATGCTTAGTTGTGACACTGGCTGTGTGTTTTGAACGTTGTTTCAAACTATGTGGGTTTGATTAAACATCTTTGATGCTTAAATATTGCAGCTTAATATATTGCTTTACTCCTCTTTTTATTTTATGTATGCCATTTTTACTGTAGGGCAGGCTATAATCTTAGGGATGTCCGATATTGGAAATTTGCTGATATCCAATAACCGATTTTTTCCAAAATTAGAATTTCCGATTCCGATAATAACCGATACCGATATGCAGGCTTTTTCCCCCAAAAAACTAATTAATCCTGTCAGAAATTAACACATTACTGTATGACTACATCTATTGTGATGCCCCACTGGATGCATTCCACAAATTAACATTGTTTATTTGTTTACAGACACTTATTTATTTAAGCAGGCTTTTAGTTCATGTGTTAAATTGTTTTAATTTTATTCATTATATTTTTATGTTTTTACTGTTGTATTTTATTTTATTGTGAAGCCCTTTGTGATTTTTTTTCCGTGAAAAGTGCTATATAGATAAACCTTACTTATTTACACAGACAGACACACACACACACACACTCACGGACGGAGGGGCAGGCAGGCAGGCAGGCAGGGACAGACGGACGCGCGCACACACACACTCATCACACATCGCTCATTATTAATAATAGCTACTGCACAACTGAAAATATTGTAGCGACCCCGCAGTAATGTTCTTGTTATGATGTTTAAGTTCTGTGATTTCTGACTGACTGTGAATGTGTACGGGCAGGTAGCGTATGGTTGGCTTAGAAACTGCGGGGCCGGGGTGAGTGTGAGGAAGACAGAGTCCTGTCTGTGTGAGTGTGTAGGTGAGTGAGTGAGGAGGAGCAGAGGAAGAAGTGAGAGCTGTCAGATAAGTTGGTGTTATGTTGTTGTAGTTACGTCGGGTCGGACGCTACAATATCAATAACAACATGTGCTTAACATGGATGTCGGACGCGAAATAGCCGCGGAGCGGAGCCAGTTTCCGTTCGGTGCTGTTAACCGACTGTGCCAGATGCGCCAGAGCGCGCGCACACCTCTGTGCCAGGCTCGCGCTCGATTTGTGTTTATTAATTTTAACAGAGCGCGAGAGAGATTAACACAAACATTCACACAGGCTACACACACATAGGGGCTACATAGGCCTGGGACGATAATACATTTTGCTGGACGATATATTGTCCCACAAATTATTGACGATAAACGATATTATTGACACATTTTTTTGAGAAAAAATTAACCACTAATATAATAATAATAATAATATTTCATAATAATGCAAGTACACCCTTTTAAATGCGATAAACTTTTATTTCTCATGAGTATTTTTTTAACCACTGTAATTGGAATGACAAGAACTTATATAGCTACTATCCTAAATAAATAAAATCTACACAAAATAATAAACAGTGCAGTGCAGCTCTTCTGTCCAATAACGTTACACACCTGAAGCTCCACTTTTCATTCAAACAAACTAATGTGACTTCCACAGATGTAAGATTTCATCAATGAGACTAGCATTTATCTCCTAAAAAGTATTAAACCAGCCGGCGGTAAACCTCTAAAAACCTGCTGATAAGTTTTCTTAGTCGTTTTCTCCCCCAATGACGGAGGTTGACCGGCCCGTGAGCTGCTGCAGACAGACGGCTGCAGACTGTGGGAAGCCCCGCTCCTCCTGCTCACTGCTACCACATTAGCTCCAAAAACGTCGGAGGAAATCTCCAGCAGGCGATATGTGGATAGACTGACCACAGACTGGGGATCTAAACTGTGACTTTCTGGCATGAAAAAATATTAAAACTTTAAAAAGTGACGTGTTAACAGCGCGGCAGCAAGAATTACGGTAAAATAGCTTTTAGCTGCTTAGCTTTACAGCTAGCGCTAGCGCCGGTTGCTGCCAAATGCATTCTGGGAAACAAAGATCCTGGATGACTGAAAAGAGGGTTCACTCCTTTCATTCTGCAAAACAAACGGCCCAGGTGCTGAGACCGATGCACAGAGTGAAGCCTCTTGTCATCCAGCCTGGGAAAACAAATACGTGCACATGCACATGGCGATTTATCGAGGCCGGAAAAACTATCGAGTTCATTTTCATTTATCGTGCGATTAATTGATTTATTGATTATCGTCCCAGGCCTAGGGCTACACATGATACACATACCCACAGACACACAGCTGAGGGGCCGAGGCACGGCACGGAGTGCGCGTCTGGTGGCATGCACCCCAGGGTGCTCAACCTGGTCAGTGGAGCACCCACGGAATCGGCGCTGCACGGAAGACCGACAGACACACACACAGACACAAAGCCTCTGACTGCTGGATGAAACCACCACTGCATACGTTGTGCGTTGTACCGCAGCGCACGCTGATTGACTTGAATGGGGCTGCTGCATTGCTACAACGTGCATGCATGTTTGTTTACAACAGAACAGCTGTAGTAAGAACACGTGGACTATTATTGTGAGTCTGAATCAGTGACAGCAATTGTTAAGTAGCGAATTAAGTAGCAACGATCCACCGCTACTTAATTCACTATGAAGGCACGTTATCGGGTTTTCATTATCGGCAGAAAAACCGATAACGATATGGACAGATATTACATTTTTATGCTAATATCGGCCGATATTATCGGTCGGCCGATATTATCCGACATCCCTATATAATCTTCAATTTGGAGTGACAAATAAAACCTTGAAGCAAGAAGATTTTGCCTTTTGTTTGACATTGATGTACATACAGTAATTCAATAACAGTTGTAAATAAGGTTTATTTTTTAATATTTTACAGTTCAAAAGTAAGCTCACTACTGTCTGTCCCATAGAAGAACATGACAGCGGCAGCCTGTCAGTCAGCAACAGGAGGACTCTCCTTTGTATTTGAATTTGAAAAATATAAATAATCGTTTTTTTTCACCGCCCCTAATATCGGATCAATATCGGTATCGGGCCGATATTGAAGGCTGCATTATCGGTATCGTATCGGAAGTGAAAAAGTGGTATCGGGACATCCCTAATTCCCTTATCTGACTGTTTCATAGAGCCTCAGTACATTACATTGCACATCCATGGCCAGTGACACATGAAGACGCAACCGAGGTGGCGGTGTGAAGATGCAGCCATGCTGATGTGGCTGCAAAAAAAAAAAAAAGAAGAAGAAGTTGGACGGGGCCAGCTGATCTACAGCCAGCCAACTCTGAAAGACTGAAAACACACTATGAGATCAAAAGCAGCGTTAAGCTCACCTGGTAGGGCAACTACTAGTCTGGGGTCGATTCCTACTCTTAGTGTGCAATTTTGGTGATCAATGCATTTATTCTTTTCAAATAATGGCCGACTCCTAATTCACCGCCGGTGCCAATTATCCACCGGGTGTACAGTAGCAAAACTTTCTTTTTTAAAATGTTCTTCAGGTACAGTGCTAAATCATATGACGAGACAAAAAGGTCATGACCTGAACTAGGCGGGAGACCAGGTTGGGAAAAGTGAAAAGACTCAAGGGTATTAAAGATTGAGTTTACCTTTATTCCTCTGATGCCTTGGAGGTTTTCAGCCTGGAGATCAGCAACAGCCGTGTCATACCTCTCTGGGGTGCGTGGGGGCATTCGGCTCAGCCTCAAACTCACGTCTTGTGATTTCACAGTACCTGCAAAAATATTTAGAGCAGCTGAAGTTCTCGGTAAACCCACTTATGCAGTGAGAACCCAAGTTATCCCCAACAATGCAGTAAAGACCACCTTTTACTGTTTCTCCATCTACATTTATTCCATCTGTCTCCAAGGATTTCAGATCTGCCAACAACTCTGAGAAAACTTTGGCTATTCCAAAACGCTTAAGATCATTCTCAACACACAACAAGACTAAAAACATATTATCAGTATTTGAACGCAAATGAATGGGTAAATTTGCTGATGAAAAATAGACTGCAAGAACTTTGTCTTTTTAGCAGAACCAAGGGGATTCACAATTTCAAATGAATCTTGGTACAAAATCAGTTTGAGGCTTTCAGGGTTTTCATTAAAGAACTGGTGAAATTTGAAATTTTGTCCATCATATAAATCCCTAAAAACCTCTCTATCCGGATCTCCAAACTGTTGTGACTGTGCATTCCTCCCTAAATGTGACTGTAAAAAGCTCTTCAGAGTTTCTGCCACTGGTATGTAGTAAGCATATTTTTGTGTCATGTTTTCATCCATTCCCAATGCCACTTTTTGGGGTTCCGTGTATTTAAACATTTTGTGAATGTCTGATTTCTGGAGTATGTTGTTCTTAATGGTCCCTGATGACAGAGAACAAATCTGACTCTTTAACTCAGTCACAGATTTTGGCGACTGCTTCATATGATAGGCTCATATCATTTTTTAATAAAGAACTTACTTTAGTTATTGTGCAGGCTTGACCTAACTTGTGCACATTTTGCATTTCCTCAACAATAGTCTGTATAGTAGAGGCAGGAATAAGCAGCTGACCTTGCAGGTTTAAGGCTGAGAAAGATAGGCATCTCAGGATGTGACGGTGGAATATGTGTGTTTTTGCACGTTGTCTTTCTTTAATATGCGGTTGCCCACAACATAGGGATTATCCTTTCTTATTTTAAGTGGTCCTGTCTGACAATAGGAGCAATACATTACTTGCTTTATGGCATTGAACTTGAGCCAGGCGAACTCCTGCTCCCACTCGGTGTTGTAGCTGTACGTTTTAGCTTTCACTTTTGTCGTTGGCGCATTTTCGGTTGGTGTTGGTGGCTCCTCGTTAACTTCATTTATGTTATTGTCTGTGTCGTCCGGGGTTTGTTTCGTGTTCTCAACGCGGACAGGTTGGAAAAATCTCTTCATGTTGACCCATGGGAGTAACGTTAGCCACTGTGTGCCAACCCAGCCGCATGGGACAGAGCGTGAGTAAAAGCTGCGACTGTGAGGAATTGTGGGAATTGGCGTTCAATACACAAGACATAACATTAATCATTGACCACAGTTCACTACAACTACCAGGAAGGATACCATCGTTCTACACAGAAGGATTTTCTTTTTCAAGCAAGATTTTTTTTTTTTGTGGCTAAATCTGCCCATAACACCCATACTACAGGGCAGATTAATTTTTAGCACGGGCATGTTTTGATGTAGCTCATGCGACATGTTGCACTGTACAGCTCTGTATTAGGATGTAAAATTATTTCTGTACAAAGCGCGTTCTCAGACCACACAATACTTTGGACCCAAGTGTATACATTAATGTTAAGGTATAAACCTTGTGTGTCTTGTATGTCCTCTTCAAAACTAATGCAGTTGTGAAAGATGGAGAAAACATTCTTAGCTCACACTGCTGGAGAAGGTTTTTCTACTCTCATTCACATGACAAACATGTAATTTAAGCTTCCATTTTTAGATGAAGCCAATTGCTCTTTGCTTTTCCCTGGAGAGTTCAGTGTCAAAAAAACTGGAACAGGGGAAAGGATCAAGGGAAGAATAACAAAAGACGTGTCAGTATTTTGTAAGTACAACTTATTAAGGACTATTTTCTCTGTGGCACTGGCAGGTGTCCAAGGCCTATGACTTAAAGGCAGACTCTGAGCATTGTGCCATTTCACAAAGGTCTAGAGGCCCAAGCTCACAAACAGGTAGACAGAGGAAAGGAGAAAAAACAAGCTTGAGGAGGTGGGAAAAAGGCAGCAACAGAAAGACAATTCAACTTCAAGTACAGTGAAGATGAAAAAGAAGTCGAGGCAGAGATGAAACAGACTTTGGGCAGTGGTCTCAGGATTAATGGTTCTGGTGAACCTGTCAGATGTCTGATCTCTGTAATGACTTAAAAGCCACAGAGAGAGTGAAGCTGGCAACAGGAAGGATAAAAAACGCTTTCTGCACAGACCTGCGTTACACTGCGTCAGAAAATCAAAGTCAAATTTAATCATGACTTTTATATACAGGTACCAAAGCCATCTGCTAAATTAGCAGTGTGTAGATGGTTCTCCCCCTGTTACAGAATGTAAATGAATCACACAGCTGGTGTTTTCCATGCTCACATGAGAAATTTGCATGACATGACAGTTGTTCCATGTTCCCGAAATAAAAACAAAGTTTAGAATTTGATTTCATCAATTAACTCAGAAAATATACTGCATATCGCATCTGATTAAACAAAGCAGAAGGCAGGACACCTTTAAACAAACAGTGGACACGCAAATCAAGAGAACATATGTCTGTGCGTTGGGAATGGGATTATTTAATCACTATGGAAATCCGCCATTCTGAAATGTATTAGATTGTATGATGTCGCGACCTACGCCACCCTGGTCAGTGAAGTTTTATAGAACAGGCTCTAACAAGTCTAGGCTTCAGGGCTGACACAGGTGCACATATTTCTATTGTTGAAAACCTGGAGCCTGGTGGGGTTTCGCTGCCATATGGTACAATGTTTGACTCACCGGCTGTTTCACGTTCATCACCGGTAGCTTGGTCCGCGGCCAGCTCCAGCCACCAGCGTCCTGCGCGTATCGACCTCCATCCGTCGTCATGCAGTCGTGGCTTTGTCAGTTCATTTGTGTTTAGACGAGACAATAACTAAACGATAAATCAATCTTGAAGGTGGAGGATCCTTCGTCAACTTTCTTCACTGCTCTGCGGGGCTGCAGCCTCGTCTCCACGCGGCTCTCACTTTGGCGTTTTCCCAGCATCCCTCGCTCCCTCCGCTCACGCCAGACCCAAGCGGACAGTTCACCAGGCAACCAATCAAAACATTACACAATATGGCAGCCCCCCTTCTCACCTACGAAAGTGACCGTAACAATGATGATATTTCAATAACTGTTTGAAAAGTTCTGCATCACATCAGTGATGTTGTGTGGTGTCAATGGCCCTCATTTATCAAACTTGCGCGCAGGATCTGGTGTAGATTCTGGTGTAAATATCAGTGTACGCCAAGTGTCACGTGTGATTTACTAAAAGTGTGTATGCTGCTGATTTCGGCGTAGAACCGGCGTAGTGTTGATAAATCCGGCGGCTGAAAACGAGCGTAATTTAAATGTCACGCCCCTATATATTCCTGCTTTAGAGGCGTCGCCCTGCCCCTTTTACAACATGGAAACACAGAAGACGGCCAAGAAGAGGGACTTTACTGACATTACCGCGTTGAACAGGGAGAGGGCGGCAACATTAAATATCTGGACATTGATAGATTGATAGTTTTTGTGATTGATAAAAGCGTCATCCCGGTGGATGGAGGCTGCAGACGCACGTGTCACCGACCACGTCAGGAAACCCAGCGATCTAATGAAATGCTCCTGCAGTTTACTAAACACAAGTGATTGAGGAGAAATCATATGCATATTACTGCTGCGAACGCGACTTTATGACCATCAGCGCCGATGATATGGTTCGGCTGATGGAGGGATGTGAAACACCGGCCCGATCTCCCACTGACAGGTCCCGGTGACGGGGGAAAAAAAAAAACCCTCCGCCGCGGAGATCAGCTGCACCTGGACAGGTACCGGAGCCCCACCGGTGCCGGTGTCCGGCAGAGAGAGACTGAGGAGCCGTCCGGTCATGCTCTGGTGCAGGAGATGTTGGACGTTTGTGTGTGTGATCTACAATAACAGGTCTGTCTGTCATTGACTGTTTCTGTTTACACAGCTGATTAACGAGCATCTGTCACATCGTGGTTTTTAATTCATCTCAGTTGCTCAAAATAAAAGTTGAGTTACATTTTCAACACGGACTTGGTGGTATCGTTGCTTTTTTTTTTTTTTGGCTACTTTTTATCTTTTTATCAATATAAACAACAACATGTGGTCCACATTGCTGCGTTATTAGACTATGGTTTAATAATCGTTCTGACACAGCAGCACTCGTTCCTGCATGTTCTACGCTGGTTCCAAATGTGCGTACACCTGGTCAGAGCTGGCGTGAGATTTGTGCGTACCGTACGCTCACGCTCAGATTGATAAATGCCGATCCTTGCGGTGAATTTGGTGTACACCCATTTTTTTGGTGTACGCAAGTTTGATAAATGAGGGCCAGTGAGAGCAAAGTTTATTAGCTCATTTGATCTAACACTACTCAACACAAGCCATTCAACTTTTATTTAAAAACTAATCATAAAAACATGGTTATCAGTAAAACAGTAATACAATGATAGATGACTGGAAGAGACAGTTGAACTCAGAGCATGTTAGGCCCAAGGGGGCAGTTGTCGGTCTGAGAAGTGAAGCTCACTTCCGCGTTCAAAAAACTGCAATCCCCTCGGCTTCCTCTGGGGGCTGGCTCCAGAAGGGAGCAACCTACTGAGCCCCATGTTAAAATAGCCGACTTTACAGCTTAGAAAAACATATTTACAGCCTGGTACATTTTATTTTTTTGGTCTCAACCGATAGTTTCTACCCCCGCACACACTCTGAGGGGGGTGAATTTTTTAAAAACTCTACCGTTTTACTGTTATTAGGTTAAAATTCTGGCCAATTAGGGCGCGGAAACATTGAGTGACAGGTCCGGAGACTGCTGCTACGAGGCCAGTGGGCGGGCTCTTGGCCGGCCAACCGCCGCACCTCTCCAAATATGGCAAGTAGAATCCAACATGGCGCAGCTCAAACCCCCGTAGTAGCGGCACAAAACAGACTCCCCCAAACCAATGGGTGACGTCACGGGTGCTACGTCCATTCTTTTTACAGTCTATGGTTAGGCCTCACTGAGGATCGCGGTCAATGGTGACATCTCCAGCACCTTATAGGGTGTGGGTTTAGACTGAAGGACCATGAACTGTCCTCGTTAAGGATCTGCTCAAGTCAGTCATGTGAAGAAAACTGATAAAATTCTGGTCAAGAACCAAGGGCTTCTGCCATAAAGATGACTGGTGCCATGAATTGAAGCTGCACTCAGGTGTCCAGAAAGAAAGCATTTTAAAGTTGCAGCATTAATTTCTCTGTTTTGCCATTTTTGCCATCTTGACTGTGGACTCAGATTGGACAGATGAGTGTCAGATGTTGAATGAAGCACATTTCCAGTTGATGTTCCTCTGTAAGCACAGGGTAATGTGACTAAGTGTAAGAACACACTTTTCCACAACTGTCAAAAGTTGTATTAGTGACAGAAACCTTCTTCTAAACTAAAAGCTGAAGAGCCATTTCCTATATCGGCTTCAATATTTTCCCTAGTCAAAGCCCTTGGACAGATTGAGCCCTGGCTGACAGTGATGGCTCTGATGCCTTCACCCATCTTTGTAAAGAGCCATTCCTAGTTTGAGACTTTTCTGCTTCAAAAGCCAGGGGATAATCAAAGTAAAATACTTACACTCCTTTAAAATGGAAGCCCGTGTTGTGCCTTTGACAGTCTCACTTCAAATGTGAAAACAAATCACTGAGATGAAGTGACAGTAGTTAGTTATACAAATTCAGAAATAGACACCAGTCAAGCACACGCTCCTGTCATTCAAGTCTAATCTCATCTGAGAGTACATGTGATTTGTCCCGGTCACACACATTCTCTGTTCAGTTGAGTTGAGTTGAAATGATAAAAGTATTTTTTTATTACACCAACTTCATGGCTGCTTCTGTTCTCTGCTGTGGTTTCCTGGACTACGGTTTAAATGATAAGGTCTTCTGTTGCTGGTATGAGAATAGAGGTTGCCGGAAAAAAAAACAGCTGTGTGTATGTCTGTGTGTGATGAATGGGACGATTCTTCATCAGAGGCTGTGTAAAGACAAACTTTCATAATGGGTTAGTGGATGAAGCCCCTTTAACATAGGAGCACAGGCTGCGCACTGCTTACCATTCATTGTGTATGTGTTGTGTGGCGCAGACGTGCCCATGGTCTGTGCAGAGCGATGCGCAATGCCTGCGCGTGCCGCTCTTGCGTGTTGCGTGGAGGTTGAGCCGGGCTCAACTTGAACGCAGCGCTATGAGATGACACCTCTGTGCGTCCAATAGGACGGACTCCCTCAGTTTCCTGGTAGAAACCGGGACGAGTTGAAACTCTCCCAATTGAGCCCCGACGGTTTTGTGAACCCACTCCCTCCCTCTTTCTGTTTGCTATACTCCTCTGCTTGTCAGAGAGACAAACAGCAGGATTTTCGACCGCCATTCCGACATGCCGCCACTCCGACATTAGGCCCTAATTGTCGGAATGGCAACACTTTACCCTTTAATAAACGTCCCATCATTCCGACAATTTTCGTCTCCTAAGGTCGGAATGGCGGTATTTTTTTCTTTTTTAAACGTGTTGCCATTCCGACAAATCTTTTAAAAGCCTACCCCCCCCCCCCAAAAAAAAAAAAAAAATTAAATTAAATTAAATTAAATTAATAGGCCTAACACGATTTTGCACTAATGATATGCCGTCGCAAAATAGCAGTTTGCCCACGTTTGTCCAGTGCATCTCCTTTGCATTGGTCAGATAATTCAAACGGCAGACGATTTCAAAGCCTCAGATTTTAAGCAGAGGGACTCCACAACCTCGTAAACCAACGAAGGAGGAGATAGGCCTTGAACGGGAAGCAGACCGTGCTTTCAATCACACACTCCGAACCCACTTGTTGCACTTTAGAAAATATAATTCAGGGGGAAAAAAGGCTTACAAACATGGACCAAAACGGCTCCAAAATACGCACAAAAATCCAAAAGAAACGAAAATTAACTAAAGGATTAACTAAACAGGTCGGTGTTTTACGCATGCCTCTGTGCGTCTGGCACACTCGTCTTGGACCTCTCCCACATTGGTTTGTGAATGAAATCTATATCTATGGACCAGCTTTCCTGCTTGTGTACATATTTGTCATTCAGTTTATGACATGCGCAGTCCCTGCAGATTGGCAGCTGATTTGAGAACCTAATGCATATTGCGCATTTCCTTTTGCTGCTATAATAATGATACAAATTGATGGAAACTGGTAATAACAAACTTGCATCAAAATTACAGAAAGAAGTGTCAGGCAGGGAAGTGAAGTTTTGCTCGGTGCAGAGGGAGAGAGCAGAGCAGAGCAGCAGATATTTAGCCTAACTGCTCCACAAAATGACAAAACAGGAGGCAAAAAAGAAAAAAAATCAATAATTTTTTACTGCCATCTTCGATTAAAAAATATGTCAATTTGATAGGCTTTCAAATCACCAAATGATTTGCTGTGAATCATTTCGTTTGTTGTAATGATTGTGAGCATGGACAACAGACGTCTTGTCTGTTGATTACGCAACGAAATGTCATTTTACATGTAAACGGAGCTGAACAGGCAGACGCACAGTGGCATGCGTAAAACACATATTTTGACTACTTCATGCTGTTGCTATTTTTTTTAAGTTACCTTTCGTTTCCTTTGGATTTTTGTGCGTATTATGAATCTGTCCTGGTCCATGTTTGTAAGCCTTATTACCAGGAGTAAATTCCCCAAAGTTGCAACAATTTGTAGTGATCCACTGGGTTTTGCCTGGCCATAGTCTATTGGAGCTGGGGTAGTTGATTTGCAGGTTTGCTCCCCAGGTTTTTTTCATTGTGTATTAGGTCAGGGAAATTATCAATTATCCTTGTGGTTTGCGCACGGGGACGTGCAGACCTTTAATGAATGAATGCATGTTTCTTTTTTGCTGTAACTTGTGTGCGTAATGCGTAAAAGTGCATTAGTGGGACCGAGGGTTTAAATGGGGAAGTGACATGGTGAGAGGGGAGGAGAGTGAGAGACACGGTCGGCGTTTGGACGGCTGGCGTGGCGGCAATTCCAAAGCGGCATAGTGGATTATTTTTCCTGGTGGATTACCCTGTGGATCATAAAGGCCCGTTTGGACACCGCACGGCCGGGCCCGTTTTCAGCCAAGCGGGACGAGGGAGAGGACTGGCGTGGTCACCTCGGCAGAGCCGCGGTGTCTCTCCCGTGTGGACAGTAGGACAAACAAACTCTCTCTCACTCACCCTCACCACATGCCAACACACACACACACACCTACTCACATGCGCACGCACGCACGCACACACACACACACACACACACATTGACTGTGCGCTCGCGCACCCCCGCACACACACATACACGCCGGCACGGACAGACACATTCACACTCAATCCCACAGCTGGGACTCGGACTTAATGGACAGTGGGAGGGGGGAGGGCTTTCGGGTTCTGTTGATCTGTGTGTAATTGTTTATTATATGCCGCCTGTGATTTGAGTTCAGTGACATACAGAGACTCAGACTAAGTAGCGACTTTGATTATTGCTTCCCTGGACGCACCAGTAGCGTGAGCCTAGGTCCGCCTGCAGCAGGACTGCGTTGTGCCAGTTCCCCTTATATCCTTATTGTAAGGTAAATTGTTACAAACTGACATCGGAGTGTGTGATTGTAAATAGCGAGACTTTCTGTTTGTTTGTTTATTTATTAAGCTTCCAATATCACATCTGTACACATGTCTTAAAACATGGAAAAAAAGAAGAAAAAAAATGTAAACACACACACACATACACACACCCTAACCACGGCTCGGAGTAACGCACATTTCCTTATGGAAATTAAAGCCTTGTCGGAATGGCGGGACGAAACTGTCGGAATGGCAGGACGTTTGCATGTCGGAATGGTGGTATGTCTGAATGGTGACATGTTTGAATAGTAGAATGGCGGAATGGCGGTATGTCGGAGTGGCAGCATGTCGGAATGGCAGCATGTAACCGTAGCCTGGATGGAATGTGTTAATCATCATCGCCATTTGAGGGGTGCATGTGCCTGATTCTCTTATACTGTAGCCGCTACTTGCACACTTCTCTCTAACTTACTTTAACCTCTAATTACCTATTACCTATATTATTTTTTTTTATTCAGCTATAACCTGCATAGTATCGAACAGCACAGCACTGCCCTTATTCTGTGTTTTTCTACCTGTTCCTATCTGTCTCTCTTTTCATTTACTCCATCTTTGCACACATGTGCTCTATTTTCCAAAGCCTTTTATAAAAAAGATAGGTAGATCAGCATCTCTGCCAGACTGCTTGAAACAAAAAGTGAGATTTACGAGAGCCATGCAGCAAAAACAAGAAGAGACGGGGAATGAGAAAGAAGAATAAACAGAAAAGAGGGCCTGAAATAGGCAGTAACAAAACCCTAAAAGCCCTAAAAGTTTTCCCTCATCAGTAACTGTGTAAAGCGGTTTTACTTGGTGGAAAAGCTGCGACTCAGGCACCAAGAGTTGGACGGTTATTCGGTCCAGTCAGCATTCGAGTCGCTGGAAATGTTTGCAGCCGCTCCTGGAAGGTTTTCGAGAGGAGTTGTGCTAGAAACCAAGCCTTATGGAAAACACGTATCAAGCTAAAATATTGACATAACTACAGACACACTGACCTTTTGGCAAACACACTTGTTTGCAGTTGTAGGCAGAAATGTGAGGAGTAGTTAAAATGCTGAAAACTACTACATAAACTGGAAACAGGATGAAACTGCTGTTTTATTTGTTTCTTGTCATTAGTGAATGATACAAGATGGATCAAAGTTATATGCTGAGGTTGGCAACAAATGCCTATACTGGATATGATGTCAAACAGGTGTAAATTTAATGGAAGGGATAGAAAGGAGTGGGATTTTGTGCTTTCCTATTTGACTAAAAGGCTTTAATCATTACAATCAGGATTATTTGGACTACACTGAATGTATTTTCATTAGTGTGCATGCTGGGATAAGATCTGTTTTTAGTCTGATTGTTAGAGTTTGTCATTTTATATTTCTATGGTTACCAGGACGCTGTGCTAGCCAAAAGAAAAGTGGTATGAGACACTTATCAGTGTCGTACTGCCAGTCAAAAAAAATAAAACAGATATGACATTTATGGGAGGCAGCTGCCCTCTAGGGAAATTACATTGTCTGAGGTAAATCAGTTTTGAAAGTGTCTGTGAATGGAGAAGGGTGTTGAGCAGGTGTTGCAGTATTGCTTAATAGTAGGATAGGGATGGGACGATATGAAATTTCATGTGACAATTATTGTGGCCAAAATAATCGCGATTAACGATATTATCACGATAATAAAGAGGTCGGGTTGTCAACATCTTGTTTGTCTTTCCAGTCATCAGACTTAACCCTTTTAGAAGCGGGGTAACAGTTACAGCGGAGCCTCTGCCATTCACGGCCATGACTGAACTAAAAGCTTTAGGGCTTTTAATTTGAAGGTCTAGAAACAGGAAGTCGTGACACTCCCTCACTGTCGCTAGCTTTCTTTCCGTCTTTTTTTCAGCACGTATCAATGTTGCTTCAATGAGCGGTGCTCCCTTGAGCCCCGCCGGCAGTACCGCAACTTTCCAAAGATAAACACCTCTGGGTGAGCCCTAACATTAGCTGTGATTTTGTGAGCTCATTATCTGTAACGAAAACTATGGGGCAATATTAGCTAGCGAGCTAATGTTAGCAGCAGCTAATTAGCAAGCTGGTCGACTGACTCGACTCCCGTCTTCACATGTTGCCACTGTTGACATTTAGCTACGTGTGCTAACTTTAGCCGGTGATATTCACCTCAGAATAATCTGAGTTCACAATGCACAGGGTGTTTAGCCAGGAGGAGGAAACTGAGACAAGCAAAGAAAGCACATTTTACCTTGAGTCCCACAAAGATAGAGGGGTGTTTATCCCTAGGTGCCCTTTTAAATTGGAAGTGTTGGCCAAAGGAGCACAGAGATGCTATGCAAAAGTGCGGCTGTGACTAGTGGCTGGATGCCTGCCAAGCACGCTGGTGAGACTTGACTCTTTCTATTAAACATGGCGTGCTGCGCGCCTCGCAAGGATTACAAAACGGACAATAAATTCAGGATTATGGCGATTATACGATTATGACGAATTCTGCACGATTAAATAATTGTGGGTGTTTTTAATCGCGATTGACGATAAAATTGTCCCATCCCTATAGTAGGATGGAACAAAGAAGCAGCTAAGGAGAGAGGAGAGAAGGGTACGACTGAGACGGATAGAGTAAAAGATGATGACAGAAGCTACTGTAAGTGGCAGAAAGAATGACTGGAGACAGTTTTTACCGACAAGAAGGTATGTTGACAGACAGAACGAGTGTGAGGAGGAGGAAGGTGAGGAAAGATGTGGATAAAACTCCTGATCAAAGTTGGCCTACATGTAGTCTGATGTCACAATATCCATCCAGTTAGGAGTAGAGAAAGAAAGCAGCGGAGCAATAAAGGAAACAAGACACAAAGGCAGCATTTGGATTAAGCTGCTGAGTGATTGCTACATCAGCTTATACACTGCTCTACATCGAAGACTGCACAGGTATCCTGAATCAAATGAAAGCCTTCAGTGTCCTGTAGCTGCAATGTTCCCTCAGCTCTCCCTAGATCTAGAGAACAGAGCTGTTGTTCTCAGATTTCCTCTCTCAGTTCTTGTCTCTCAGTATTTTCTAGCTGACAGACCTTTTCTGTATCAGCATCGAGCAGGATACGGTCGAAGTCCATACATTTGCATTGATTATTTTTTAGTATTAGAGACACTAATGGAAGCTTCACTATGGATAAATTAAACAGAACTGAGTTTATTCAAATGTCAACATAGGAGGTTGGCTGATTCTCACGGATAGACGAGTGGTAAAATTTTTATGACAATACAAAGTGTTAATTTATTTGTTTTTTTAATGTTTGTGGGTATTTGTTACAATGTTAAATGTACGTATTTTATGTTGCTCTGAAATTGAAACAACTCGAATAAGACTGATAAGAATGTACACCCTGTTTAATGTCATATAAATTACCAAGGAAAGGCCTAAAAATGGCCCATATAAATATATGTAGTATTAGGAATAAATTAAATGAAGTGGAGAACATAATCTTGTCAAATAATTTTCATATTTTAGCTGTGTCTGAAACACATTTAGATTCTACATTTGAGGACACATCACTGATGATAGAAGGGTTTAATATTTATAGGAAAGACAGAAATGCTTATGGAGGTGGGATCTGCATTTATGTGCAGCGCCACCTACCTGTAAGAATAAGACATGATTTAATGCAAACTGATTTTGAAGCTCTTTGGTTGCAAGTACACTTAAAGCATCTCAAGCCTATCCTTATAGGATGTGGTTACAGACCCCCCAGTGCTAATTGTGAATATTTAGATAAAATGTGTGAAATGCTTGACTCTGCTTGTTGTACTAATTTTGAATTATATTTTATGGCAGATATGAATGTAAACTGGGAGTTGTTGTCCTGTCCAATGAGAAGGAAATTGGTTGTGCAGCTTCAGGATTGACCCAAGCAATGAATAAACCAACAAGAATTAGCTTTAATAATGATGACAGGAGAGTGGCCACTAGATCAGTGGTTCTCAATCTTTTTTCAGTGAAGTACCCCCTGTGAAATATTTTTTCAGCCAAGTACCCCCTACCCAGCGCAAAGCATTTTTGGACCAAAAGACGTAAAACACAGCAATGTGTCATCAGTGTCTGCTTTATTTTACTTTAAAACTGTGTAAAACATTGGTTATAGTGGCCTCTTTTGAACTATTTGGAAATAAAAATATATAGAAATACAGACTAAAAAATAATCAACTTGATTATAAAGATTTTTGCACATGAGAATAATCATCAGTCTAAAATGCTATCTAATAAATATCTGTTCTCAAAATGAATTCATGATATCAATTATAGATACACATTTCTTCACACACACAATAAAAGTCCAGACAGTAGGGCTACTGCTTTGCAAGTCAGTCTGTGTCCTGGAACACGGTGGCATGGGGGGGGGCTGTGCTCAATCAGGTGTGGCTTCAGATCATAACAACAGGTTGAGAGCCAGAGGACTTCTCTCTGTCTGTGTTAACTGGGGCAGTGAAACACACCTGCATTAGTGGCCTTGACTTTATGAAGTTGATCGCTTTGATGCTGTCGTTTAAAATCTCATGTAACACCAACCTGAATTCATAAAGTTTCCTCATGAAGCAGTCAGGAGGCTCACCGACATAGCGTGCATGTTTTGTGTTGAGATGCGGCTGGAGATGAGCCAGCTTCATGCCACTGTTTGCTAACTTCTCCCCACAGAAGAAAACAAAACATGATGCCTAGAGTGGGTTGCAACTCGTGGACGTAAATCTCTTCATCACAAATTCTTCTGAACACTGTCGGGATTTTACCGGCTCTGGTTTCGACTTTTTTATCACTTATCCCTCCGTGTTTCAGCAGCGCTGCTGCTACGTCAACCCCGACTCCGTTGTTTGATTGACAGGCGATGCCGTGCGGCAAATGCCAGGTTGGGTTAAACCATCTGGTGGGGGGGGACTCGGTTTTTTTTTTAGGATAATTAATTAAGTAGCCCACTGAATATAAGATTTAGTTTATGAATTTAGACATGTATTTTATTGAAATATCCATTATATAATTATTTTTAATGGATTTTGGAATTTATATATTTTTTAATAGGCCTATATATATTTAAAATCTCACGTACCCCCTGGAGTGCCTTCACGTACCCCTAGGGGTACGCGTACCCCCATTTGAGAAACACTGCACTAGATCATCTCTATTTAAATACACCTGAGATCTGCTCCAAAGCTATATCTATGCCTATAGGATGCAGCGATCACAATCTAATTGCAATAGTTAGGAAAACAAAGGTGCCCAAGGAGGGGTCGAGAATAATTAAGAAGAGGTTGTTTAAAGCATTTGATGAAGAAAAATATGTAAGAGATGTTTCAAATGCTAAGATATCAAATATTCTGTTGCTTGAAGATCCTGAAGCTGCCTTTAAAGTTTTTGATGATACATTAACAGGTGTTATAGATCAACATGCACCTGTGAGAAAAGCCACAGTGAGGACTGTTAACTCACCATGGTTGGACAGAGAAACAAAAGAACATATGACTGAAAGAAATCAGGCAAAACAGATGGCTTTATCATCTGGTATTAAATCAGACTGGCAAATTTATTGTAAATTAAGAAATTTTGTTACAAAGTTAAATAGGAGGAGAAAATAAGAATATTATGATAATATAGTTCAGGAAATGAAGCATGATAGTAAAAGATTATGGAGTACACTAAATGTTTTAGTTAAAGCAGAAGTGAGTGATCCGGTCGTTTTCGCTAATGCTGCGTTCCAGGCAGGCTTTTGAAATCGTAAATTACAGCTTCAAGTCACAACTTACGACTTTGTAGCGTTCCAGGCAACCCACTCGTGTTTTTCCGACCTGTTTTACCGGTGAAAGTCACTATAACGGCCACTCGTAACTTCCGACCGGTGAACTCGTACCAGATCGAACTGGTACCACTTCACGGTCGGAAAAATACGAGTTTCCTTGAACGCACCATAACAGTCCTCGTCGCTACGTCACCACATTCACGGCGTTCCTTGGCTGCACACACAGCCCTGCATGCCGTTCTCTCTCCTCATTGGATAAAAACTGTAGGATACGATAAATGTTTTCTCTTCGGCTCAGAGCAGAGCAGAGGGACTGAGAGACCCGTGTTTCAGTCCAAACACTCTATGTAAGTGATTGCTGTCGGAAGATATAACTATTTAAGACTTATATTAACACAAATATATCACTCACTTCTGCTTTAAGGGCCACACCAAGTCTTCACCATCTTACTTAGAAACTGGAGGAGAGTTCTTGACCAAACCCAAGGATATTGCTAATCATTTGAATAATTATTTCATTAATAAAATCGATAAGTTAAAAAGTACTGTACAGCATAATGATACTGACCTCGCAGATAGACAAATTAACCAAATTATGGTTAATGTTACAGTTTCAAAAGTTGAGTTATTATTAATGAATTGTAAGAATAAGTCACCTGGGGTTGATTTTTTTGATGGAAGGTTATTGAAACCTATTGTTGGTATTGTGGCCCCAGTGGTAACACATATAATTAATTTATGTTTGACTAAAAATATATGGCTACAAGGATGGAAAATTGCAAAAATAATACCAATTCCCAAAAACAAAAAGTTGCAGTTTTCTGAGTCAAATAGTCGACCTATCAGTTTATTGCCAATTTTGAGTAAAATCATGGAAAAAATTGTGTATGAGCAAATGTAGTCATATTTTTCTAATAATTACTTATTTACAGATTTTCAGCATGCTTACAGGGAAAAATATTGTACAACAACAGCTATGACACAAATGTTAGATGACTGGTGTAATGAAATCACGCAAAAGAAAATGATAGGAGCTGTCTTCCTGGATTTTTCGGCAGCGTTTGATATTCTAGATCATGAATTATTATTGGCAAAACTGAAACATTATGGGTTTTCATCATCAGCTTTGTTAATTATTAAAAGTTATTTGAGTGAGAGATGGCAAATGGTTTATTTCAATGGAAGTGAGTCAGATTTAAAACAAGTTAGACATGGAGTACCCCAAGGAAGTTGCCTTGGACCTCTTTTGTACTCAATTTTCACCAATGATTTTCCCTTGGCATTAAAAACAGCTCGCATGACAATGTATGCCGATGATACAACAGTTTATTTAGCTGAAGGAACTATTGATGGATTACATAGAAATTTAAGTGAAGAAATGAAGTTGGTTTCTGAGTGGGTTAACTGTAATGGATTAATTTTGAATGTGTCTAAGACAACTAGTATGGTTATTGGATCAAACTATTCACTGCGTTAATGTGATGATCAATAATCAATTAATTAAACATGTGAAAGAGGTAAAATTATTAGGAGTCATCATAGATCGTACATTATCATGGGACATGCATATGAAGAGGATAATAACCAAAATTGGAAACATTCTTTCAATGATTAGGAGATGCTCTGAATATCTAACTACACAAATTACTAAACAAGTCATTCAAGCACTGGTTTTGTCATATGGATTATTGTACAGTTGTTTGGTCCAATACCTCACTAGCCAACATCAGAAAACTGCAACTTATACAAAATAAAGCAGCACGTGTTGCACTTATGTGTGGAATAAGGTCGAATATTTGTCAAATGCATGCCAGTCTTGGTTGGCTGGATGTTAAGCACAGATTGTCATATTTGTTGATGGTTTTTCTTTGAAATATAATAACAACTAAAATGCCATACATTTTGTATAGAAAATTATCTTTTAGTTCAAACATACATAATTATTCAACTCGACATGACATGCTGCTGGAGGTTATTTTATTTTACCCAGGGCACTCTCTCAGGTACAGTATTATATAGAGCTATGAAGGAGTGGAATGCCCTTCCGAATTATGTTATACAACAAAGAAACATGGTTAGTTTTAAAATGAAACTAAGGGATTATTATTTTGATCGCAATTTTGACCATTAGTAGCCTATATTTGTAAATTGGGTCCTGGTATCCTTGTTGTGTAGTGATTCAATGTAGGAGTGGGTAACATATGTTAAGTGTTTGTCTTGGATGTTTTGTTTTGTACGTGTATTGAGTAGCCTATGTGTTTTCTGTATGTATTTTTTGTTTTATGTATTAATGTGTTGTGTGTTAATGGTTTGTATTTGTCATTTATTATGATGAAAAGACCACAGGAAGAATAGCTGCTGTGTGGCAAAAGCTAATGGGGATCTAAATAAACAAAACAAAACAAAAATAAATGCATTAAGCATTATTCATCTTATAGAGGAGAGGGGGAAATGCCGACCCTTGAAATGGCCACATTTAGTCAATTCACTACCTAAGAATCATAGTTTTTGTTTTGTTTGTATTGATTTTAGATTTATTTGAAGCCATTTTCATTGTAAAGCTGTTGTGTTCCCTGCTACTGCCGCAGGACAGTTTATGATAAACACTGCCCTTGCAGCATGGTATTTGCTTTTTTTTATTAAAAGTGAAGAGAGAAATGGAAAGAAAATGCTGATGATTTGCTGATTATGCTCCACTGTCGTTTGTTGTAAGTAAACAAGAAACAAAATGTTAAACATTTTTCAAAGCTATTTTTATTGGTCAATTATTATTGTTATGTCAGTCCAGTTCCTTGTTATTTTTTGAAGATTTCAATAATTAAGATAATGACCTCCACATATGATGTTTCAGACGGACAGAAAACTTGCCCAGTTTTGCTTTAATCATTCAGTCTTCAAGTTATTTTTCAAAAGCTCTTTTGCTCCATCAGCTCATTAAAGCTGCTCTACAACCCTCCACTCTTTCTTGTCTCTGACTTGGTGGCCACAGAGAGCAAATGTCAGAGAGAAGGAAAGTTCAAAGCTAGTCTTTAGGGATGTGTGCGTGTGCATGTGCGTGTGAGAGAGAACCATCCCCATCAGTGAAAATAACTCATTAACACTGACAGTGAAAGTGTGATTTTCCGATGTTGGTTGGCCTGGTAATTTCCAGTAAAAAAGTCTGTTTAAATAGACTACCCAAGAGAGTTTGAAGGTAGTGAGAGTGGTGTATCTTTTATTTATTTATTGTGTATTCATTTGTATGGAAAAAACCCTCTGTTTTTCATTGCATTTCCTTCTCATTGGGAGTTACTGTAATGCATTTGTCTAGCCCAGTGGTTCCCAACCTTTTTCTTAAAGGGATAGTTCAACATTTTGGCAAATTGGCCCATTGCCATAATTGCTATAGTCATAGCAGTAGGTTCGTTACCTTTAATTGTAGGTGTAAGCTATTTTTAGTACAGCGGAGCGCAGCAGCAGGCTGCTCAGAGCTACGCTATGGAGGCTAAGGGAATTTCTTGGTTTCCCTCATCAAACTCATCAAATACAAAATCCCAAAACTCCACAGCGCTTTTGTAGACAAGTTGTGAGCTGCACAACCACCACGCTATGAGATAATGACGGAACGATACGAAACGAGGTAAAGGTAAATTCGAGGTAAATTCATACAAAACCGCTGATGCGCGTTGCGTTCAGGGACAGTTTTTCAGCAAGCAGTCTCCGTATTTACCCTGTATTTACCTCGAAAACGGCTCCGTTTCGTATCGTTCCGTCATTATCTCATAGCGTGGTGGTTGTGCAGGTCACAACTTGTCTACAAAAGCGCTGTGGAGTTTTGGGATGTTGAATTTGATGAGTTTAATGAGGGAAACCAAGAAATTCCATTAGCCTCCATAGCGTAGCTCTGAGCAGCCAGCTGCTGCGCTCCGCCGTACTGAAAATAGCTTACACCTACAATTAAAGGTAATGAACCTACTGCTATGACTATAGCGATTATGGCAATGGGCCAATTTGCCAAAATGTTGAACTATCCCTTTAAGGGACCCATATTTTTACCATTGAAAACTTTGGTGACCCCCCCGATGTAAAATAAAATAAGGAACATCATAACTTCTTTTACATGAAATACTTTATTATATTTCAGTAATGTAATAACAGCATGGAACAAACAATCAGGAGAACCTGTGTGTGATTACAACATATTTCTTCAGAACTTGTACTTTTAAAAACATAATTGTGTTTTTAAAAGTACAAGTTCTGAAGAATATGTTGTAATTTTACACAGGTTTTTTCTCATTGTTCCATGCTGTTTTTCAAATTCATTGTTATTGCCCTGCTGTATATTATGTATTTAATGTTTTAAAACTGTTGATATTCAATATTCTATTGATATAGGCCTATCGGAGTTGATGAACTTTCAGGACATTCTTCACTTTGACCTCACAGTGAAGTCAGATCTGGGGTTATATTCATGTAACCAGGGTTCTAAATTAACTTTTTAGATCACCAGCCAATTTGGCTGGTAACTTTCTAAAGTTACCAGCCAATCAGAATTTCCACTAGCCAAATTTTTTCTGGTGAAAATAAGAGAGATTCTTTACGTTCATTCTGTGTTTCCCATGAACACAGCATGTTTTTAGCCTAGCTATCATACTGACAACTGAAATAATTACTTTCAGGTATTGTGCCTCCTGCTCATTTTTCAAAACAGAAATCACATTCTCAAAACAACATGGACAAACCTCCAAACCACTTGGCAAATGTTCACAAAAGAATTGTATTTCTCATTCATTTCATCACATTGTAGCCTAAATGTCTTCATACATCTTTGCAAATGATTAAGTACAGATAATGTGTGATGTAAAACCTTATAGGCTACTCTTACTGTACCCTAAAATCCTGTTTTTATTATTTTATTTGATCATTTATTTATTTATTCAGTTTTACACACAATTGTATTCTGTTAGCTAGACAAAAAAAAAAAAAAAAAAAAACTAGTCCAGTAACTATTGTCAATGAAGGACTGGGCTAAGACTGAGAGGTGGACATGAGGGATATTTCAGTGTTTCTCTTCTATAAAACACATTCTACATGTGGGGGCAGAGCTCTGTGGGAAACCAGCTGGACAGGGAACCAGGATTTGACACAACACCGACAAGCACTGAGAGCCAGGTAGCATGTTACTGCATGAGAAGCAGGTCCGTGCAGCTGATCGATTCACATGACATGCAGTTTGCTTGCTGCCTCCCAAAAAGTTGAGCTTTTTCATCTGTGCACCGTGGACATGCACGAAAAAACAAACAAACCGCGACGCATCGTCTGCCGCCGCTACGGCTTCACTTTCGTAGTGAGCGGGCATGTGGCGCGTCTACACGTTGCATCTGAACGATCTGAACGCCCCATGCACACACACAGCTTCAAACAAGCGGCCCGGTTTGGGAAAGGCTTGCGAGTCGCGAGCGAAGGAGTCTCCTCTCTGCTGTAGCGTGAAACACCGGCCTGTGCGCAGCCAATGGGCGTCTGATACGTCATCACGTAGCATGCAGTGTTCATGGGAAATGTAGTAAGTGCTGCCAGGGGGACAAATGACTGAGAACAGTAGAGCGGCTCTGGCCGTGATGATTGCCTTGTGCATCACCGGCCAAACTGGCTAGTAAGTATGTATTAACACCCGCCAAAATGATTTTTAACCCGCATTTGGCGGGTTGGCGGGTGTTAATTTAGAACCCTGCATGTAACATAACTTAAGTGTTTGGGGTGATGTGTGAGATGCTGGTTTTGGTAACTTGTAAAGAAGCATGCTGAACATAATGTAGCATGCTAGCCAGTAGGCCTATTTGATTAAACAAGTTGATGTATCAGCCAATGCTAAATTGAAATATTGTGTTTGTATTTTTTATTAATTCAATCGCTCAGCTCATACTCGCTACAGATGATGACATTCCCTGCATAACTTTATAGGAAGATTAGCAGTTTATTCTTTTTTTTGCTGCTAGCTTAGCTTTTTGATCAATTATAAATGTATTAACTTCTGTAACCAAAAATAATATTATCAGTAGTATTTGTTGTGACTGAATTGCCCTGCTGTATGTTATGTATTTAATGTTTTAAAACTGTTGATATTCAATCATACGGAAGCCGAGAACGGCCAGGTCCGTATACATTTTTTTAATTACCGTTTTCTCGTGATAACGACTTATTATTTCGTTATCTCGAGATAACACAGTCCGTTTTCTCGTGATATCTAATTAATTTATGGTAAAATGTGTTGACATGGTTGCCTAGCAACAGGAGGCTACTGTTCAGCTCGAGCATGGGGCAGTTTACTTTAGTCTACTCTAGCCTACTCACTGGTGTGATTATTGTCCACACCGGCTGTCAACAATAACTTACCAGTAAGTTACACTTAACGTTAGTTTGTATGCTGTGCTGGGTTTATTTAAGGGGCTACCGGTCCCATCTATCCTGTTTCAGCTAAGCTAACGTTAGCTACTGGCTGCTGCTGTAAGAAATTACAACCTTATCTCGAACCATCAGACACCTGTTGCCTGCGACCACTGACATGTAGGTTAATGTTAATTTGGCAAGACAGCAGTGTTCATATGGTGTTCATGAGCTTTATCTGAGCAGCAACTAGCTAACATTACCTTAGCTGAAGCTGCCATAACGTAGTCTACTCTCATGTGTTTATGCTAACCTGTAGCCCCTTAAATAAACCCAGCTCAGTAAACAAACTAACGTTAACCAGCTGCTACCATAACCCCTTAAGCAGACGCGATTGCACCGGGGAAACATGTTGCTAGGCAACCATGTCAACGACACATTCTATGATTATTTCGTTATCACGAGAAAACGGACTTTGTTATCTCGAGATAACGCAACAATAAGTCGTTATCACGAGAAAACGATAATAAAAAAAATATATGGACGTGGCCGTTCTCGGCTTCCGTACAATCATCTATTGATATAGGCCTATAATTTATTTGTTTATCTATTTAAATATACAAATAAATGTTTAATGTGGCCCTTGAATTTAGTTGATTTTGTCACATATATGAATTAAATGCTTAGCCTACTCATTTATTTAACATTTTAATTACATTAAAATTATTAAACCCCTTAAAATCAAGAGGGCTTCGCGACCCCCCCTGGATCTTTGGCACCCCCCAGGTTGGGAACCACTGGTCTAGCCTAATGCAGTAATGGCTTTTAAGGTGATAATACATTCATTAGTGATGCACTACATCTTCACTACAAGTCAGCTCTTTCCTCCCAGCATGTCACACTATACAACCGCACAGCAGCTTGAAAGATTCTCAAGCACCAACATTCAAAATGACCTTTGGCTGATTTTGATCGGTGTGTCCAATCAGTCAATGTATCCTTACTCTGCTGATTCCAGGAGATCCATAATGGTTTGTGGTTCTGTAACTGCACATTTCCTACACTTATAGAAGAAGAGAGAGAACATTAAGGGGAAAAAAGCGCACAGACTGTCCTTTCTCATTCCATTTACTTGTCTAATCTAACACACAAATGTTATACGCACACACAAGTAATTGTCACCCTTGCTGAGGAGGAAAGCCTGGTCATTAATACAAAGAGGGGCAAAGAAAGATTAGGCTTCTGTTAGGTCTGCAAATTGGACAACAGAAAATCAATTCAAGCACAAAACAAAAGCTACTATACATTTCCCCATGAGACAAGGTCTGTGTGTGTGTGTGTGTGTGTGTGTGTGTGGGTCACGGCAAGCCCATATGAAAACAATAAGATTTTTTTTTAAAGGACACGCTACTGGCAGAGAGGGAAGTCTGTGTAAGACTAATACACTCATGAAACATTTAATATAACACTCCCTTCTCATTTCCTCTCCCCAATGCACACACACACACACACACACACACTTATCTATACCGGAAGAACCATGGAGCGATCAATTACTTAATCTGTATCGACTAACAGCCTTGATTGGAACCTTAACTTAATCAATAAGTGCCTGAGAAAGTAGGAACGAAACACACACCTTGCACAGATGCACACACAGTAGAGCAGCATAAGCGTCAATGGACTACAGTATGTGATCATATTCAGTGTTGTGCTAGTTACTGAAAAATAGTAACTAGTTACAGTTACTAGTTACTTCATTAAAAAAGTAACTAAGTTAGTAACTCAGTTACTTAAACCAAAAAGTAATGCGTTACTGAAAAAGTAACTTTTTCGTTACTTTAAAACGTTTTTTTTTTCCAATGCTCCCATTAAAGGAGCATTATCGCAAATACAGCAGTAATAGCATAAAATAAGCTGACATATGTAAAAGATGGGTCGGGGGGAGCCATAACTAAATTTACAAAAAAAATCGCCAACAGTATAGTGTCCGTGGGGCAAATGCAGCATTTGTCTTTGTTATGATCCAAGCCGGCCCGGCGCTTGCTGCGTTAAAATGCACTCGGAACTCGCAAATCAGACCTCCGAACCGGACAAATATGCAACAGTAAGTAATGTAGCAGTGTTAGGCTGCTTACAGTCACTGAATCGCTGGTAGAACACTTTGTCTCCACGTCCCTGTGTCTTTCTTCAGCTGTCCTCTCAGCGTTATTAAGGAGGAGGACGTTTCAGTTGTTGTTGTCGTTGTTGTGGTTGTGCGCGACGTAGAGCTGCCGCTTCCACTAGCGAGTTTTCTTTTTCCCGCGATTGCACGTTCATTCAGCCTGGCGAGGGAGGAGGAGGGGGGAGGGAGAAGGAGGGGGGGCGGGGGGGGACTAAACGAGGCTGCTCTCTCTCTCTGACAGCTGCCCACTTGTTTATATCTGATAAGCTCCGCCTGGCTCCATCTAGTGGCCGAATTTTGCGATAATACTCCTTTAAATAAAGGTTGATTGAATTCCCCTCTAACCTCATTTCAGTTCTGTACTGATGCTGATGAAAGAACGTGTTTTTATCTGTAAAATTTTACCATCATCATGCTGCATGGTGTCAGCATTTACAGCAGCTTTGACCTAACAGAAGTGCAAAAAAAATTAGGGCCCGACCGATATGGATTTTTTGGGGCCGATGCCGATTACGATTATTAGGGTGAAAAAAACCCGATAACCGATTAATCGGCCGATTATTATTATTTTTTTAATTAAGTTTTAAAATTGTATTACTATAATAATATATCTATAGGCCATATATTATATAATATATAAATTAGGGCTGCCTGGTCGACCAAAAAATCATTAGCCGACTAAAATTTCATTGGTCGATTGGTTGCATGAAAAAAAAAAACATTTGAAGCCCTGTCTTGTCAAAATGAAGTCAAAATCAATATGGGCTTTTATTTTGAAGGGCCAAATACAGGAAGTCATGACACGTGATACTTTTTTGTTGTTGTTTTTTTTACACGGCACGGCGTCTCTCTCTCTCTCTCTCTCTCTCTCTCTCTCTCTCTCTCTCTCTCTCTCTCTCTCTCTCTTTTCAATCAAAAGCGATCAGCGGTTGCTGCCGTGCCCGGCACCGTGTCAAAGCGCTCACCGGCGGTCAGTCTCACAGCAGTGTCACGGAGCAGAGACATGATAGTCCCCGCTGCAGTCAGAGTCCCGCACCGCTCCACGTCGCGGACCCCCCGCCGCACCCGTCACACAGCCTCAGCTCAGTCACTCCCTCCCTCATCTACTGTGTTTATTGGTGATAAATGAGCATACTGCTGCCGTGCCTGTATATAGGCTAACGGTAAAACCCGACCCCGACCGGCTTGTTGAATCTCGGACCCAACACGGCCGGAGACGAGCATTAATTAATTAATTCACAACCCGACCACGGTAAAAAAAAAAAAAAAAAAAAAAAAAGGGAAACAGAAAGCCAGTGGCAACACTGGTTTTGAGACAGATCAGTCACTCTGCTGTGTGCTGTGACTGAGGTGGTAGTGGATGGAGTTTGTCATGAGGTCGGCGCCGGTGTGGGGGAATCTTTTCAAAGTAAAACCAAGTTTTATTCCCTGCATTTTATTCCTGAAAATATCGGCGACAATCGCCGAGTTTTGGCCGATTACCGATTAGTTTCAAACGGGCTATAATCGGCCGATTTAATCGGCTCGCCGATAAATCGGTCGGGCCCTAAAAAAAATATTGAGGATGTCTTACTTTGACTGAGTTACATTCAAGAACCAGTTTTCAATGACGGAAATAAATTCACTCCAGCGGTATTTTTTTATCGATCGATCAGCTGTGTTTACCCAGAGCGGTCGCTCTGTGTTTACCGTTTCAGGCGTCCGTCTGTCGGACTCCAACCACTGCTGCTCGGTGGAGTGGGTGCTTGTGTGTCTCGCTGTGACTCTCAAGCTGTGTCCCAGTTCAGGGGCTGCAGCCTGAACTGACACAGAGTAGGGCTGGGCGATATGGACCAAAAGTCATATCCCGATATATTTTGTCTGAATGTCGATATACGATATATATCCCGATATTTTTCCGCAAAGTGAGAGCAAATGTTCAGTCAAAGTTAAAGCCAAATATGACAAGTCACAGGTAGTTTTATTGAAACCGGCTATTTCACTAAACAGTTGCAAAATCAAATGAATAAATAATAAACAGGTTTCTTCATCTGGTTCATGAATAAATGTTCAGTTGCTCAAATAACAAAATGTAAACATAAATACTGCCTGACAAGAGTACCTTTTTGAAATCAAAGTAATGGAGTAATGGATTTTAGAAGGCGTGATTCCATAAGGCCTCTTCTAAGATCAATGTTAAAAGTTGGCTGGAAATTTGAAAATATTGTCATTATCATGTATAATTTATTGTAAGACATTTCTGTAACATAAACACCAGCTATAGCAGAGTCTTATAGAAAGGCACTCTTGAAATAAAAAAAACTATCAATTGTCTGCACTAAAAACTAAAAAACAACAACTGCCTTGTGTCTCTGTTATTTCTCAGAGATTTATTTTTTTTAACCTGGAGTCACGTGACGTGCCCCACGTCTTTTTCGGTCAGTCGTCATGGAAACGTCACGTGACACTCACGGACCCACGGTTTGGACCAGAGTGAAAACAAACGTGTGTAAACCATGGATGTATTATATTATCATAGATCCATGGTGTAAACACGAACCTCACGAGCTGAATCTGGTGAAAGCACCGCGGCTCACAGAGGTCTGGAGCTCTGACGCTGCTGCAGGGGACGGCCTGCTAACGGCTAACGGCTAATAACAGCTAACGGCTAATAACAGCTAACGGCTAACAGCCGTGCTACAGCAGCTGACTGAGCCTCTAGAGCCGCGGCTCGGCTCGGCTCGTTAACGGCAACGAGGTCGACGTGGACTCGGTGCGTTCCTCTCGGTCAGCTGGTGAAGCAGCGGTCTGATAAGCATGAATAAAATAGTTAGAGGAGGGGCGGAGCGCGGCGAGCAGTGCAGAGAGCTCCAGATCAGCAGCCTGAATGGAGCAAGGATCACAGCGCAAATTTGAACTATATCGATATATGCGATATGGTCAAATTCCATATCCCATGAAGAAATATATCGATATATTTTTTATATCGATATATCGCCCAGCCCTAACACAGAGCTTCGGTCTCGGATGCTGCGTTAGCAAATGTTACCTTAGCTCGGGGACAGCTCTCCATTCCGACACACCTCCACTTCGAAACACCGCTGTTCCGACACCCTCCCCCCCGCAGCTGTCCAATGTCCAAGGTGCTGAACTGCGTGACGTTGTTTACATTCTGCTTTGTGGCTTGTCTGTGAAACGTGCTGCTCAGGGACTGGGCAGATCTGTCCCACTTGCTTTCTCCCCGACTCCGTTGTTGGAGATCTCCCACACAGTAATAGAAATACACTTTTTTCTCCCCCCCTGCTCCGCTAGAGCGCGGCTGAAGCCGGCTTGAGCTCACAGGGGCGCGAGGCTGCTGCAGCCGCCGCTCGTGCTGACAGCTGACTGAGGGAGATGCTTTGGTTGGGCTTAGGCAATGAAGAAAAGAGTTGGTTAAGTTTAGTAAAAAGACCAGGTAGAGGCTAGACAGGCTAGAAGCATAAGGAACATTATGTCATTAATATGAAGTATTTGCTTGTTTTGCAGTTAATTATGAACATGATCCATTTGACCCCAAAAAGGAAAAAAGGATCAATGCGCATTGCGCACTGGGGGTTTCCCCCAATAGCCTTTTCGGAATAGCGGGGTCTTTAGAAAAAATAGAAAACCCCGCTATTACGATGAATGGAAGTCTATTGTCGGAAAGGCGGGGCTTCGGAAAGGCGGGGTGTAACCCCTTAGCTCGCCGTCATGCCCTGCTTTGACCTGTCCAGTCCCCTTCATGGAGCGTGTTTGATTACGTGTGGGACGCTAGAGGGCGGCCGCAAAGTGCTTTGTTTTTCAGTGTCACATTGTGCTCTGTCTTTCTTTCGATTCAATAAAACTTTATTGATCGCTTATGGGAAGTGTGTGCCGCTGTAAAACCTCACCCAAAGGAACGGAGTAACGCAGCGTTTGGTAACGGAAACGGAGTTACTGATTTAAAAAAAACAACGCGTTACGTTATTAGTTACTGAAAAAAGTAACGGCGTTACTAATAGCGCGTTACTACCCAACACTGTATATATATATATATATAATATAAAACATGATAACTGATTAACAACACACACATCAGAACAGCACAGAGACGGACTAAATTCTAGCTCTTTTTTGCGCCAACAGATGAACAAATTACAAGAAAGAATAAGGAGAAAGTAAATCACTGGAGCAGTTTTTAACACAGCGGTGATTTCCGGCATTGTAAAACAGTAAATTACGGAGTAGACGATTTTGTTTTGCCCATAGACTAGTAAGGCTTTTGCCACCGGAATCCTTCCATCATGGCGGAGAAGGGGGGAGGGGCTCTGACATGGATGTATTAGGGCTCTGAGCTGTGACGACAACTCCTCACTCTCAATAGATTACGAGAGCCTTGAATTGAGAAGAGAAAAAAAAGTAGAAGAAGATGAAAACACCCACAAGCGTGAGAGCACCTGATTGGGTTGTGAATTGTACTGTGCAGACCAGAGCGGCGGCAGCGGTGATGCCGCTGCGAAGTCGCCGCATTGTAATTTGAGCCGTTACAGCGCGACCTGTCCATGTGCCTGCGTTTGTGTGTGTGCACCAGCGCGCTAGAGAGAGACGGGCCGCCACAGACTCGTTAATTAATGCAAACACTGCTGGTTGATAAGTTTCGTTTTTACTAGCATGCATGCGCGATTCTCTCTCTCTCTCTCTCTCTTTCTCTCTCTCTCTCTCTGAGTGAGTGAACACAGCAAAGGAGCGCTATGCGGAGATGAAACGGAACGATATTGCGTTGATGAAAAAAAAAAAAGCAGAGTCAATTTGTGGCTTGGTCTTGATTCTGTGGTGCTGCACCACCATAGACTGTATATAAAAGAGTGCACCACACATTGGTCTACGTATGGGAAACAATAGGTGTGTGTTTGAGTAAAATTATCGTTTGTGTTTAATTTTATAAACTACTGATAACAATTTCTCCCAAAAATTACAACTGGTCAAAATAACAAATAAAGATGCAGTGTTTTCAGACCTCAAATAATGCAAAGAAAACAAGTTGATATTCATTTTTAAACAGACCGCTAATGTTTTAATTTAGGAAGACTAATAGGAACACTAATAGCGTTATATAGTATAATGTGACCATACTTTATTATAAACTCATACTGTCTTGTAGTTCTGCTTGAATTTCTTCTCAAAATGCATCAGATTAATGCTTTCAAATATGAAATATTAAAAATTTTCTTACGGGGGAGCATGCCCCCGGACCCCCCTACAGGGGTCGGGTCCTTCTCACCTTTTTCACCCATGACCCGTTTTCATGTCTGAATGAGGAAAGAGTGTTTAAATAACTTAAATATGTTGCCACTGAATGTATCGCAGACATTGTATTTGTTTTCCACTGAAATGTCCAATTTGTAATGTAAGAGCTCAGTCTGGTTTCATACAGAATAAGTTAAACATTAATCAAAGCTTTCTTTACCTATTTCAACCAAAGTGTTTTTATTGACTGAGTTTAAACACAGACAGAACTCTGGACTGGCCCATGTCTCTGCTGTCATACCACAACCATCTTCTGGCATGTGTATTGCAATGAATTAATCTTCATTTATTCCTTTTATTTAAATGTGATTTCAGCCAGAGACATATCTGACCTTTTATTATAATTGCATCCAAATTACCTGCTGATTTGCATAAATAACAGCATCAAACCAGTATTTGTAAAGCAAAATGTCTTATTACATAGCCAGCCCTTGTCTCTTTTTTTTTGTTGAAAGAATAATACAGATTTTTGTAACATTCAATTTTGATGAAACAAGGTTTATAACTCACATAAATATTGCTTACTGTTTTCTCAAACAGGTATGAGAATCAGACAATAAAAGAGTAATATTAGAACAAAGTATGACCTCCTGGTTACAGCAGCTAATCCCTTCCAATCACAGTCTACATCCCAAACTCTCAAAGATCACTACAACCCCAAACTGTGTGGAAGAGCAGCAGTGACTCGACCCTGAAATGAAATAAAACCAGAGGAAAGGATGACACATGCAGGGCTTTTACTGCTCAGTCCTTTGCTGTGTCCCATTTCACCCCTTTACTGTCACCTTCAACCCCCTCCCCACCATCTGTGTGTTCATGTGAAACGGAGTGGTCTGCCGATAGTGTCTGATAGATTAGTGGTGATTCAGCTAGAAGAGGAACCGGTCTCAGATAGGTTGTTGTAAAAGAGCTGAGTGGCTCTCACACCAGCCTGCTGGAATTAGACCCATAAAACCACAGACTGTTAGATCTCTCACAGGTGATCCAAATACACTGACCCACACACGGCAAGCACACACGCAGTGGAAAATACACAATGGTTTCTGTGCACTCTAGTAATGTGAGGTCAGATCTATTTAGTTGAGACATTCACATTAAATTTAACTAGAGATAAGAACACCAAGATAAGAGGAGAAAGAAATAAGAGGCAGACCTCAGATTGACCTGAGGATATTTACACAAACAATTCTCTTCTCCACAATCCTCAACCTCTCTCATCTTATTCACTGAAATCTTTCTTCAACCATTACTCTGACACCAAAGGTACTCTGGGATAAGACTCCACCCAAGCCAAGAGCAAATCTGTCATTGGTCCTGAAAATCATTGTTCACCTTTGAGGGGTGAGATGTGGTTCTATTTTATCGTTGAGAACATCCTGTTTCAGCCTTTAAAGGGCATTCTGATTTATTGTGTGAGGAGGCACAACAGGGCCATCAGCAACTTGGTGGTTACAAAGCAGAATTACCTTCTGACCTTTCATCCCATCCCAAGGCTTTAAACCTGCATGAATCCATATTGTATTTATTAGTGGACAATCAGATCAAATACTGTTGGGTAGTGGTTTTCACTGGGGTATAGGCACCCCGGAGTCCTTTGTGTTTGGAGTCTACAAAAGGAGTTTAATTACACCCATAAACAGTGTTGGCCATGTTACTTTTAAAAAGTAATTAGTTATATTTACTAGTTACTAGGGCTGTTACTTTTTTAGAAAAAAGAGATTCGAACGAATATCGAATGACCCATAATTCATTCGGGTATATTCGAATATCCCCCCCCGCCGCCGCCGCCGCACACACACAATCGCAGAGTTTTATTTAGAAAATTGACCGGATTCTCTCGTTGTTTCATGTTTGACTTCCTGCCCAGCTTGACACAATCGCTGCAGGGCGCGAGCCAGCCGCGGAGGTGCACGTGCCGCAACACCACACGAGCGGTTAATATGGGCACAGAAAGTAAACTGGCTCTGCTTCTCGGTACTTCGCGGGTATTCTCGGCGCTTACGCGTCTGGTGGACGGTCCGCGGCGCTATGCAGGCACTGGGCACTGCAGCCAAAGATGGTAAATAGCGTATCCAGGCTTTGAAATTAACTTTTTGACCTACTAGCCAAGTGGCTAGTAAGTCAAAAAAGTTACTCGCCAGACAGATTTTTTACTAGCCAAAACCAACAAGTTGCTTCACTAGAGTATTTCGTCATCACTAGTTATATAGCAGTCATAGTAGTACCATATAACAGTCATCCCGCTCTTCTCAATCAAATGTGCTGTGTAAAAGGATGACCTTTCAACTATTCTGGAATAACAGTATAAATCCCTATGCAGCAGTAAGAAGACGCATGAAGCAGATTACAGTAGATTAAAATATACAAACTATTTATTAAATAAATATAATAAATTAGACAATAGTGTGTGTGTGTGTGTGTGTGTGTGTGTGTGTGTGTGTGTGTGTGTGTGTGTGTGTGTGTGTGTGTGTCTAAAGGCCTGAGGTGTGTCTCTCTAAAGGCCTGAGGTGTGTCTCTCTAAAGGCCTGAGCAGGGTCACTGTTCAGTCGTCTTCAGGCTCAGTGTCAGGCAGTTCCACTACCTCTCCTACCATGACATCAGGCCTTCTGCTGCTACAGCCTAGTCCAGACTCCTCTTCAGAGTCCTCAGACAGTTCATCTCTAAAGCACTGGTCCTTTCTCTTCCCTCCTTCCATGAACTCTGGCCTGCTCTCTGTGTGCCATAGTTCAATGGCTGTCGAGGGGTCGTAGATCTCAATCTCTGGTGAGTTCAGCTGGATCATCAGTAGGTCTGACAGTGAGGAAGGTTCTAGGGCACATCTCCAATCTGTTTTGACCTGTATTCAAAACACAAAGAAAATGGACATGGAAGTGAGTGGATACTACACGCACACTTTCTTTTTTGGGCCCTCACAAAAATGATAGTGAGTATGCAAACCTGCTTCATTGTGCTGAAGCCTCTCTCACAGTCTGCAGAAGAAGCAGGAATGGTCAGGATCAGGTCAATCAGGCTGAGGACATCTGGACACGGCCCCTTGTGTCTTCGGTTGACCTCAGTCCAGGACAGCTTTTCCACCCTATCTTCTTCTGCGTAGATCCTTGCCTTCAAAATGGTCCACTGGTCAGGGATGTTGGCTACACAGACACCAGCGGAGTTCATGACTGGACCAAAATGTTGGCAGAGGCAGTCAATTTCTTGGTCCCCAAAGTCTGGAAATGGCAAAAAAAAGATGTTATAAGTCAGACTCTCAATATTCATGTTCATCTCAGAACCAACCATAAATTGAACTTTGTATCCTTTTCTTAAAGTGAATGCTATTTGTAGTCCACTAAAACAGCCTGCCCTGCCCTGCCCTGATAGTGTAAAATACATGTTAAACGTGTAACATGGATATGTGCTGCCTGGTGTTGTTTAACACTAAACAAACCTGCTGCTGGATTCTCTGGCCAGTTACTGAAACTGACCAACTTGGTGGCAGTCACCACACCTGCACTCCTGTCCTCAAAGCGTTTAGTCAGACTTTCCCTGAGTTGTCTGAGGAGGGAAACCTCAGACGCCTTGGCTGCCCTGTCATTCCTGCTCTCTAGCTGAACTCCCTCAAACAACGGGCCACTTGTGGCCTGCATCATCGGTCCTGGTCTTATGTAAAAAAATAAATGTGTTAAGATTTATTCTCATTCATTCATTCACATTTTATTAAACTCAGGTATTCACATTTAGTCCAGTAACTCCATGTCTACATTTCTCAAAGATATGTCAAATAATTGGAATATGAGTTAAATAATTGGCTGAGTAGTTTAGTCAAGAATGAAAAATAGATTAAGATTAAGATTACAAACTAGCGAATGACAGTGACACACCTGGTCTGGTACTTCTCAAGCAAAGCTTGGGTGGCCACCACGGAGGCATGAGCTTTGGGTAGAGTGATGGTCGAGGACTGCAGAGAGGCAGACAGGCTACTCAGGTGGGTAAGGACTTCATAGAGGAAGCCCAAGAAGTGCAGCAAGGAACTGTCCCTGGCAGAGGCATAGAAGCTCCTGGCCTTTGCCTGCACCACTCCCCGAACCCCTTCCCCAACAGAATCTGGAGACTGAATCTGAAATACACACACACATACATATGTACAACATATATATTAATGCTGTAATCTATAAAAGTTAATTATATACTGTTAATTTAAGGTATATATGACAGTACAAATGACATTAACTCAATCTTTAAATTACCTGTTCAAGATCCAACACGATAGCACCGTACCCCCGCAGAAAGTGGTCAGTTGCTCTGAAAAGGTGACCAACCCATCTGGTTCCCCCAATTCTTGTGGGCATGAGGGGCTTTTGGCCACTGGTCTGGAAGCTCTTCCTTAGATTAGCCCTGTTGAGGGGACTGGTGTGATAAAAGGTATACAGTCCAGTGAGTAGGCCTTCTGCCTTACTGTACATGGGGCAAAACTTGATGGCATCACAGTAGGCCAGCTCCTGTCTGTGAGCCATGCAGTGAACACCTAATATATATGCCTTCCAGTGTTTCCCCCAGAAAATGTGTTAGTTAAGGTGGTGTCTGTCGCGGCGGCGGGGAATATCGCTACATTTTTATTTTTTTAAGACGTTAGTTTAGGCGGCAGCTCTTTGTTGTTAAGGCGGCCGCCTTAACAGGAAAGCGCTGCGGGAAACCCTGCCTTCTCTCCTCTCAGTGGTGTCACTACCCCTGTCTTCTCTCCGGTCATGACTGCGGCGCCGTCTGTAGCACAGGCTATCAGCTTGCCCTCCCATTCCTTACAGACAGTCTCCATCTGGGTCTTCACAGCCTGGGTGATGTGGGCAGCATCAGATTTTTCCACTGCTTCCACACCAACAAATTTGACATCCACCTTGAGTGAATGAATGAATGAATAATTTTATTTATTCCACTCACACATACTTAAAGCAGATATCAGCTTCACGGCCGTTTCGGCTAATGCTGCGTTCAAGGCAGGCTTTTGAAACCGTAAGTTACAGCTTCAAGTCACAACTACGACTTGGTAGCGTTCCAGGTAACCCGTAGCTCGTGTTTTTACCATCCTGTTGTCTGTGAAAGTTCCCGATAACGGCCACTCGTAACTTCCGACCCGTGAACTCGTACCAGATCGAACTGGTATGACTTCACAGGAAGGAAAAACACAAAGTACGAGTTTCTTTGAACGCACCATGAGTTAGCAGCCCCCGCCCTTGTCAGGCATCAATTGGTCCTCGTGCTACGTCACCACATTCACGCGCATCCCTTGGCTGCACACACAGCCCTTCATGCCGTTCTCTCTCCTCATTGGATAACACTTGTATCCCACAAGGAAAATTTTCTCCTCGGGTTACAGCAGAGCAGAGTGACGGAGAGACTCGTGTTTAGGCTGAAATACTTCATGTAAGTGATTGCTGACGGAAAATAGGACTATTTAGGACTTATATTAACAAAAACATTCCACTGATATCTGCTTTAAGAGACATATAGCCTACATTATATGGTGTTCAATCTTTTTTGTTGTTGTTTTTTGCTTTTCTTACCTTCCCCTCCTCGCAGACCCGAACATAAATCAGCTCCTCTTCCTTCACTGAACGATCAGTCGAACCATCAACCATAACAGAGCAAAATTTGGCTTCTTGTATAGTTTTGGTCAGCTGGTCTCGCTCTGCTTTAGCAATGTACTTCACAAAAAGACTACAGGCCTTGTTGTTCCTGTAAGTCTTCCCCACTTCAAGTCCCTTTTTCTCATCCAAACTGTCAAAATAAGCAAGAAAAACATTCAAATAAATCGACTTTAGAATAGCATTATTTAGCAGAATATAAATTAGTAGTAATTATTTAATTAAAAGTAGCTAAGTGTGTGCTGTTGGTGTAGTAAGATAACGTAAACAAAGCCATTTACCTGCACATCCACACGTAATCAGTGAAGGGTCGAGCCTGCTTCGCGATGGCGTGGGCGTTGTTAAAGAGTAGTTTCATTTTAATTCTGTTGACGTCTGACAGCTGTGTCAGTGCTTGTACCGAGGGCGTCTTTTCCAGAGGCACTGACTTGGCTTTGGAAACGGCCATGGAATCGCGGTGGCAGGCGGAATTCTCATGGGATATGACACTTTCAACTTTCATTGATTTACAACCAACTACGAATGGACTTCCCCGACTCTTTTGATCCTTGGCGTGGGAGCGGCAAACGGTACAATACATAACTCCGTCATTGTAGCCGAGCCACTGTCTTTTTCCACCGGCCTCATTGTGATACCACTTCGGGTTGAACTTCCTCAGGGGCTTAGATTTCGGCGGGGGAGCCCGAGGCGCCATTCCGCCTTCAGCGATGTTCCCCCCTCCTCCTCCTCCTCCTCCTCCTCCTCCTCCTCCCCCTCCTCCTCTTCCTCCTCCTCCCTGCTCCTCCCTCCTCGCCACACAAACCTTGGTCTTTTTGGGTGGTGGTTGACACCCTGATATGAATCTCCACATCGTATTGTCGTCCTTTCTTCCTTTAGTTTAGTTTTCTTCTTTTTTTCTTCTCTTCTTAGTTTTTTAGTCCGTGTGTTCCCGCCGTTAGTTTTCTTCTTCTGGCCAGTTTAACGGCGGTTGGCAACCAACGAAAATGAGCATTACCGTCACCCTCTGGATTGGAGTGGTATAATTTTTTCTAGTTCGCCAAGTGGCGAGACAGCTATAAATCTGTCTCGCCACAGCGGAATCTGGGTCGCAAATGGCGAGTGGCGACCGCTAATTTCAAGCCCTGAGCGTATCTTTGCTGCAGCCTACATATCGAGCAGGTCATTACTGTTCGAATATGAACTTTTCACCCCACGTTCGAACAAATATTCGAATGTCGAATAAAAAGTGACAGTCCTACTAGTCATATTTACTAGTAACTACAGCTAGTAATTATCATGTAGTAACTCAGTTACTACATGATAAAAGTAACTAATTACCAGGAAAAGTAACTATTGCATTACATTTTTATAAAATGCTCAAATATGTCAAATTACTTGGATTTCTCTCCCTCACCCCCGTTTATCTGGAACTAACCAACTCGCTCAGTATTCCTCCGCACAGACAGGCTCCGTGATGCACTGTATATCACTCCGCCAGTGTTTCCCATACATTCATTTATTCGTGGCGGCCCGAATGAATTACGTAGGCCACAAATAGATTTTTTTGGCATTTGGTTCGACCAACACAATATCGTTCCGTTCATTCAACTCTGCATAGCGCTATTTCTCCGTTATTGTCTCACACAGAGAGAAGCGCGCACAGCGGTAAAAGCGAAACTCGTACGGTCCGATCACCCCCCCCCCCCCCCCCCCCGACAGCATTTACAAACTCTTGGTCATGGGATTCTGTAGTAAAACATTTAAAAGTAAAAAATCTCATCAGACAGCGGCCCTGGGACAAAATCTTATAAAAGTGGAGTTGTATGCTCTAATCTGTGGTCCTTTGTGTGTCCTTGACCACTATTGCAGAGGGAATTTCCCCAAGTGCTCAAATTTGATGGTCAACAAGCCAAACAAATCAAGCGTATGCACCAATTATATCAACAAGCTCATAAATGTCATCAAGCTTCTTGTAAACTACTATATACTGACATATTTATGGTGAGAGCTGCTTAAAAGATTGTGAGTTTGCAATTTGATTTTGTTTGTAGTCAAAAAACCATGGTGATGAATGAGCGATGATATTGTCCTAAGTGTAGTGAATGTGACATTAGTAAAAGTAACTGAGTAAACGGTTGTATAAACTATGGACATGGTGCGATCTGTTAGCTCGAACTGGTGTTTAATTGCATTTCCCAAGTGGTCAACAATCTGTCCTATTCCACATAAAATAGGTACTAGAGAGGAAGGACTGAACTGGAAAGCCATTGTCATACCTGTCCCCAAAATGCCACTGTCCAGATGGTAGCCAGCAAAGCTCCTTTGTACACACTGGAGTGTTGTGTCACTTACTCGACAAAGTGAATCTGCTTCAGCCAGTCAGATCTTCCTCTTGACTTGTTATTTTACTTGCTCAGTGCAGTTACAGTAAGAATACAGTAGTTTTATGTTCTCTGAGATACCCGAGTGTGAACTCTTACAACAGCTGTGAATATCTGTGGAGGACTCTGGGGATTTTTTTTTACATTCATGTTAAAATCAGTGCTTGAAGCTTTTGTACAATCTTTGGATTCAGATGTTGGAAGCCCTCTACAGGGATTCAGTCGGGGTCACAGAGGAGCTGGATAACGCTTCTGTAGGCCCCGTTGTAAATGCAGATTTGTTTTGGTTGCAGCTTTTGGATGGTTCAGCTTGATGCTGTGAATAATCAATAACTAACATGAGTCTTCACATAGACAGAAAGCCTGTCTGTTAAATGATGGACATCTCTTTTGATTTGACATGTCAGAAGATTTCACCATCTCCTCAACCTGCTGCCACAACTGCATTAACTGCAGCCACAATGTAGTTGTTTCCTTTTCAAGAGTGTTGCAGAAGCAGCTTAGCAGATCTCCTCTTCCTGCGCCAGGTTGATGACTTTTCCTCATCCATCAGGAAAGCCTTAGGAGGAGTATTTTTTTTCCTTTCTTTTCCTGTCATAACAGCAGCCATTGTATCAGGGTGACAGCTGTTCTCTGGTTGTGACAAGCATCACAGGCAACAATGTAATGAGACGTGAAGGGAGAGCACGAATGTGTGGCACAAATGTTTGTAACGCAAACAGTATCAATCACAGTCAGGTCCTGTCAGTGTTTTTTGTTTATTTGTTTGTTTGTTTGTAGCATCAGACATACAGAAAGCCACACTGACACACACAAAGAAGAATGTCCCCCAGGGATAAATCTCAAGACAACTGTTCAGACTCAGAGCTGAGCAAGACAGAGGGGCGCACAGTGAAACAGAACGAAGCAGGGTGAATTTAAAGGACAATTCCAGGCAATTTCAACCTGGGGCTGTATTTTCCTAACATTTTAGGTCTAAAAGAAGGAATCTGAAGATTTTCAGTTGAATTGCTCCTGTTTTGCGGTAGTTGTGTGTCTGTCCCCGCATCGCCACAGCAGCAATGAATGGAGTGGATTGAAGTTCCGCTGCTTAGGCTGTTTACATCCCTCAAAACCGCAATTTATTTCCACAGACAGCGTCAGATGGCTACTCAAACATGCACCGAGAAGGGGCGGTGCGTGGCGCAGTGGTTAGAGCGGCCGCCCCATGTAGAGGCTACAGTCCTCAACGCAGGCGTCCCCGGTTCGAATCCCGCGCCGGGCGGACCCTTCCTGCATGTCATTCCCCCTCTCTCTGCCTCCCCCTTTCCTGTCTATATCACTATGTGCTATCAAATAAAAGGCGAAAAAGCCCCCCCAAAAAAAAAAAAAACATGCACCGAGAAGTTTGTTTACTTCAAGCAAGCCGACATGTTTGTAAAACTAGCTCTAATATAATAGTCTTGCGGAGTCTCGTGCGAGACCCAAGTTGACTCTCTCGGTGTGTTTACGTGCAGTCGGAAGCTCCCGTTTGTCATAAACACAGAAATATCAACTCTTGACTTGCTTGAAGTAAATAAACTTCTTGGTGCATGTTTGAGTAGCCACCTGACGCTGTCTGTGGAAAAAAATTGCAGTTTTGAGGGATGTAAACAGCCTAAGCAGCGGAACTTCAATCCGCTCCATTCATCGCTGCCGTGGCGATGCAGGGACAGACACACAACTACCGCAAAACAGGAGCAATTCAACTGAAAATCTTCAGATTCCTTCTTTTAGACCTAAAATGTTAGGAAAATACAGCCCCGAGCCCGGTCTTGTCCTTTAAATATCCCTCCTGGTTGGACAGTCCTTGCATGAGCATGAACTCGAACTGTGTGAATTGGGATTGCTGTGCAGTAATATCCTCAGCTACAGCATGAGGAAGCATCACTCTAATTGGTTGTGCAGTAGATTTGTTTGTGACAAAACTACAGTAGTAGTAGTTAGGGCTGGGTAAAAAAATCGATTTAATCGATTCTGGATCGATTTCATTTAAATTTTGTAATATCGATTCACAGCGCGTGAGATCGATTTTTTCCCCCGGTAGTCTCGTGCGTGATGAAGCAGCGGCGCGGTTACGTCTGACGCTCTGACTCACAGTAACTACCAGCGGAGTTTCTTTCTTCCTCTTTGTAGCTGTGCAATGTAGCTATTGCTGTGTTTGATATGAATAAAAACCAAACCAAACTACGAGCGGAGTTCACGTCAGCTCAGGACAGGTGATCTGCAGGTTATTGTTTCACTTGAGCGCTCCGACGCTGTGTGTGTGTGCGTGTGGCAGCGGTGCGCTGACACACACACACAGACATCTACAGGACCGCATGTTCCTCACGCCGTAGGTGAGCCTACATACTGTATGATACGTGTTATTACCGCAGAATGAGGGACACGAGCAGCTCGAGACTTTTCTCCTCCACTTTATGACCGTCGGATCATAACACATGACGCCCGGACTCTGAAGACAGGCGACGTGACCGGGCCGGACTCGTCACAGGAACCGCTCCACACATTCACCGTCACTTTATTTACCATGGGCTCCGTTTCTACACATTTCCTCCCTCAAGAGGGAGGGAGGGAGCTTTAGCTGCTGCAGACTTGACTTGAGACAGTTTGAGGTTTTTTTTTTTTTTTTTTTTTACCATTAAAGGTTGAATATGTAGAATATTTATTAAAAGCTATATTTTTTCAAAAATAATACATCCATGGGGCCTTTAGAGGGGTACAGAATGAAAGTATTGCTTTTCCACAAAAAAAATTTTTTTAGTCTGAATTATTATTTTTAATTTTTTTGACGGGCTCGACAACTGACTATCTGTCAACGTTCTGTTTACATTCGTACCTGCCTGTAGCCGACATGTGGCTCAGTTCTCCGCTGTTTTCCTGCCTCCTCCCGGTCGTATGCGTTTGTTTCCAACCAAGCCTTTTTAATAATCAATCGGTGGATCAATGGATTATCATATACTTGTTAGGATGGGTGTATTTGTGTAGTCTTATCTGTCATAAACACGTTTATCGTCGCGGACTTTCGGTGCCACGGAGCTCCTTTTTTTTTTTTTTTTCCAACTTGAGGAGAGCAGTGACAGCGGAGGCTCTGAGCAGCAGCGGTGTGGAAGGCAGAGAGCCTCCACTGTCCCTGTAACAAGCTACAAGTCATTTATTATGCTGTTAATGACGGTAAAAATGAAACATAAGGTAAATATCCTGCTTAGTCCTCCTCCTCTGCTGTCCTCTGTTCAGAGCGGAGTCCCTAGCAACGGCCCGTTTTACCTAGCAACGGTCTGGCAATCGACTGCTGGAATTCTTTTTCTGTTGTTGTTCTTGTATTTCTACATAGTCAACCTTTAATATTATTTTTACACTTAAAGAAACAATGCCTTAATTATAAATTAATTAAATAATGCAATTTGCAGTGATGGAATGTTGCAGTTCAAGTTCACTTTCACTTGCAATTGACCTTTCGCAAAACCCCGCCCCCGAACGGTCATTGTCCAATCAGACATCATAGCAACCGTTACTATGTAAACAAGGTCCGACAAGCTGCGGAACTCCGACAAGCAAAGTGTATTGTCGGACAGTAGTTACCTGAAGAGTTTGGCTGGGGGAGTCGTGTTCTTTCCCCTCCCAAGACTGAAAACACAACAGGAGAGGTGCCTACAATGGGTCAAACCCATAGGTCAAACCGTGTGGAAGCCCCCCCCCCCCCCCCCCCCCCCCCACCCCCACCCCGCAGCCGGACCCTTCTCCCACTCCTAGCTAAATGTCATGAAAATAAACAAGCATAGGCTACATAGCATAGCCTCCATCTGCTCCAAGGTAAGCTAGCAGGACTAGGGCTGTATCCCAAATCACTCACTATTACAGTGTTTCCTCTAGGATTTTTTTTTAAGGGGGGGGGGGGGGCGATCGGACCTTACAACTTTCACTTTCACCACGCACTGCTGCAGCATGCGCACTTCTCTCTCTCTCTCGCTCTGTGTGTGTGAATGTCAATAACAAACAGCGCTATGAGGAGATGAATGAACGGAAGACATGCAGCGGTGTATTTGCGACAATTTAAAAAAACAGAAGGAGCTGTACGTATGAGGAAACGCTGTAGCCTACTATAGTGTACTTCCACAGATTGAATCCTCTCGGTGGGGAGAAAAAAAGAAAAGAAGAAGCTCTGGTCTCGGTCCGCGACACAAACACCACGTCCTGTTACCCGTATTCTCTTGCAGATGCGCCACGTGATGCAATTTATGAATCGATAAAAGCCATATTTTGATCACCATTATGTTTACATTGTGACCACGCAATTTTGTAGTGGTGTCAGAATGTTTAGTGATTATTAATATTCATAAATATAGCGCTCATATGCCTCTGAGACTCTGATGCCTCAAGACGCTCAATATAAAAACACTGCACACTCGGGCAGCGTTGTGAGAAGCTTGTCGGGCTAGCAACGGTAACTAAGGGGGGCGGAGCTTTTGCGAAAGGTCAATTCCTTTCTAATTTCAAAATTGCCCTTTTGAGAATTGGAACAGTTTTATTTACAGTTCAAGTTTAAACTGTCACATTTACAAGTTTGCACTTAAAAGCTGTTGTTTATGGTGAAAAGAAAAAAATAAAGAACAGTGTATTTTGTAACACAGAGTTGAGCCATTTTCATTTTTCAAAGGGAGATTGAATCGATTCTAATGAAATCGAATCGAATCGAATCGTGATTAATCGATTTAGAACCTTAGGAATCGAAATCGAATCGATTCAGGAAATTGGCCACAATACCCAGCCCTAGTAGTAGTACAGAAGCTCTAGAGTCAATTTACCGGATGCAGCTTTGAGTGTCTTGTTTTAGAGATGTCATTTGAAAACGTTAACTTTAAAGAGCTATATCACTGGTTATGCTTTTTGGTGACTTGTCAAGTAAAAACAAAAACAAAAAATGGGATGAAATGAAATTGAACCTCGGTGAGAAAGAGAGGTACAGTTACAAATCTCAGCTGCCATATTCACCACCGTATACAGGTGCATCTCAATAAATTAGAATGTCATGGAAAAGTTCATTTATTTCAATAGTTCAATTCAAAAAGTCAGACTAATACCTGATATAGATCCATGCCACACAGACTGAAGTATTCCATGTCTTTTTTAATTTAATTGTTATGATTATGGCTTATATTTAATTAAAGCCCCAAATTCAATATCTCAAAAAATTTGAATACATCAGACCAATTAAAAAAATGATTGTTAATACAGAATTGTTGGTCTTCTGGAAAGTATGATCTTTTGTATGCACTCAATACTTGGTTGGGGCTCCTTTTGCTTGAATTACTGCATCATTTTGGCGTGGCATGGAGGCAAATAGCCTGTGGCACTGCTGAGGTGTTATGGAAGCCCAGGTTGCCAGCGGCCTTCAGCTCGTCTGCATTTTTGGGTCTAGTGTGTCAAGCCATTCCTGAAACGTCAGAGGTCTCTTAGGCACAGAATCCAAGTTGCTCTAGTCCAGTGTAAAGTTTCCACAGCCAGTGATGATTGGGGGTGCAACATCATCTGCTGGTGTTGGTCCACTGTGTTTTCTGAAATCCAAAGTCAGCGCAACCGTTTACCAGGAAATTTTAGAGCACTTGCTGCACTTGCATGCTTTCTTCTGCTGACAAGCTTTATGAAGATGCTGATTTAATTTTCCAGCTGGATTTGGCACCTGCCCAAACTGCCAAAAGCACCAAAAGCTGGTTAAATGGCCATGATGTTACTGTGCTTGACTGACCAGTAAACTTGCCGGACCTCAAGTCCATAGAGAATCTATGGAGTATTGTCAAGAGGAAAATGAGACACACTACACCCAAAAATGCAGATGAGCTGAAGGCCACTATCAAGGCAACCCGGGCTTCCATAACACCTCAGCAGTGCCACACCGAGTCAAGTAAACCAGCCACACAACCTGAAACAAAAGGGGAAAAAAACACAAGGGGCGGGGGAGCAAAACCCAGACCATAGCAAATGGGCTTTTGTGCAATATATTATTAATTTCTGAAAGTAAATGCAGATAACCTGTAAAAGCTGCTGCAAATGAGCCTTAATGGAGCGTGAAATTTGGCATCCTGTCAAAGGCAGAGCAGGATATGATGGCTGATGATTATTTAACTACAGGTGTGTGTGTGTGCATTTAATTATTCACCTGTCCCTCAGCACCACCAATTCTGGCAACAGAGTATAACTGATACCATGAAACAAACTACACCTTAGTTCATATTCCAAAGGGTAAACAAAGTAAAGATTAGAGGGATAAAATACATCCAGAAGTTAACATGGATTTTTCACTCACATACACACTGAATAACTGAAATCTTGCTAAGCTTAATTTCAGGAAATTTCCATCTGTCACGCTGCAACAGTGCGTTGCATGCATGGTTATAGCAGATTAGAGGCAATGTCGTTCTGTGGCCTTGTTAAATATATTCATGAGATTGTTTTTCAATCTTGTTACAACTTAAATCTATGACTTCCACTGATTTATGTAGTAGCTTCTATTATGAATCAACAATAGAAATCCCATTAAAGTATTAGTATATTAGTTGGTGAGGACTATGTACACATTAGTATAAGTGGGGAAAAGTTACTGCCATTTAAAACTCATATTTTGATTTATATACAACTCAAACTATTAAATCAATCAGGCTGAACATACATGTTAACTCAGCTATGGCTATATTGTTTGACTTTTAGATGATATTTAATTTACGATACAAATCCATACTAATGTATTGTGACCTTTTTGTGCCATGAAGTGATAAGAATCTTAATTAGTTGACTATTTAATCTGCAACATGAGAAAATAATGCACTCTATTTGCAGTTGTGTCACCATGCAACATCTCTTTATTAATCAGTGGAATCAGTCATGCTCACACACACAAACACTTACTGTTGCTGCCGTTTGGTATATGGTTTGGTAGATGAAAGGTTCCTGAAGTGGGCAAGCACTTAAATGAGTTTCTGATATGAGCTACAGCTCCCTCTTTTTTCCCTCTGTGCCTCTTTGTTAACCATGGGAACTGGGTAAGGGGGCAGCAGGGAGTGATTCTTAGGGAATATGGAAGGATTAAACATGGTTCTGAGTGGTGACCTGAAAAAAGAAAATACACAAGTGGTTGAAAAGAGGTGATGGACAGGATGAGGAGCTCTGTAATCAGAGAGTAGCTCACCACTGAGCTGCTGCTGCTCTCATTCAGGTGGGCTGATACCTGAGAGCCTCTGGGTGTGAGGCCAGCTGACCTTGTTCACAATAAAAGGACTACATTTTCCAAAGTGCCTTGATACAACATGATTTTTTTGGGGGGGGACTAAGAGCTCATTTGTTTTACAGTTGTATTACATTTAACCCATGGCATGTTATTGAAGTTTCCTCTTAAATTTACATAAGCATTTAGGAACCAGGAGCCTTAGTGGTCAATAATTATGGCCCATGCCTGGCAACTGAACTGAGTACACTCCTCATGAGGTTCCTGTAAAGATCTGTGTGCTAGAAAAAGACATACTAGCTAGAGCATAGATAAAACACACATAGTTTGTATCATTTAGTGTCTTAACTGATAGAAATGGATCGGACAAAACATTAGTTGTCATAAAAGCAGGTGTCGGATGTGTGATATCACACACTTACACACACGTCTACAGTATCATTACTCACCTGTGGATCCTGTGACAAGCTGTTTCAACACACTTGAGTTTTACAACTCAGCTGATCGATAATGATTTTGTTATCTTGGACATATACAGTTTGACTTATAGTCTGACCACTGACTCAAAATGACGAACATTCTTCCACCTGTATTTGAGTGTCACAGATCTATGATCATGAGCATAAATCTCAGTCAGTAAGTACAATAAATGTGTGTTTTATCATCTGCAGTTTTAGTTTGACCATGTTTTACACTATATATACTGTGTCTTTCATTTATTTATGACTGATCAAAACATTAATTTACATTTTCACTAGTGATTATGCTAATTCAAAATCTCTCCAAATATATTCTGTCCACTGCTCCTTATTAGTAAGACTTACAGTCTCCTATTTCTCTTCTGCGGGAATCACATATATCAAGATTATTACGGACGATACAGTAAAAGCACATCCACACACTGTGCTATATATGAGATACTTATTTCAAATGTGAACAATTTATATTGCTATGAATCATGCCTGAATCAAACGATACGAATACCATTTACTGATAAATAAGATTTATCATCAAACTCACCACTGGTGTGGGAAAAAACAAGCCACTGCCAGTATCCATGTGTTCTTGCTCATTTACCACCATGTCTTTGCATTCATCTGCATGTAAATATGCCCCAGAGCTGCATTCAGTGAAGGGCACTGGCTAAATGAGCTTCTAGCGGCAGTCAAGAAGCTGCCTTTCAAAGAAAATCCATGACTACAAGCAGTTGGCTGGGATGACCCGCTGGCAAAGTGATGGAGGGAGTCAAGGAAAATCAAAGATTCACATCAATTTGAGTTTCAGTGTGGTTCAAGTATTGATCAGCGCTAACTCAGCGCGCGTTAATGCTCACGGCCTATGGGAAAGTCGCAGGAGGAAACACAAGTCAAGGCTATGTCTGTCTTTAGAGGGCTGATCAAATCCACCACCCATTACAGACACACACAACCAACTTAATCTCACACAGCAGAAAATCTAAACACATTGTGATCCAGTCATACCAGTACCATAACCAGCCATGCTACTCGTTTGTGTTTTGTCAAAGCAGAAGTAAGCGATCCGGTCATTTTGGCTAACTTCTTGTCAGCCAATGGAGTTAGCAGTCCCCGCCCTCGTCCCTACGTCACCACATTCACGCGCATCCCTTGGCTGCACACACAGAGAGGACCGTGATTTTCCTGGATTAAAATGAGGTGGGTAAATAATAATTATAACAGCATGCTGAAAACTACAGGACATGTCAGTTCTGACACCAGTCAGCAGTGTAAAACTCAAGCAAGTGGGAGCCTCCCTTTCATATTTAATAAGCTGTAACTGACAGTAATATTCTTAGCTATCAGGATGTTCCCCCCTGCATCATCATCAGGGTTTCCGCTACATTTAATTGATCGTGGCGCACCGCCACGGCAAAATAAAAGCCGCCACACCTTCAGAATGATTTTTTTTTATTTTTTTTTTTTTATGTTAAAACAATGTAAAGCAGGGTTTCCACTAGGGGTTGCACAGACTAGTCCCCTGCTCCACAATGACGTTTTGAGCTTGACGTCGACTAGTCGCTGATTATGTAACAGTAGGCTACAGGAGTAGCGGCTTGAAACAACAGCTGAGTGCGCTGACTGAAAAAAATACTAGCGCCGTCAAGCTGGATAGAACGAGATCGTACCAGACAGGAAGTCGGGCACAGAAAAGGCGAGAGAATCCGGTCAATTTTCAAAATAAAATAAATGATGATTAAGTTTGCTTGTCCGTCTATAAATATTTGTCAGTTGCGTCTGCACACAAGACACATCCATAGGCTACATACAGCGCTAGAGACAGACCTGTGTGTGTGGAAAACCGAGTAGCCTACGGACGGGTCGATGTTTGACCGGCGCGGAGAGAGAGAGCATGCTTCCGTGGGCAGTGTGTCCGGGCTGCCGGGAATTAAAAAAAAACAAACAAAAAAAAACTCCGCTCATATCGACAGCTTTACGTCGCGCACAACAACAACAACAACAGCAGCAACCAACCAGGAAAAACAAAAACTGTGAGTGAAACTGTGACTGAGCAGGACTGTGATGGTGACGAGGCCTGTGTGTTGTTTTCCTCCCTAATTCACTTTATGCACAGCTACGATACTTCCTGAAATAAGCCAGCTCGTTTATTTCCTGTCTTACATTATTGGACCAACTGATTAATCCAGGTGTGTCTGACCACTGTGACTACTCAGACACACCTGGATTAATCAATTGGTCCAATAATGTAAGACCGGAATTAAACGAGCTGGCTTATTTCAGGAAGTAGTGTAGCTGTGCATAAAGTGAATTGTTTAATGAACAGTAGTATTTTCTTTTGCACCTGTATATGTTACAAAAAACAAACTGATTTACAGCTTGTTGTTTATAAAGCTGCTGTTCTGTGGACTAATTTCTGTGCGTGAGCTGTCAGTCAGTGAATACAGATTGTTGCAGAGCATTTCCCTCCTCCTGGGATTTTAGTTATGATGGGAAAAATATGAATGATGTCATCAGCGACTAGTCGACGATCCAGTCTCGCCCCCCCCCCGTCGATCAGACCTCCCTCGCCGGCACTCTTTAAAAAAATCCTGGCGGAAACACTGATCATATCATATCCTTTGATGCCGTGACGAGTGACAAGCAAACAGCCAATCATTTAACAGCTGTGTAGTTCAGTTGCAGCACCCTTGCCATGTGTGTTTACTGACAACAGAACAGAGTGTAGTGAGAACATGAGAGCTGAAGGAGAGGAAATTATTTTTTTAAAAAGCCGGGCACGTTAGCTTGCCGGTATGGTATGGGTAGACTGTTATTGTGAGCCTGCCCCAATTCTGAAGCTGCGGCAACATTTAAGTAGTGGCATCAGTGAAACGCTTGATAGAACTGCTGATTTAAAAACTCTGAGCCGCAGTCGTTGTATAGCTCACTTGATAGAGCTGGTGCCCCATAAACAGAGAGGCTATAGTCCTCGCTGCAGCGGCCCTGGGTTCAAGCCCATCAGGCTGCCCTACACTGTGTGTCCTTCTTCCACTCTCCCCATTCCTGTCTCTCTCCAGCTGTCCTTTCAAAATAGATGCATTAAAAAGCTCGAAAAAAACCCACAACAACAAAAAAAAACCAGAGACGTGGGCTGAAATGAGCAGAAGCCCATCCAAGCTAACCTCCTCAAGTTTGCATTGCCACCTGATTTCCTCCTTTGCTCCTGTCATCATTACTACGGCTGCTAAGCAGCTTTGTCACTTTATAGTAAACATGCCGCTCAGGGGCATTTGGTGCAAAGACCCATGGTGTGTCACCTGGCAGCTCAATGCTGCTTAACAATAAGGCATAATGGGTCTCTAAGCTGCTTTCACATTCTGTTGAGTCTTCTTGTTCCACCATATGATGAGCACTTGTGACATGACTGGGACAGGATAAGTCAGCTGAACAGTACAGAGCAATGTGGTGTGGCCTTCGGGGGGATCTCACACATCTATAACATTCTGGTAACCAGCTCATCAGGCCATGGTTATATGATGTGGCCACAAAATCTTATTTGATGTGGAGCTGAAATCATTCACCAAAGAGCTCAGGATTCAGATTTTATTTTCCATATGCTGTGGACAAATGATTTAATAGCATGGTTGCATATGTCACTTGTCATAAGAGCGGCAAACCCACGTGCCATCAATACATTTTCAGCTCGATCTTGCAAAGACAGGTAAATTAAATGCACAGAGAAAAGATGTGTCAGGCAAGGAAGCAGTGATATACTGACTGCTGTACATTCCCTATAGATATGGCAAAGTGAGAAAACAACACTTATTTCTTGGTGTCAAATCTGGTGTGGTGCTACAGTATGGCTCTAATGATAAAACTAGAAAAAGTAACACTTACTTTGCATCACCTGTCCTGTAATGTCGGAGGAGAAGAGACGAGACACCGGATGAGTGTGTCTGTTACCACAAATACATCGCCGTTTTTTTTAAACGCACCACACATGTAGCGGAGGAAAACACAGTTTGCTTCGTGTAATGCTACGAAGGTCCGAACCTGCTGTAATCACGTAATGCGGGGAGTCTGCCCTGCAGCATACGGACCGCTGCTGTCTGCCGGCCGGGTGGTCACGTGACCACCCGGCGGAGTCTGCTAAGCTGCCCACGTTAGCGACTCTGCTCCACACACTATTGCACGATTGCGTAATCGCACAGCGTGACAGCGATTCGATTAATCGTGATGACACAGTTACACACATTCACACCAGGAAGCTGCTCAGTGGAACCACAGCGTGAGCTGTTGGAACCTGAGTAGCTCCACTGGAGCAGCTGAGGATTAAGGGCCTCAGTGAAGTGGTCGAAATGTAGGAGGGAGAGTAGTTCTTGTTAACCTGGATCTCACCTGGATTTTTTGCTGCCGCAATTTACGAGACATCGTACAGTAGAAACTAATTGAATCTTTTGCCTTGTGTCGCCTGTTGAACTAGCAGATCAAGAAGTGTTTCATCAATGTTTTTGTCTGTCTTGCTCCTTGGACCAAATCCTCATTAGTATGTTATTATAAATTTGATTATAACTGGTAAGTAATGAGCTCATGTGCATGGCACCCGCACTAATAAATACTTTTATCTGTGAAATAAATAAATGTGTTTTGATTTGTAGCACATTAGCAGCACTCCACTGCAAACAAACATGAAGGAAATACTGGTTTCTTACATCATACCAGGCCATCCATCCCTCAGTAATCAGAGTGAGATCCATGTCCAGATCCACAGTCAATCATGTTCATTATCAGTGGGTGTTGTGCCCCAATGCCAGAATGCTCTGTCTTATCGCTTCGTGTCCTTCATATCACTGACAGACTCTGCAGCCACAGAGCGGAGGGGGTCCAGTTTTGTAACCTCAGCATTGCATCAGCTTTTTTTATTTTCATGATGATGTAGTTCTTTTTTTTTTTATTAGGCTGTGACCTCTGCCGTGTTGATAGGTTGTACATCTACAAATGGGAGGCCACGACTGGAGTGTGAGGAAGTTGCTGAGCTGATGAGTCACCAGTTGAAATACATTTCAACCAATGGTCATTTAGGTACTGATTTGAAGAATAAGATCTATGATTCAAGTCACTGAGAGGAGTTTCCTTTGTAGGGTGTGTAAGGATGCTCATCCTCATACTGTAGATATGGATAACTATGGATGCATGGGAGGTTGGTTGGATGGACATTGTATAACTACAAGAGATGGGGCTACAGGAAATCCCTTTCCCGCACCTCCTCAGTGTCTGTTTGAATGGATCTGTGTGTGGAGATGGTGACGGAAAGCTGGTCCCCCCCCCCACACACACACACTTTGATTCAAAAGAGGCGGAAAAGTTGTTGTCTGTCTCTAAACTCTGTTTGTTTCTCCTCAAAGGCTTTTTACCACCTGTCCCCTTCCTCTTCCTCCATCTCTCACTCGTTTGCTCCTTTTTTGTGAAGTGCTGACAAGCAGTTGTGCTGTTTACTGCCTAAATGCTGTCAAGGAAAGCAGGTGCCTTTACTTGTGAGGAATATTTCAGCATCTACATCTCTATTTACAGTACGTGGGATAATGTTCGCTTTTGGAGCATCATATGCCTGGATGCCGTCTTGTGTGGCACCCACTGGCTCCAAAAGCTCTTTCTGTCTGCTCTCTGTATGTATAAAGAAAAAGAGAGCCTGTCTCAGCTGAGTCCCTTGACAAGGATTAGATATTGTCATCTTTTATCAGCAGTTATTTCTTTGCCAAGCTCTGGCAGTCTCTCAGGGCCTGCCATTTGCTATAACTTCCTCTTGTGTGTGTGTGTGTGTGTGTGTGTGTGTGTGTGTGTGTGTGTGTGTGTGTGTGTGTGTGTGTGCGCGCGTGTGTGTGTGCGCGCGCGTGTGTGTGCGTGTGTTCGGATTTTGCATATTTCTGCACCCATTTCTACACATCTCGAAGATAACCTTTCCCTTAAGTGGTTTCACACTTAAAAGCTTAAGGACTTAACAGCATGTGTTTATTTTATATTGGCTGCAGCCCAGTCAGTTTCCGCTTCACATTAGTGGCACACAGGGTTGCACTGAGAGTAACTAGCTCAGACAGATTAAAAAAAACTAGCGTATTTATTACCACGAGGAAGATGCACAACAGGGACATACACTTAAATGTGCAATAATTCACCTTCTGTGTGTGTCGTTTTCAATTAGATGCATATTCTTACTGCGCTAACTAACCTATGGCAGAGAGAGCACAGCTGAGATAATCTAATACTCATAGGCACCACACTGTAAGTATCTAACAACATAAGAAGCACAGTGAAAGCAAATGATCAACATGTAGTGCTGGGCAGTATGGTCTTAAGTTTATATTGCTGTATAATTTGAAGCATACTGTAGGCGGTGACAGTGTATACAGTATCATGGTATATCCATTTATTTAAGTTTTTGCATTAACGCTTCTGAAGAGGTAAAACACCAGTATGACAGCTACTAGTCTCGTTTTACTAGGTATTTAAGGAATAGTTATTGTGCAAAATGCTAACCCTTTTCTCAAGTTATTTCCATCCCTAAAATCTCATGAAATACAATAAAATCAAGCTGCGCAACGTGAACAGCAGAACGGGATGTTTCTTTCCTTCAACCACACAGTGAAACTCCCAGAATGTGAAATCTATCCAAACAGAGTTAGTAACTCTTATTCAGTCAGTTACATTATAACAAGAATTGGCATAATTGCCTCTGCAACATACATGTTCACTTGACCTCATCCTTTGTTCACTTTCTCACTTGACGTTTGAAGAGAACACATGGTTTTCTTCCTTCATATTCCACCACAGTGTTTCCCCTAGAGCTTGTTCTAATTGCAGTGTTGTTACGGTTTCTGTCAAAGCTTTGACTCTTTCCTAGTCGTGAGACATGCATGGTGGAAGTGACTCCCATGTTTTCTCTTGCTGCTTGAGAGGCACATTAATGTTTGTGCAGCCAAACAATCACATGATCGAGTTTCCTCCGCTCACCAAGCGGTCACACCTCGTTGCCTATCTTACTGTGTTTTAAGTCAAAGGTTAGCACAACATCTGTCATTCTCTCTTATTTCTGCCTTCCTTTCTGTGTACTCCTTCTCCTCTCCCGCATTTTCTGCACCATCCTCTTACTCCTGCCCTCCCTCTGTCTATTTCCAGTGCTCATTCTCCTGGCTTTTCACTCTCTCGTTTCATGCCCCATTAACTGCTGATGAAGTGTTGCATATAGTATAGTCATACATATATACAGCAGCCCTGCTCACTTTTCTAAACTCTTTGTTACTTCCTGAATCCATTTCTTGTGTGTGTGCTTGTCTTTAAAGAGAGAGGGAGGTAAAGGGAGGGGGGTTGTCACAGGAGATAACAACCCGAACACACCTTGTGAGACGTTCAACATTTGTTTCTCTTCCTGTCCGTCACCACTTTTCTTTCAGCTTTCAACATTCACAACATTCCAGACTGGAGCTTTAGAGGCTGTCCACATGGATACAGGTTTAGGAGTATCCACATTTAAAAAAAATATATATATAATTTCAGTGTTTCATCCACAGGGAAACGGCATTGTGGGAAGCCGGAAATTGTATTTTTTGGAAATGGGTCCCAGAGTGTGTCGATTATATGACGCCACCCCGGGGTTTTCATGCAGACACCCAAAAAGGATCTTTTATCAAACAAAGTTGTTATAACCCCCACTGCTCTAACCTGAGCCACACTGCTGGACATAACGTAACAACAATGGCCGAATACTGTCAGGTGCCTCGGATTCTGCGCTTGAAACGCACCAGGTAAATCACCATCGATCTGCATATTTGGACTGGCACGACTCACGTTCAACATTTATGAATTTACAATGTTTAGAGTTTGAATACAGCGGGCAAGCTTTCTACGTCTTCTTCTCCATTTTGGTGCATTTGTATAGCCGTGTTACAACACCACACAAGCTCCACACAGGCCTGGCATATGTAGCCTACTACAGAGTTTTGAGATGTTTTCATCCATGTGTACACAGATATTTCTTGAAACAATGCCGTGTTTACAGAAAACCTTTTCAAAACAAACAAGAAAAAGAGTCGTGGGAGGCTCGGTTTCTGTGTGAACAAAGCCTTAATTTAGGAAACAAGAAGAAAGGCCAACCTTTGACACACATCCAACAAAGGCACACATACAAGTCTCATAACCTTTTTTCTTTTTCAAAAATGTTGAACTTATCTGATGAGTTAAACTAGAGGATGCAATGGAGACTCCATACACATTTAACTCTTTTGTAATAAATTAATCAGTGTCTCACTGAACATTTTCGCATCAAGACAAATGGCAAAGGAACAATTGTAATTTATATTTATTATATTAATTTTATAAGATCAGTTGGATGATAAATTATCTGCTCAACATTACCTCATTCAAGTCCAAAGAAATGTTTCTGCAGGACTTAACGTTTCTTCCTTGTGGAAATATCCATGCCAAGGCCTGACTAATTTACTGGTACTATCATTAAATATAAAAGAAGTCATTTCATGGGGGTCACAATCAGAAGGCCAAGTGATAACAGGTATTTTGACACATTAGAGTAAATTTGACTTTTTATAATACAAGATGTTCCACATTAACATTTGACTCAGGAGAGTCATCATTATTTTTTTTCCTCTGATCACGTTGAAGCAGCTTGCATAAACTCCTAGTCACATAAATATCAGCTGTCCATTTTTATAATGTCTTCCATTTTTAGTCCTTTTCCCTTCCCTTTCCTTCTCCCTCTACTGGACTCTCCTCTCATCTAAAGGTGCTTCTTTTTTCATTCTGACATTTCACCTTTACCACCTGCCTGTCTTTCTTCCCCTACAGTATATGTTCTCTAGATCCATGTCAGATTGAGCTGATCATTATCTGCTTTTAGAGAGAGAGAGGTGCCTGTCTGCTTCAGTAATTTAGTGTTTCAGTGTTATTCAATCTGCGTTGCTACCAAGTGTCTGTGGTGAAACAGAAAGAGAGAAACAGAGATTTTGAGGGGACAAAAGCTGGATAAAAACATGAAGTTGAATTATCTTAACTCAGCTGCTTCCTGCTGCAGTGCTGTTATTCAAAGAGTTGGAGGCTGAGTGAAACTGTGATGATGACGACAGTGGCACTTATCTTAATGTGGAGGGCTGCGATGTTAGATCACTACTGAGCTGTGTTTTATGTCACTTAAAGTGCAAATTGGCTACAGTATAATGTCAGTACACAGTTCAGCCTGAACAGTCTCCTTATAGATTCTGTTTCTATAATTTGTTAGTTTTCACAGAAGCAAAGCAATGTTTTGGTAACATCTTAAAGTGTGTGTGCAGCTTTGATTGATCGGTCTCTGAGTGCAGTTGGATTGTCATATCTGCCTTATACAGCTGTGATATCATTTAAAAAGTAGGACATTGAACAATCACAATACACCTTAAGCACATGCAAAAATGTCACTGACTTGTTTTAGGAAGTTCAATAGTAAATCCCATTGTGTTGTGTTTGATTGGTTTACTCTGTGGCCTGTCTATTTATTTCATTGGTAGTTTCATTTGAAGCTGAAATTGCAGTTTAAATTATTTTCATGGCTTAATCATGTTTTTTTTTCAAACCCACCCTGTGAACATTAGCGTGACTCAGTTCAACCCAGACATTATTATACTATTTAACTTACACAGTTTATTCATTGTCTGCATAGTTTTAATCTGAAAAAATGTTTATTTTGATTTTATGTGGACCCCAGAAAGAATAGCCTTCATTTCAATGAAGACTAATGGGGATCCATGTGTGGCCTCTCCTGTCCTGCTTGATTTAGTTGCTAAACGTAAACAGGATTTCTCTATCAGCTCACTATCTCTCTTACTTTGTGACTCTAACTTCTAAGCCAGAGAACTCAGACTGTAAACAATGTGTGTGTGTGTGTGCGTGTGCGTGCGCGCGTGTGCATGCGTGTGTGTGGTTGTGTGGGTTGCTGACTCTGCAAACTGTGTTTGTGTCTGAGGTAAATTGCTCCAGCTCCCTTTGGTGGTGGAAGCAGCACACAGAAGATAAAATATTCAAAGCTACTGTCCTGTGTGTATGTATGTGTGTGTATGTGCCTGTGTGCATTGCTTTGTTTGCGGTAGATGGATTGCTTGAATCAATACTATAGAGGCAGCTGTGGTTTTTATTTCAAAACATCACTGCCCGTATCAGCACAGTGGCCAGTCATCTTCTGGTTGTGCCTGACTTATGAATCTTTTCATCAGTCAGGGTCCAACAGAGAAATCAAGGGTTTTGATTGTGACTTGCATGAGCCTCTAATTAACATTGTAAATCAAAATGTAATCCCTGGGAGACATCCTCCTCTCCTCTCCTCTCCTCTCCTCTCCTCTCCTCTCCTCTCCTCTCCTCTCCTCTCCTCTCCTCTCCTCTCCTCTCCTCTCCTCTCCTATTTTGTCAACATCAGTCTCTGGCTTGTTGGTTGTCGGTGTAATTTCTGTACCTCACAATGAACTCTCCCCTCTGGTCTGACATTGTCAGGCTTTAAAGGGATAGTTCTTAGAACGTTTTTAGAACGGTGGAGCAGAGCCGCGAGTTGCTCAGAGCTACGCTACGGAGGATCATGGGATTTCTTGGTTTCCCTCATCAATCTCATCAAATACACAATCCAACAACTCCAAAACGCCCTCGTGGACAAGTTGTGACCTGCACATTCACCACGCTATGAGATAATAACAGAGTTGTTTTAGAGGTAAATTTGTGCAAAACAGCTGATGCGCGTTCCCGTCGGGGGCAGTTTTTCAGCAAGCAGTCTCTGCATTTACCTCATTGTGTATTTGATGAATTTGATGAGGGAAACCAAGAAATCCCATTAGTCTCCGTAGCGTACCTCTGAGCAACTCGTGGCTCTGCTCTGCCGTTCTCAAAATAGCTTGCACTGACAATCAAAGGTAACAAACCTACCCCTAAAACTATAGAGATTATGGCAATGGGCCAATTTGCCAAAATGTTGAACTATCCCTTTAAACTGTGAAAGACCTACAGCTTCCAGTAGCCTCCAACACAAACACTGTTGGTTGCTAATTCACTGTTGCATAATACAGATGCTTCTTATAGTGAAGATGTGGATATTACTGGGTATTTTTGTTCAGTGAACCATTTTTTAATATTTCATGGAGGAATGGTAAGAGCAGCCACAGCGGTTAGACGAGGAGCTGCAGGCGACAGACATTATTGCTCTTTGGGCACCGACACCAACCTCCATCATGTCAATTAAGTTACTTTACTTTACTGTGCTGCTTCTATTCCACAGCTTGGGCTTTGACCTCTCGTCAAATGTTGTGCTCTTGTTACTCTCCACTTCCCCTCAGGACCCCTCAGCTACTTGGTCAGTGTGTTTGTATGAAGTCAGTTTCCTATTTTCCACTTGAAACATCGACCACCACTTACTCATGATTGTATTTGACATTCTACATTGGTGCTCAGTACATCAAGATCAAAATGTACTGTAGTGTGTGTATTTGGTACTTTTCCAGCGCACACACGCACATTACATGAGCTGTAAATCCATCTGAAAGCATCACACACTCCAAGGTTGCACTCCTGAGTGAGTTGGGTTGTCTGTTTATTGATGTCTACTGGTTTCTCTTTTCAGATCTTAACTCTGGAGTTGCTCACCGCCGGTATGTTAGCAGGCTGCACCTTGGCCGCTGATTTTCTCTCTTTTGGCATTTTCAAGTTTGTACTCGTAGATTTTGATAAGTTTGATTTGGCTGTTCATGATTTTTATTAGTTTCAGTGGCCTGGCTGTGCGCCATCCTATTAAAGACTCAGCCTGGAAACCCTTTTAAATCTTGTGTAATTTGTGGCTTTACAGAGGTTGTAATGGTGTTGTAAAAGCTGAATCAGATACAACTGTTTGGAGCTTTGATGTCTGGATTCACAGCAGATGAAGAGTCTCATCAAAGCTCCACCACACAACGATGCACTGTAACGAAGCAACAAGGCGCACAATTCATCATTATTCTTCCACACTTACCCCTCAACTCATGATCACTCTGCATATAATATCAGGCTTGTTATTCTGTCTCACATAGAGAACATGCAGGTTGATAATGAGGATTTTCAAACATCCAAAAATAACTTAGACCCAGTACAAGAGACAAACTTGCAGGGTAAAGTGTGTTGCATCCTGCTGGAACTGTGGCTATGACTGTACACATATGTTACATGTACTGGTATGGATGTGAGACTGCAAGACTAATCATTAGGAGATGAGTCTGCAATTTGATAATCTCAGTTTTTCCCATTCCTTGCAAAACTCTTATTTAAAGATACTATTAGAATCCAGTTTTGAGATTTCCTTGCTTGCTTGAGGCGAATGAGTGGAGAGAGAAACCGAGAGGAGAGAAGGAACGTGGTGAATCTTGAAAGTGAAATCTCAATTTACTATGATCCATTAGGAAATATCCTCTTTTCCAAGAGTGTCTATAAATCCCATACAATAAGTGAGAGAACACGAGCTTCATTAAACGAGTGTTGTACAGTAGATTTACACAGTGAACAGGAGTAATGTTTGTACTTATAGGGCATCATGGGAATACAGTAAACAAAAGGAGAAAAAAAAAGACTTGGCTGAAAAAGTACTTCACCAGCCACTGATAATGACATTCACAATTAAATATTGATTTTGGTTGCCATCACTTCATACAGTTTTAATGGCGACCCTGTAAATGACTGCCTCCTCCCCCTCCCCCTCCTTTTTTCCACCCCCACTGACTCCCAGGCTCTTCAGGCACTTCACTCACTGTGAGCCTCATGTGCTCCAAGCCACAGAACGAAGTGACACAGAATAGCAGCAGACAGGCCCGAGTCACGTGAATAATGATTCACATTTAATTGCAGGAGCTGACAGCATCTGGATGTTGTGCTCCTTCTCATACGAGTTGAATCCTGTCTTAGTCATATAATGAGCGTGGGGACGAGTGTGTGATGAAGTGAAGTGAAGGAAAGAAGAGATGAGCCGGGACGTCTGTGGTGTCCTGCTCGTCTTCCTGTTGCATCATTACCAATCCCCCCTGCCCTCGCTTTTACCTTTTCCCTTGTTTCATGGACATGTTTTCTTTAAGACGTGTTTTCCTTTCCCTCTCTCTCATGTTATCAGCCCCGTCCCCTTCACCTACTCTCTTCTGTTCTCGCTTGCTCACTCACTGACTCTCCTTTATTGAACTGTGACAGGACACATAATGGAATATATTTTATTGACCGTGAAGCGCCACGTTGAAGCTCTGTTTGTGGCAAGAATAGCATCACCCGAGTGTGCGCGTGTCTAAATTTAAACACATCTGCTAAGGTCAGCAGAAAAACAGAAAGCATTACACAGTTAGTTGTGTTATTGTACACATTAAAGAGGAACTAAGCAGGATTTCTCCCGTGGCTATGCTACATTTTTGCCTTAATTAAAAAGCTCAGGAGTAATTGTGATCGTTAACTACATGACTTGTTACGAGTGAGAACGGAGGCTCTCTGTCTTCCATCTGCCATCTCATGGCTGAAAACCAACCTTGCAACATCAGTGTAGTTACTCGGTCGCTGCCCCGGTGTCCCAGCTCTCGTCTCTGCACCCCGCGACACAAACGAGCTCTGTAACCCGGAATCTTTTGTTTATGATGGTTAAGACTACACAAACACATGCGCCGTAACATCGTTTATGTTATGTAATGTTTCAATATATTGATTTTTCGCCGGCTTCGTTGTAAACAAATGCACATGGCTGAGAGCAGTGTAACCAGAACGGTGGAAAAGCGAGCAGACTTGCATAGTTCCCCTAGTTCCCAGTCAGTAGTAAATACTTTCGTGTGCTTGGTCATGTTTAGACTTGAATATCAAAAGTGTTAACAGAATTTAGTTGTATGATTCACACCGACTTAGCTGACCTGCATTACCCAGTACAAACAAAACTGGGGTTTACAAATAGACCAGGTGTGACTGTAAATGGCACAGCGGCTCCTGTGTTGACATGCACACACATTTAAATCAGAAATTCTGTCCCTTATTCCTTTTCTTTTGAATGTTCATACTGGTGTGTGTGCGCGTGTGTGTGTGTGTGTGTGTGTCCTCTGGGCTGGCAGACAGTGCAGTATACTGATAAGCAGGGTAGAGCCTATTAGCTGTTTGGCCTGCAGCCTGAATGTCACTGGTGATTTTCTGTCTCTGGTCAGAAACCACATCCTCAGTTATCAGAGAGCCAGTGGGACATGGAATGGTTTCCGTCATGTGATTTAAAAAAATATATATATATATTTCTTTATTCACGAACCTCAACCTAGCTTCTTGTCATCTCCTCTCGCTTCGTATTCAGCCCTCTCTCTCTTGTGTTTGCCTCCAGCATGCTGCAATCTGAACCAATCCTCTGTCATCGGGAGAGGAACAGCAGCATCCATTGTTTTATCTGCATTTTAACAAGAGCGCCCCTGAGATTACAGCTATTGTAGCTTTTCCTCTTTTCTTCGCTTCAAAGTCCCAGAAATTCACAATGCTGTTTTATTTGTCTCTAAGTGTATGATCACCATAGCAACAGTCAAAATCATTCATGTTTGTCCATTATTCCTTTTTCACCGTGGTCTTTTTGCTTTTTCATGTATAATTGGCCACAAAAAGGTCGGGGACATGACAACACATGATCCCACGCAGCACCTGCTTTGTGTTTTTGAAAAAAATTCAAATCAAATGTTTTCTCCATAAAACATTATGAAGAAAAGCTGCTCTTCTAAGTATATAAACATGTGTTTAATCTGATTTTAAGTAAGTTTATGACCAGAAAATATTCAGGGATCTATTTGTCATTTTAATAGCAGATTCTCTTGTGTCTGTGATCATTTAAAGCAATACTTACCTTTCTGGAACTTTTGCACATTTCTTTGTCTAAGTTAAAATGCTATTAATAATCTGATGATACATTAAAATGTAAGAGAAACCCAACAGGGTTAAAAACTCATCATTTTTTCATTCTCATATAATTCTGAGAAAAGTCTGACCAATAATATTATTCGGTCCGATTAATAAGATTTGACGAGCGACCGAACCTACTTAATATGTAATCACTTTGTGCACCCCTCTCCTCCTCTCCCCCCTCCCGACCAGGAAGAACGCTTATTGACAGAGCAGTAGCAGGACATGAGCAGAGGAGACTAGAGTCACAACACACAAGAAAGAAGGTTTTTGGAAATAAATAGTTTTTTTAAAGACCTATAACTGCAGCCGCAGCTGGTCGCGGAGTTTCATGTCTGATATTGTAACGTTGATAGTGAGCAGCCCCAAGTGATACGTAAACACAGGAAGTCACATGTCTATAAAGCATCCAGTGCTAACGGCTAGGCTACTGTTAGCTCTGTGCTAACGGCTAGGCTGCTGTTAGCTCTGTGCTAACGGCTAGGCTGCTGTTAGCTCTGTGAGTTCTCAGCGGTCCGGACCCGGTTGAACTCCGGACCGGCGCGGCTCGACTCGGCTCGGTCTGGATTTATTTTGGCCCTGAACCAGCGCATCAGGTGGCGCTGGTCCGGCCGCCAGCCCGGCTCGTTGAGAACTGTAATCTGTAACAATCACTTCCCCTGCGTCTCCAGTAGCAGTAGGCTAACAACAGTTTATTATAAAACTCATCAGTCATCATCACTGAGTCCGTTTATATGGTTTAAAACTCCGGTGTTGTGTTTGTTTGTGTTGTTCCCGTTTCACTCGCGTTCCTGTTCTGTTTACCGTTGCCATGCCAACACATGCAGCGGGGAGGGAGGGGGCTCGTGGAGGTGCGGCAGGAGGGAGAGGTGGGTGGGACTTGTGAGGGAGGTGGAGCTGTTGATTTTCAAATGTTTGTGCTGTGCTGAGTGAAATGCCAGATCGGTAAGTATTGCTTTAAGGAAATTTTGTGGTTATTTTTTTTATTATTACTATCATTAGTTAATAGTTATTCCTAATTAAAGAGGAACTAAACCCCTAAACCACTTTTTTCTGCTGAAAACAAATATATTTGGGTATAAGGTAGTGTTGTAGGTTGATTCTGGTCCAACTTTTGACACTTAAGTCAAAATATTTCAATTTGGTGTATTTTGTAGTAAAAATGCAGTGTGACTGCCCTCTATGGGTTGAAACACGGCTATTACAATCGAATTTTTCTATTGGCTGAGATGGAGGCAGATGACGTTTTGGAGGCAGCTTTCGTCACCGGCCACCAGCTCCCCGACCAATCAGCACCGGCTGCTGGCTGCTGCCTGCCGCTAACGGTTGCTAGGCAGTCTAGCTGCTCTGCTGTGGCTAACGGCTGCTAACAGCTGCCTGAACGGGAATCGTTAGTGCGGCCGACGCTGGCGCTAACGAGCCGGCGGATCAGCTGTAGATGCTGTGTCACGGCTCTGGCGTCCTCTCCTAGTAGTGTCCTCGCTACTAGTGCTGTTAGAGTAACGTTAGCTCGTTAGTAGCTCGTTAGCGCTAGCAGAAGTGTTGATGTGTGTTTATTACTTTTTTTTTTCTTTTGTGTGATTTCGCGGGTGTGAATGGGGCGCAAGGGGGAGGGGGGAGGGGGGGATCGGAGAGTGCTCCTGAGTCCCGCCCATAATCAAGGCATTTTTTGAATTTCAAGCTTAGAGCACGTCATCCAAAACTGAGGGGTTTAGTTCCCCTTTAAAGAGGCCCACCCACACCACTGACTGGTGTTTGCTGAATAATAATTGTTCCCTTAGCTGTTAGAAGAACATGTCACTCACCGAAGTCATTCATTATCTTTAAAACGCAGCCAGTATCTCACTAAGCTCAGTCATTAGTTCTGATAAACACAAACAATTGAAAGAATAGAGTAATAAATCCCTGTCCTATCAGATACTTTGCTATCAGCATGTTTGGTGCGGCCTCGTGCCTACGACCGAATCACACCCGTGCTGATATACAGTACAACAGCACTCCCTCTCGTGTGATATTGCTTAATTATGGTCTTACTGTTATGTCGATGCTTGTGTTTTTCATTACTGTTGATTCACTGATAGATTCCCTCAGCCAACTTCCTCTCACTCTGGTGTGTGTGTGTGTGTGTGTGTGTGTGTGTGTGTGTGTGTGTGTGTGTGTGTGTGTGTGTGTGTGTGAGTGTGTGTGTGTGAGTGAGAGAGAGAGAATGCAGTCTCATATTAATGTGGATGAATGTTACCCATACTTGTTAATGGGTTTTGTCTTTATAGTTATTTATAGTTATTTTGATATTATTATTTAGTGGTCGACTCACCCAGCATTTTCGGTTTCCCGGACGCTGCCCGGTGGGTCATGAGAATAACGCCGCCGGGTCGCTAGGTGGCATCGTTTCTGGTTGGAACTACGATGGTATGTGATCGTCTTCGAACCTCCGACTTTCATTCTTCTCTCGTCTGTCTTGCGCCGGTCCAAGAATTTCATGGTGCGCACGTAGGCTGAATTGTAGTGTGAAAACAGTTTGCTTTCCAAAACTCCTCGTAGTCCCATAAATTAGTTGGGTTTTTTTTGTAGGGAAGTCTTTAACATTTTGGGGAAACTTGTTCTCTGGCTTTTAGGTAGCACGTTGGAAGAAAACATCAGTACTGCTCATCTCGCATATGAACCATGTCTGAAGCAGTGAAGCATTGAGCAGGGGAAAACAGCAAGCTTCCCTCTGTCTAGAGATAGTAGATAGTAGATAGTTTGGCTGAATGTGCCTAAAATATACTGAATTACTGCACAAAACTGTAAAACCACAGTTTTTCACATTGTTCTTCATTTCTGTTAGCTAAAATGATGGGTACGGGGATGGGATGGGATACGTATAAAGATTAGAGAGCCACACAAGTTTGCAGTTACCCTACTTCCAGTAGGCTACTTACTCCATGCTAGGCTAACGGCTTCATACTTAACTCACATGAATTTTCTCATCTAACTGTCAAAAAGAAAGCAAGGAAATGTAACTCCCAAATTGTTGAGCTCTTCCCTTATGTGCATCAGTTGAATATTACAAGAACTACTCCCTGTGGTAGAATGGTTGGCTCTACTGAACTGTTTTATCCCTTGAGTCTTTGTTTGGGATAAGGTGGCACAGCTGTCAGTGGAAGGTTACCTGCTTTAAAAAATGTCATGACGTGACTTCCCATCTTAATTTAGGAGGATTTCTCTGCATTTCCCTTGGATGTGCCTCTGTCACGGGGTGATGTCGAAAACTAGAGATGGTGTCGATCATCGGATCGGGCCGATATGAGAAAAAAACGATCGATCGGGAAATCCAATCAAAGGTTAAAATCACCGATCCGATCGCATTATCCACCTTTTTCTGAACGTCAAAAACGTAAGCCGGTTTTGACCATAGATGACGTTCGGAAACTTGTGGATACATACAGCAGGGTTTCCCTGCCGCATCCACGCATGCAGACAGTAAAATAAGGCTGCCTGTATCACAATTGCATGTGTGTAATAGCCTATTGATCATGTGAAGCATGCAGGAGAGGGAGCGAGTGTCTCTCTCCCTCTCTCTCTGAGTGTGTGTGACTGGCAGCATAGACAGCTGCATCACGATGAAGCCCAATAGCGGCATTTGCTGGGATTAAAGTTCTCCGTCGCAACGGAGTTCGACCTGTGTGTGTGTGTGTGTGTGCGCCGTGCAGCAATCGTTTCGACGTCTGGTCTATTTTGTGGGTGAGTGAGAGAGAACCCGGTCGCTCTCGACACCGGCGGACCATGGACCGAATCCCGCGGCTGGATTCCAAAATTAAACAAAATGCTCCTTACATTGTCAAAACAGGCTCGTTACTTGTTTCAACCTTATTGACATATAGATAGAAAACAATCTTTTTTCCCTTAGGTGTGTGACTCACCCCTTGGTCGCACTGCACGCGGAAGTTGAGCGCGCGCACTGCGCGCGGCTTCCTGGGCACTTGGGTGGTCGCACCGGGAGCGTACTTCTTCTCCTCTCTCCGCGCCCGTCAGACATCGACTGCAGTCGCCCATACTCGTATTCACTCGGTTTTCCACACACACATGTTATTGTGTGTGTGTGTCTCGTGTGCAGACGCAACTGACAAATATTTAGGCTATAGACGGACAAGCAACAACTTAATTAATCATCATTTTATTGATTTTATTTTGAAAATTGACCGGATTCTCTCGCCTTTTCTGTGCCCGACTTCCTGTCTGGTACGATCTGGTCTATCCAGCTTGACAGACGGCGCGCTCGGCGCTCGCGGCTCGCGGCTCGCGTGAAAAATAGAAATGAACCGATCTGAAGCGCTGCAGGCGCGCGCACTGCTCTCCACAGCGCGAGATGTGCGACCAGGCAGACCGGTTAACATGTGCGCCTATCTGAAACTGCCTCCGCTCCAGGGCGCTGCGCTTCGGTTCCGCGTCCAGTGCGACCAAGCTGTCAGTGTCACTCCCAGTAAGATGCTGTACTTAGCGTCTGCTCATCAAAATCCTCTACTGAAAGTCCAACAATGTGCAGACAGAGCAGGAATATGAAGACTCCTGACTGAAAAAAACGCTATGGGTAGTAGGGCCGGTCCTAGAGTCTGGGGGGCCAGAGCAAAGAAGCCCCCTTTTACATCGAAGTTCATTTCAGAGCCTGTAGGGCCTACTTTCTTACTACTTGAGTAAAGGAGTTGAATCAGTACTTCTACTTTTACCAGAGTATTTTTGCATGAGTGGATGAATTAATGGGGAAAAAATGAGTAAAAAAAATATAAATATTAATAATATCGTCCCATGTGATCGATCGGTAATCGGATTGGTGAGGCTTTAGGTGATCGGTGATCGGTATCGGTCCCAAAAAACCTGATCGGACCATCTCTATCGAAAACCCATGTATGACATGTGATACATGAACAGTCCTAATGGTTCAAGTTCCCCCATAAGACAGCAGCATGTGTGAGAGCAGTCAGTGCTAAACTGAAGCCAAAGCTAAAATAGCTTGTTAAGCTTTAGAAAATAGAGCCCACCCATTGATTTACATTTAGTTGTGATACAGACTAGAACACTATTGTCTGCTTTATATGAGTGTTGGCACGTTGCATCAAAACAAGCATCATTCAAAATGAAGACGAAATTAGTTTTTCGTAATAAGGCAATAAGAGTCAGAGGGAAGGGGTTATTTTTCCAGCAGCAGGCTCTCCCTAGCAATACATATTCAGCATTTTACACACACCTCCCATTAATCTGTAGAACAGAAGTGGCTTGCCTTGTTTATTTATTATTGATCAGGGTAAAATACCAGAGGTGCCTTTGCTGCCTGTTAAGTCAAAGTAGGATAGATATGGCTTAAGCAACAATTGATTATTTTTCTTTCTTTTCTGCATTTAAAGCTGCTTATGATCATTAAATGCAATGAGACCTCAATTTGTGTAATATTTGTAAGTGGCTGTCTTGTGTGTTTGCAATGTCTTATCCCCTTCCCTTTCTCTATTTACCTCTGGCTTTTTGTTTATTGGAGGGTTTTTCTGGTACCAATAATCTGAACCAACAAATAGAAATGTATGAGAAAGACTAATACAGTATGATCACGAGCAGCTGCACATTTTTGCATGGCATCAGGTCTCCTGTGTGTGTGCATGCTACCCATTTGACAGAAATCCACCGTGGCTGGTTAACGCCACTTATTATTTCACAGTCACAACAGGAAGAGAACAAGGTATTTATTTGCAGACACTAAAATGAGATGATGTAGTTTGCATATGACATCAGGAACATCCTGTGTCTGTGTAGATTTGTAATTACTCACTATAGCGTCAGCAAATACAGTATAATCTAACTGCTCTCGTCAGCCTGTGTTTGTTTGGAAAATCCTGTCTCAAGTAGTTGCATTTAGGTCGTACTTTACTATAAATAACAGCCAGTGTTGTGCCCTCTCAGATTATACCACACGACATTGACATAACAGATTGTCAGACAATCAATCAGCAACTTTTTGGGGACCAGATTAAATGTTTATGGCATTCTTAAATTAGCAGTGCCCAATATTTTCTACTCACAGCCTCTCTAATATGAGGATTTTTTCTCTGAACTGGATATATGAAGGTTGTGGACTGTTGGTTGGAGGAACGTGTGAAGGACAGTAGTATTTTCTTTGTTATACTTTGTAATTCGTCAAAAGATTAATCAAGGAAATATATACAGAATGAAAAAAATCTGAGCTGGAGCCCTAATTTTCATGTATTGAAACTTGTATTTGCTGCATTAGCATCGCGGAAAGCATTGCAGTTTTAAAACTGATATCAAGCATAAGAGAGAAGACAGGCAGTTGTCATTAATGAGAGGTTGCCAGTTGTCATGTTCAGTTTATTTTTCTTTTACTGCTGTGTGTCAGAGTGACATACAAATGAAAGTAGTGCACAGAAGCACAGTGCGGTTGTTTCATACAGCTGTTAACAGTCGAGATGCCTGTGGATTTCCTGCCTGACAGCCTTGAACAGAAAGTGCCGTTTTTTTTTTAATTGATCAGCCCACTGGCTGGCTGTCTTAATGGTTTGGTACATTCATGTTTTTTTCATATCAGCTGTGTAAAACTCCAGAGAAACCATCAGCTGCAGCCTGTGCCTTGCAGAGCTTTGTTCAACAGTGCATCTGCATTCACGGCACATCTTCTGCGAAAGGTTATCAGGCTCCTGTGTTGCCCTGAGAGGATCATGGTACTTTAGGTACGGCAGGAGAGGAGTGCAGGGTAAGTCCCTCCAGCAGCCCTTAACATTTGAATCAAGGGAGATTTATTATCAAACTTATAATGTGTTTTTAATATGAGTGTCAGTCTGAGACTCTTCAAGTCTCCGGTCAGTTCTATTTCTTCAAATGTTAGTGTCAAATACAACTGCAACATAGAAAACAAAAAAAACAAGCTTCATAAATGTGTTTTTAGTGGCTGAATACGTTCAACAAGCCTCTCCAATCTGCTCTCCAAACAGCAGCTGAATGAGTCTCACTTTGATGATGTGCATGATGAAAAAGGAAAAGCTTCTCTGGAGCCCGGGTGAAAAGCCAAATTGGCAGTGATTCAGATCTGAGCAGAGAAAAGAAAATCGCTTTCACTTTCGACTTCGTCAACAGTCGCTGATGCAAAATGACTGCGCAGCTGTACTGTACAGTGGCTGTCGCTGCAGCCAGAGGAGGGTTTCTCACTTTGTAGTCTCTGTGACATCCTCAGAGCGGCAGTCGACACACTAATGCTGCTGTCTGGGTCCTGGACCATGTGGGGTGGAACCAGGCCTCCCTCAGCTGATCAGACTAAAGATAATCCAACATGGAGGAGAGGGAGGGTGTGGTGGGGGTGGGGTGGGTAACTTATTCCCAAGAGGGCTCATTAGATCTCTCATAGTGTTGGTTGAGAGACATTGGGGGAAAAAAAACTGGAATGTTGTGGGATTTGATGTTATATGCTGTTAGGGTGACTGGAGAGACGGCAGCATCACTCCTTTTGATTTACAACGGCACAGTTGGAAAAAAAGAATACTATCTGTAATAGCACTAGGCAATATTACTCTTAGTGGAACTGTATCATCGTGTAAACCTTTTATTAAAGTGTGTGTCAGGTTGGTGGGAATGCAGGACCAAATGCAGACTTTCGACGTGACACACCATGGAAGGACGTGGACAAACGTCAAGAACCGACAAGGACAAAGGGAGACAGAGGCTGTATTCGAAACCGCATACTATATTGCTGTATTCGAAACCGCATACTATACTGCTAGTACGTACTGATTTGGCCAAAATGTAGTATGTAGTAAGCAGTATGCGAACAAAAGCAAAATCTGCAGTATGCGAAAAGTTCCCGGATGTCGTACTGATTCGGAAAATATGTCCAGTATGCATCTGACCAGTCTACATCGCCTACTGTATCCCACAATGCAATGCTCCCCTGACGTCCTAACGTAACCAGAGCGTAACCAAAGACGGTAGTGTAGCCGTGTACCGTAACTATAGTTTAATAAAATAAAACTTAATGCAGACTGATCGGTTCATTGTAAAATATTTATTTATTTTTTGTAAATGTGGTGATTTCTGTACGTAACGTTAGGCTCCAGAGCCCCGAGGCAGCGCTGCTCACACACAAGAAGCTTCACTTTACATTCAAACAAACTAATGCTACTGCCACAATTGAGATTTCATCAATGAGACCAACATTTTTCTCCTAAAAATAATTTAACCAGCCGGTGGTAAACCTTTAAAAACCTGCGGGTAAGTTAATTAGCGATGGTTTTCTCCTCCGGAATGACGTCGTAGTGCTGGCCGGCCGAGCACGTCAGGAGCCGGGCTGCTGCCTCTGTGATGTCCCGGTCACTGCGGAGCTTCACTTCTCCGAAAAACATCGAAGCACACTTTTAAACAGCCGTCATTTGGATAAACTGGCCGTATATTTGGGGTCTTAACAGTTACTTTCTCGCCTGAAAAAATATTAAAACTTAATAAAGTTACATATTACAGCGCTAGAGCGAGAAATAAAACAGCTTTTAGCCTGTTTTACAGCTGCTGCTACCGGTTGCCGTGAAATGCATTCTGGGAAACTCGTATACTGCATACTGCGATGATAACGGTGTCGGTCTGCTCAAGTAGCATACTGAATCCCACATTCAGTATGCAGTATACAGTACATATAACGCAGTATGTAGTAGGCAGTACGGTAGTATGCGGTTTCGAAAACAGCCACTGAGGTTAAATACATGAGGGAACGAGACACAGGTGGTGCAATTAACACAGGTGAGACACATTAGGTAATCAAGGGCAGGGAGCACACAGGAAGACAGGACAAGACTTCAAAATAAAACAGGAACATAACACAAGACAAGGAACACAACAGGGACTAAAGAAACCAGAGTCCAAAACAAGAAGCCAAACAAAAAACTGAGCCACTGCGTGGCGGCAAACTCAGGGCATGACACTGTGTCATGCAAATCAGTGATTCTTTTTTTTATTTTTTATTTTTTTATTTAACAGACAACAACAACAAAGTAACACAGGAACCGGACAAAAAAAGACAAACTCAACAAGCAAAAAGGAAAGGAGAGAGAAAAGATAATAATCTGGTATTTGATATGGTACGAGTGACAATGATACGATAATGATGATGATCATAATAATAGTAATAATAGTTATGGGGGTGACACCTATGATAATAGACATGAGAACGAAAATAACAAAAATAATTCCACATATACATCACACCAGTAACAAAAATGACAATAGCAAATTGTTGTGAGTAAGGAGTGTAAGGAGTGTGGAAGAGGGGAGGGCAGATCAGTGATTCTAAGAAAGTTCTAATTAAACACTGACAAAGAAAAAAGAAAAAATATATTTATAAAGAATATAATTTAATGTAGATGAAAGGCAAACACAATTTATTACACGGAATATCAGGTGGATAATTATATGATTGTGTTTACAGTTCTCATATTGTGAGTTCGATACAGTTTGTAAATTAACCAAATTATATATAAAAAAAATAATAATAATAATGTGGATAATCTGTTAAACTGCTGGCACTTTGATTTGAAACCTGCCTGAGTGACATGATAGCATCCACAATTTATCTGTTCTGCTGTCATTCCTATGTGAGCTTTGGTTTTAAGTGTAAAAAATATTATAAAAGATATGACTGTGTGTCAGAGGCAAACAACCGTCCAGGCTGCTGTTGACTGAGTGATACTATCTGTTTAATGTGTAATTTTCCAAGTGTCACAGCCTCTGTCTTCTTTTTGCATAATCTGTCTCCTTTCTTTCTGTCCCTCCAAACTTTGTCTCCGAGTGAGACTTTCTGCATCCTCTAAGATGAAATGAGATCACATCTGTTGTGTCTGAGAGCTGATGATGTGCACGTGTTGAGGAGGAATTAGTCTTTGAAACCTTCGCTCTTTGATCAGCGATAATGTGGCCTGCTGCGCTCCTGCTCCTGCTGTGTTGATGTTGAGACAATGTGCAGTTGACAACAAACTGCATTGTCAATGTTTTCCAGCTGGAGAGTGACTCTAATCTTACAGAGCATTTCCAAACATGTCAGCTGGCACCTGAAGTCCAGTTTGTTCCAGTACTCTTATCTATACGTTAGGAAGATCAGCGCTGGGGCGCACTGGGTACAGTATGCTCTTTAAGATAAATGAAGGTGCTGTATTTCAAGGTCAAACAGTGAAAGTCCAAAATAACAACATTACTGGGTCCAGCTTTGATGAAACTACAATGGAGAGATGATGCAATGTGTTAGCAGTTAGCCCAAGGCCCTGCATCATTCATGGTGGTAAACATGATTCACACGCTTTGTTTGTTGTTGTTTTCTTGCCTTAAGTCTGTTCCTGTATGGTGTGACTCCTTCACTCCCCCTGTGTTTAGTCAGGACAAGAAAGAGCACCATCCTTGATTTGTTTGCTTCAGTCCACAGTTTTTAAAGTACACAAGGCTACTGAAACACACACACACACACACACACACACACACACACACACACACACACACACACACACACACACACATGCAGCCGCAGCAGCCTATTTTCCATGTAAAGGTACATTAACTAGTCTGTGTACTTTAATTGGATTTCTCTAGACCACACAGAAAAGCACCTTTTATTTTCCATTCTTTTTCTTCTCTAAGTCTCCAACCTTATAGCGGCATTAGCATACTAATGCAGTTTGGCTCCACACATACAAAAATACCTCTGCTGTCTGCAAGCACATTCAATATACTACTATAGCATACGGTGTGTATATATATATATAATACATATTTAGCCATGCAAGGCTGCAGATGCTTGGTCTTGTTTACTTTTCACTTGTTTACTGGACCATCAGCTGTTCAATAAATCCACAGGATGTTTACAGAACGTGTCTTTTGACACTAGATAGAAGGTTTTTTTTTAAGTGAGGTAAAGACAGCATTATACAACTGATGAATGGATACTCTGGCATGAGAGGGAAATCGAGGTGGAGAGACCAAAGGTGCTAATGGGTAAAATACAGTATCCAAATGTGGAAATTATGACATAATAAATTAAGTAATGAATGGATTACAGCAGTGATTCCCAAAGAGTGGGCCACAGCCACTGGTGGGGCATGAAGGTACTGCAGGTGGGCTGCGGTTTGAGCCCAGAGGCCTGTACTGCGAAGCCAGTTTAGTGGGTTAGCGAGGTATGTTGAGTGTAAAGCCAGCCTCTCCTGTACTGCGACGGTGGCTGTCTTTTAACGAGGCTAGATCACCATGGTAACTTATGCTTAGCTCATAACCTGGTCCCGACCAGGTTATGTTCCGAGTTTAATCATAAAACCGGCTATAAAAGCACCGCTGTTTCACTATTTTAACTCATTTACAGCTGGCGGCACCTTTACTTTGAAAGTCCAGTGGAGCTGGATCAGAACGGAGCGTTTGTACGGAGGGAGAGATCATCTGATCCGCTGTTGACTTTCTCTGAGCGTCTCCGCTGAGTCTCCGCCTCCTCACCCGTTGAGCTGAGCGTCAGGAGCTCATTATATATTAGACTATAGCCTATATTTTACTTTTATATACAGTCAGTCACCACTGATAGAAGTTGTTCGCTCGCAGCAGGACAGATAATCAGATGGATAATCGGTAAAGTTAATAATTTCACTTAAAGGGATAGTTCACCCAAAATTCAAATTTCACTCATTATCTACTCACCCTCATGTCAACTAAGAGCTGTGAGAATTTTCAGAGTCCTCCGTTCCTTCTCTGAGTTACGGGGGGGTCTGCGCAGCAGTATTTGTCCATATAATGGTTGTGAATGGACACCACGTTTCTTCATCCAAAAAGACACACCAAAAAACATCCAAATACCTCCATACTGCTCGTCTGTAATGTCCCTCTTGTATTGAAGCCCCGACATGAGAAATTGTTCCGCCGGTCAGTGCAAACGGAGGACTCTGAAAATTCTCACAGCTATTAGTTGACATGAGGGTGAGTAGATAATGAGTGAAATTTGAATTTTGGGTGAACTATCCCTTTAATGTGGGCGTGAATAAATTCATTCAGATGTGTCGCCTGTTATATTTCAGTGTTGCCCAAACGCAAATCTTGAATACTGTAAGTCTCCGCTGTTTTCACATTTAAAAAGGTCTTTGTTTATGAGATTTGCTTGTAGCTACAGCACCTAAAAAAAACCACACTGTAACCTATCCAGCCTCGCTTCCAATGAAACACACACTCGCGTTATAATTGCGATCAGTGAAATATATAACAATATAAAACACAATTTAAAATGACAGTTGATGTTGCTCTAGTTTATATGGATAAAGCTTCATATTTAAAAGTAGCGCAAGAGCTGTCAGAAAAATTAAAAGCAGCCTCCTCTCTTGTCATATTTGCAGCAACACTGTAGCTTCAGGCTGTGATCGTGCTTTTTTTTAATATCGCTCATACTCTCTCCATTAAAACAATTGCACTCGTCTTGGCTGAAATCAGCCCGTTGTGGATCAATTTCGTGCGGAAGTAGAATAATATGACGTCAAACGCCCCCTTTTATGTGAACGCGCGCAGAGCACAAAGCTGAGAACCGGACTTGACTAATTAAGTTGATAACCACCGTCACAGTACCGTTTAGCTCTGATTGCGGACTTGAGGGTTTGTTGAGCTGCATCTTGAGCACAAAGCCTAGGTATGTTGAGCCTCCTTCGCAGTACAGGCCTCAGGTCAGGGCAGGCTGGGATAAGTGTTGAGGAGCCTCGGCCACTGTCCGTGGTGCTGAAAGGCTGGTTTGCAGGGTGTGTGTGTGGCCAGTCACCTGTAACTATGGGTTGTCAAGAGAACTGATACTTTGGTACCAAGTCGATGTACCGCGAGTCAGAGGTGGGGACTTGGACTCGAGACTTGAGACTTGACTTGGACTCGAGTCCCGATTTTGATTACTTAAGACTTGCTTGATCAAATCAAAAAAAGACTTGGACTCGCTTGGGACTTGATGCCAAAGACTTGAGACTCTACTTGGACTTGAGAGCAAAGACTTGAATTCAAGTCAAGTCACATGCAGCAAGCACAAATATTAAAATATTTTAAAAAGTGTCACATCAATGTTATACTGTAGCAGCCAGCCAGAGACGTTCCATATGGAACCCACTCCTGTTATCAGTCTTGTCTGTATAATTAATGCCTACCACACATAAAGATAATCTGGCTGATTTTGCCCCGATTTTGCCCCTTCCGACCAAAGACAAAAATCGGCCGATTATTTTAGGCTCTTGAGATTATTTTATGAGATTCTCCTGTAGTGTGTGGTGTTTTAAGATTTAAATTCTTCTGACAATCAACTCGTAAAACGGTCGGCGGCGACAATCGTAAATATTAAACATGTTCAATATTTACGATTGTTGGCCCCAACAATTGTGACCGTTTGGATCAAAAGTCGGCATGTGTGTGGGGGAACACGACAATCCTGAGTCACCGTCTCCGCAGAATGTGACGTGAAATTGAATGTAACCAATAAAGAAGCAGCTGACTGCAGCACATGTAGCATAACAAACCAGTGTGGCTAACGGCTCCATGGCTACCAAAGACGGTTTAATAGAGTATCTTTTTTTTTGTTTAGAGTATCTTTGATGGCTACCACCAACAGAGTACGTCAGATCACGTTTGATCACACGAGATTTCTGACGTGTTACTGTACGTCAATTTTAAATAGTTTTATTGGCATGAGAAGGCAGTGATTATATTGACAAAGCATATCACAATAGAATATTAATAAAAATAAACAGATGAATAAGTGACAGAACATTAACAATAAAATATAAACAACTTAACAATTGAGGCGTGGTCATGATCTTTATGTATCATTAATTATAATCGATTTGTTTGGGACTCGAAACAAAAATCTTTGGACTTGGTTGGGACTCGAAAAAAAATCTTAGGACTTGGACTTGAGGGCAAAGACTTGAGACTCTACTTGGACTTGCAACATAGGGACTTTCTCCCATCTCTGCCGCGAGTACCGAAAAAAACTACTTTGCCCTCGGTGGATCGTGTTGATCGCTGTCAGGACTGACGCAGACAGCATACGCACGTGAGTCTGAGCAGTGTGTGGTCTCGGTGCAGCTACAGTCGCGTGTGCGTTTACGTGAACGTGTCCGGACCTTGAGCTGCCCACTGCTCAGTGTGTGCCACAAGTTTGAGCTCATGTAAACATGACGTGTCAACACGTCTTTCTCTGGCCAGTTGTCATGGAGACATGATGCTCTGACAGTGGTGCGGCGTTTGGACCATAACACATTCATGGTTTGGACCAGAGAAAAAACATGTGTAAAAGCGAAACGTATGGGCTGAAAAATGAAACAGTGTGTCATTTTTGCACCAGTATGTGTGAAAACAGCCTGAAACTTCTTGAGGGATAAAAGTAGAGTAATGACTACATTACTTCCTGTTTGTGTAGAGCCATATTTACCATTTTAACTCTGTTCTTACTTTATGTGTCTGTCTGAGAAGTTGTTGAAGCACAGTGTAGCAAATACAAGAAAGTTTGATGTGAAACTGTTTTTTTTTAAATAATAAAGTAGGCTATATGAATTTAGAAGCACATGGTTTCATTTTTTTTTTCTTAATCATGGTATCGAATAAGTATTGAAAATTGTGGAAATTTACTGGTATTGGTATCGTCAATAGCAGTTCTCTCTGTGTGTGTGTGCATGCGCTTGTGTTTAGGGCAGGGGTGGGGGCACAAAAAAAATATTTGCACCAGGGCCTATCAGCATGATGTTACATCTCTGCTCCTACTCGTTACCAATCGAGGCTCCCATTGTCGGTTGCGGCCGGGTGCTACAGTAGCACTTGCTAGCATCCGGGACAGTTAGTGGGGCTAGCAGCCTTCCTACTCGTGCTGCACGGAGCTTCACCTGACCTCTGTCATTGGCCGGAGAGAAAACACTGGCTCTTGCTCTCCACCCAAAACAAAGCAAAAGACTAAAATACAGACGGGGGAGGGGGCTCTGCAGACACAGCCACCACCACACAGAACTAGAAGCCCAAAGGTGATGATTAAGACAGATTTCATTTGTATAAGTCATGTAATTCATGTTTGTATAAGCGTTTATTTTTTAGCAAAAACCTCCAGACTCTACCTTTAATGGAGCTAATGCAGGTTAAATTTTAAATCTACTTTCACAAAAGATCACCCTACTCTTCATTCATGAGCTCAAGGTATGTGCCTGAGCTACTGATTAGAGTGCACATCTGCCTGTCAGTTGTTTGGATTGATTGTGGTGTGTGTGTGTGTGTGTGTGTGTGTGTGTGTGTGTGTGTGTGTGTGTGTGTGTGTGTGTGTGTGTGTGTGTGTGTGTGTGTGTGTGTGTGTGTGTGTGTGTGTGTGTGTGTGTGTGTGTATTTGAGTGTCTATCTGCTAAACCAGATGGAAAGTCTCCTCAGCTCTGTTTATTTATTAATTTACATCTAATATTTAGTGCCATACCTGTTTCTTCTTATGAATGAGATGCTGCCTGTCAATTTGAAAGCTGTAGACATGAATAGTGGATAGAATCCAGATGAACTTCACTACAGGAGAGCCAGCTCCATGTCTCTCCCTCTCCTTCTCCTCCTCCCATTTCGAGGTCTCCTCTCCCTCCCTATACCCAACATCCCCTCCCCTCTGTCAATCAATTCAGTTCGATTCAATAAAACTTTATTTGTCCCCAAAGGAAAAAAACACACACAGGCAGTTATCCACGTTGACACAAGAGTGTAGCTAAACAGAAATAAATAAACTAGAAAAAGCATTTCCAAGAATGGAAATGGTGTGAATGCTGAAAGCAGCTGAACACTGTTGCAGAATTAGCAAATAGTGCAAGCAGTGATCAACATACAAATGTTTGACCGAGGTAGGAATCAAACCCACAACCTCATGGTCAGTAGACTTTCACTCTGCCTCTAGGCCACAGTGTACACACAGTTACAGAGACTGTTGTCTGTTGATGAGCTGCACTCTGTCTCACTCTGAAGTTAACGAGCCCAAAGCTGCACCTGTTGGAAACACACTGTGTCAACACCAAGAAAGCTTGAGAGTCAAGCTTGAATGACTTACAATGAAAATTTGTGTGAATTTCAGGCTGAGAGCAGCAGTTTCAACATGAAGCAAGTTATCAGAAGTCAACAGAGGACGACTGGGAAAATAATTCACTATAATTGTCGTTGAGGCAAGATTTGAACCAGGAATCAAACCCACAACCTCATGATCACTAAACCTTTACTCTGCCGCTTTGCCACAGAGAGCACAGACATAAACATGTTGCCATTGTAATGTGATGATGTGCTGCAAACGGTGGCAGTAGCAATTAATGCCTCTCTTAACGAACACCTGTAACCAATTGAGGGTGGGGGAGGGGAGCAGAATTCAACATCACATAACAAGATTGCTCAGCCTGGATTCGAACTAGTGACCTTGGGGTTGGCAAGCGGCCACCTTACCAACTGGACTACAGACAGAGTTGTGGAGAAGAGAGGTTGAAGAAGATTTGAAGAGTTTCAAGACTGTTCCAATGCATTCTCTATGGGGAAAGAGAAATAGTTGAATATTGCAAAAAGTATGAATAGTTGAAAAGAGAAAAGTAATAGCACACCTGTCCGGAAAAGGCTGAACATTTTGATGTGAGAATTGTTGAAATAGCACAAAGTATGAAGGACTAGTTAAGTGCCAAAGAAAATGGCCGAACAGAAGAACAATAGTGTGAATGCTGAATAAAAACAGTACAAAAGACAGGCAAGATAAAATAGTGCAAAAGAAAATGAAAAGGTCCCATATGACAGTCTGTGTGAGGTAGCAGGTTTCAAGTCAGACAGTAAGTGTGTGTGCGAATGTGTTTGTGTGTCCTGGGTGGACTTAGGCAGAGTGGACGGAGGGGTTCAGTAAGGGGAAGCAGGTGGATATTGAAGTCTGTGAGTTAAGGAGCTGAATGGCCCTCGGGACAAAGGTCATCTTCCTCCTCTGTGTCCTGCAGCATGGATAGTGCTGAGGGGAGCCACTTGAACTCTGGGAACAGAGCGTGGGAGGAGTCCTGAAGAATCCTGCACGCTGTTCTGAGGGTCTGCTGTTCACACAGGGGTGAAGGTTCTCTGACTATAATTTGAGATCTTGGTTTCTTGTTTGCAGTGTATTCATTTTCTGTTTCTTGAAGCTGTCTTCTCTGCTCATCACTCTCACTCCCTATCCCTTCTCCAACTTCCTCCATACACATACAGTGATTTTTATTTTTCTCTTCCCCTGTTTCCTGTCTTTCAAATCTCTGATTGGATAACCACATCGCCATAGACCAAGTAACACAAGCAATTCTGAGGCACAGTTGTTACAATCAAATCCATTTTTCCTTTAGTCAGTACAAATTATCGTCATTAAGCCCTGATCATGAGAGTGAGATAATTACATTGTGATATCAAACAATGGTGAATGTGCCAAGAAAATAAACTACGTAGTACTCACAATAGTTTGCTAAAAAAATATATCCTTGTGTTTGGATTTTGTTATGTTTATTTAAATATTTTTGAAATTATTTATTCTGACAGCATGAAGCCTCTAGTTGTTGAAAATATAAATCAGTTTTATGATCTGACAAGGCTCCCGTTAAAGTTTGGTTCAGGCACAAAAACAACTTGATTTGCAAAGAATTATTTTAATTAAAATAAGTTGCTTTGTTAAGTTTAGAGAACAGTTGTTGCCATGGTTGGTAATTACTACATAGTTAAAATTACTGAAAAAGCATGCTACAAAAGCAACAGACTTTGAGGCTTTATACTGTAATTCATGAAGATTTTTGGCCCAAAGCTCCTGAAGAAGAGATTTCTTGGTAGCTTTATTTGGCTGTTTGTTTTGCTCATAGGACAGTCTCAGTTTTCCCCATTTAAAGGTGTGTTGTCCACCTACTCAACAGCATGAAACTTTGAAAAAGGGATCAACATCAGTACAGCAGAACTAGAGATACTGTCCTTATTATTGTTCTTCCTTGCCGTAACCTTATTCATTATCCACACACAAAGCAGCTTAATTGTCAATAGTTCACATGGAGACTTGAGTCTGTGATGCTGTGGTTAAAGCTTGGATCTCGGATGAGTTGCAGGCTGCAGTGGCCTTTTTTCATTTTAAGAAATGCATTCTTTAGCTCCAACGTCTCACACTGACTCATGAGACATCTCTTAAGATTTTGTCCAGCTCCGTCTGGAGCCTTAAAAAGCTTTCTACCATTTTACCATATGTGGTAATGGTCCACAACAACTGTTAACACGCTGCGAGGGAAAATCAGGAGCTCTCCATTAAATAAGCTCTGTATTCCCATGAAGACCCTGTGGTCTGTTTGTTTGCTCGTCTCTTGCAGGTACAGGTAATTGGTGAGTGGGGGCATCCACCAGGGCTGACTTGGAGCACCTGGGCCCAGTGCTACCTGTCATTATAAAACCTCTTCTGTCCTCTCAGAGAGACTCTCTCCATGTGCTTTGTTTTGTTCCAACATTCACTGACCTCAGTGACTTTCCTTACTGACAGCAACATCCCATCTTTATCTTTAGAGTTCAATATCTGTTTTATAAATAAGTGCAAAGGTTTGTTATCTCTCTCCATATTTACCATAGGCCTTTGAGACAGTCACAATGGATTTCATTTCTCAGTCTGAGTTGCCGATTAACTTTGAAATCACTCATCACTGAATCACATCAGTCTCCTTCCATCATTTAAAGGGAATATCCAGCCAAAGTGGGCTCGCATTAATCACAACAATCCTTATGATCTTGAGGATTTGAATCAGAAATCAAAGTAAATCTGGAATTTTGGAATACTCTCCACAAGCCTGTGATGTACAAAGCCAAACTAACACTCTGACTTTGAGTTGGTCAGCATGTTATTATCGATGAGACTGGTTTAGTTTGCTTTTCATCATCACATTACAGATGTGAGCCTTTTCACAGTGTTTTTTTTGGCTTTGAAGTCTTCAAATATTAGCTAAGCCTCATGTGGCCTGTTACTGGATTAATGGAAGCTGTCCACCCCCATACCCTCCACCCCCAGCCACCACCTGCAAATTGAGACATCCTATCTAGGTTAATAAGGACAGTCTAATTAGCATGGTAGATAGTCTACCGACATATAGCAGTTACAAAACAGCTTACATAGCCTATATTAGAAGTGCAATCCTGCACCAGCCTGCTCTGGAGGGATTTCCTTTCATTACCACTCACTTCACTGAGGCTCCATACCACTCTGTCAAGTTACTGAATTTTAGATCACCTCTACCCACAACAGTTAGTCTGTTGGAAATCTGTCTACCCCATCTCACCAGAAACAAACATTTTCTTAATCTTAAAGCAGAAGTAAGTGATATTTTTGTGTTAATATAAGTCTTAAATAGTTATATCTTCCGACAGCAATCACTTACATAGAGTGTTTGGACCGAAACACGTGTCTCTCAGTCACTCTGCTCTGCTCTGAGCCGAGGAGAAAACTTTTCTCGTATCCTACAAGTTTTATCCAATGAGGAGAGAGAACGGCATGAAGGCCTGTGTGTGCAGCCAAGGGATGCGCCTGAATGTGGTGACGTAGGGACGAGGACCAATAGATCCATGACGAGGGCGGGGGCTGCTAACTCCATCGGCTGACAAGACGTTATGGTGCGTTCAAGGCAGCCCGTAACTCGTGTTTTTCCGACCTGTGAAGTGGTACCAGTTCGATCTGGTACGAGTTCACGGGTCGAAAGTTACGAGTGGCCGTTATAGTGACTTTCACAGGTAAAACAGGTCGGAAAAACACGAGTGGGTTGCCTGGAACGCTACAAAGTCGTAAGTCGTGACTTGAAGCTGTAATTTACGATTTCAAAAGCCTGCCTGGAACGCAGCATTAGCCAAAACGACCGGATCGCTTACTTCTGCTTTAAATAATGCTACACTTACTCAACTATGTGATACACTGACAATAGGCTTCATTAAATGTTTTCAGAAACAGTTGTAGCTTCGATCAGGTGCCACTGAAAGATAAAATGTTTACTGATTGTTTTCCTGCTTCTTTTTTCTTGTGTTGCTAGTGTTGCTAAAATTTAAATGAAGCACCTGCGAGCTAGTTCGGGCAGCCAACTACTCACATGACATACAGTATCTCAAGCAATCACATACACCCTCCCAATTTAGCGGTCTATTTACGATGGGTGACTTACCCATCTTCCTCTTTGCCTGTTCATGACACAGCAGCATTGCACAGCTCTACCTTATTTCTGCCCCACTATCACCCCAGCATCCACCTGTGGGCTCTGGGTTAAGACATTCACTCATCACTCCCATATACTTTAATGAAATCCTATTCTCAGGGAGTCATGAGGTCGACGCCTTGATGCCAAACTCAAATGCATAATGAAGCTGCAATAAAATTTTAAATCGTGAGTTGTCTGACTGAAATTAAATAATGATAATGAGAAACATATTAAGCTGAAGCTTAAGTTGAAGTTGTATGGTTTTCTGCAAGGCAGTACATGTATTTACATCCACAGGCGAGCCCAAGAATATCAGTCCTTCTTATAAAACAAATAAGCCCCTCTAGTCATTCTAATGTAATAATATACTCCCACATACTCCCACCTGCATTAGACGAAATATATCTACATTTATTTTAGGTCCTGCAGGACATGTTCTTCCTCTTTTTCCAACCAAACATTGGATAAACTATTTTCTTGCTCATCAACATTTTTTCACTTCCACACACTATTTCCTATTTCCTATCCCCCCTTTCAGCGAGTGTATGTTTGATGTAACATACGTCTGACAAGAGCCTGTCACTCTTGCAGCAGAAAGTCGTGGGTGTCTGCGTGTGTCTTCCTGTGCTAGTGTGTGTGTGTGTGTGTGTGTGTGTGTGTGTGTGTGTGTGTGTGTGTGTGTGTGTGTGTGTGTGTGTGTGTGTGTGTGTGTGTGTGTGTGTGTGTCAGCTGAAAAGTTTGGTCTGTATTCAGAAGAATAGGACCAGCACCTCTGACATACATCACATCTGTCATTATCAATGGGCTCTCCGTCTTTTCCTTCCTTTATTCCCCTCCATCCCTCTTCCCTGCCCTCAAAAATTATTTAAAGCTAGTGCAGCTTATTTTACGAATCCACTGTTGTTACACTTTAATAGGTATATTGAAAATTGACTGCAGGATCCTGCCAAACTCAGTGTTTCTCTCACGGAGGAGATGTTGTCATAAAACATTGCTGCAGAGCTGCAGCTGATTGAAATGGTAACTGGCCAGACACAACGTTATTAAAGAGCTTATTTCTGTTGCACTTTTTCCAAATATCACCTGTGAATCATTAGCCTTGTTGTGTTGTGGTGTTGAATTAGCTGGACTGATCTGTTATAGAGAGATAACACACACCATCTGCTGAGGAAGCTTTTGTCCTTGTTTGCATGACCGACATACTAATATACTGTACTTGTACGGCAGCACTGACTTTAATTTTGTCAAGGATTTTATAGTCCTAATTTACATTATAAAAGGTATTTTATAAGGGATTTTATTAGATAAGACAAACACTTAATGATAACTCATGGTTAAGCCAGTCTGAATGTATGTAATTATTCTCGGGCTTTTAAAGTAATTAATTCCCAGTTTAGGAGATAGTAGCTTTTCATCTGCCTCAAGATATTAAAGTGGTTAGCAGAGTCTCTTTGCCCCATTGAAGTTCTAGTTTATCAAGAAACTTAAATACTTGGATCACCCTCGTACCCCTGGAAAGCTGCTGAGTTTTATAGATCATCTATATGGGTCAACATGCATCAGCCAACCCTGCTTTTAACAAGGGTCGCCTGCAGGGCGAGCAGTGCCTTTCTGTGGTGGCCATAGGCATTTTATAATTTATTTATACCAAAGTTTAAGCATCATTTAACCAATTCTTGAGGGAAAAAGACAGCGAGATAGGAAACATAAAGAACAAGAGAGAAAGATAAAAAGAGAGTGGCAGAAAGAGGACAGGACAGGAGTGGAGGGGTGACTCAAGGAGAGAGGTGAAACTTTACTTCTTTATTGTAATCATTAAATGAAATTCAGGTATAAATGAGTGGTTTATAGCAGTTTATGGCTGAAGCTACACTGCACTCTGGACTCTGCAGACAATGTCACAGTGTGGGAGCTGTGGGTCATGCTAAACATGCATTTTTCTGACCCATATAAAAAGGGATCAGCAGAGAAAATCTGTCTCAAAATTCTCTTTGCACCTCTAAGTTAAATTACATCTGATCCATCACCAACTTTTTGCTCCACTTTTTGCTGCCACTTTTGAGATAGTGTTAGATAATGCAGGTCATGTGCATGTTCTTATACTGAACTTGAAAAGTTAACCAACTCCCAAAAGTTTGAAGTACTCCAATAGTTTTCTAAAGTAATTTGCTCTCACTTACTTAAATGGTGATGTACTTATGTCAGTCAGATTCCAGTCACAGCTGCTATTGAATCAGACTGTAATGTCTTGATAATATTGCACTTCCCACTTTCATAAAGGTTAATTAAGTCTAACTCAGTCAGAGGGGAGTAAAATGAGATAGAGAGCAGCCAAGTGAAAATAAAAGGTAAACCCAGAGATGGAGATACACTCAGAAGAAACAGAGGCACTGGGAAGAGTAAGCACTTTGTTTCCAAAGTGCAAGAGTTGAGGTGTGTGTCTGTGTCTGTGTGTGTGTGTGTGTGTGTGTTTGAGATAGCGAAAAAAGAAAGTTTCCTTTGTTTCTCATGGTCCATTTTGTCAAAAGTTTCTGTTTAGTCAAGCTTGACGTCCAGGTCACTGTATTTCTCTCTTTACCTCGGTCTCTGCGGCTCTTCTGTCCATCGCTCTGCTCATAACCAACTCCTCTTTTTATACATTTTCCCTCCTGGACACAGACAGTGAGAGGAGTAAAAGAAAAGAGGAAGAGAAAGGAAATTGGGACAGACTCCCTTGTGGTACATACATTTTGTTTGGTAGAAAGAGCAGTTTCATAAAATTTAGGACGAATGCAACTGTGAGCACACGAGAGACAGAGACATACTGGGTTAATCACGGAGAAAACACAAGAAACCAGAAATTAAATGTCTGGAGAAGGAGGAAAAAAGGACAGAAAACGGGACACAGGTTATTGCCTGGATATTTCCCTTTCAACTATGAAAGTAATTTTAATGTGTGTCTGAGACTGTGTTACTAATGTACTACAGTGAGTATGTCTTTTAATGAATGATTACATGCCTTCTCAACACAGTGTTTTCTTAAACGTGGTGGAGAATGAAAAAGAAAAGAAAGCATCTGAAATCATCAATTTGGACCCTAAAATAGTTTGTCTCTGGAACAGAGCAGAGATGAATTTAATTTACAACTAATGAAAAAAGCAGAGAAACTGAAAGGATCCGTCTTACAATTATATGTGAAAGCTTTCTGGTCTGCTAATTTCCTTTGTGACATGTGATGTCTTAAAATAAACCACTGTTATGAGTTATCCTGCCTGTGTGTTATATGAATCAGGTTGCTTAGCCTTGTGTTAGGGACGAGATCCAGTAATGTAGATTAGAGAACAAGACATAACATAGTGTTTGGTGGCAACCTTGTTCTCAAGAGATTGTTTTTCACATACTAATTTGTTTTTGCCAGCAATGTTTTAATAATGTAATTGCTGTCAGGTGGTTGGGTGGTGTTGACTTTTTTCGATATTTAACCAAGGCCAACCTCCCAAACCATAACCAAGTGCTGTGTGTGCTGAAATATGCCCATAAAAGGTCTTTAATCCTGCTTCTTAGAAATTAAATTCATACATAGGTAATTAGCATAGAAAATATGTTTTGCTTTAATTGTTTTGGCAAAGTGCTGTTGATAGGCATAACTGGCAATTAGCAAAAGTGTAATTATATATTGTGTTAAATCTGTGTTAAACCAGCATAGCATCAGTCTTTAAAAGTGAAAACAGCCTTCTAATGGTTATTTTTTAGATACTGGCAGCACTTGGTTAAGTCTAGTGAAAGATGATGACCTGGTTGAACAGATAAAAAGTTCAGTGACTCAAAGCACAAGATATGGTTATACCAAAACCACAACCGTTCGATAGCTAAAATCTCTTTGTAGCCCAATGAAAACCACAGAGGGCTGTGGTGGATGCTGAGCTCTGGTCTCCAGTGTCTTACTGTACAGCCACCATCCACCTCCACCACATCCTCACAAGCTACATAAATGTGGCACTGAAAAACATCAATTTTGTCACCACATTATAAATGATTCCCAGTTACATTTCACATGTACTAAAGTGATCCGGGACATGAGATCCTGTTTCTGTTTCTGTTTGTGAACTCTACTTCTTGTCTATTATTTTCTTAATGATTACCACTGATCATTTAATTGTTGTTATTCTCATGCCAAGAGAGCTAAGCGACCATCCAGCACCGAAATATCAAATACGTGTGTGTGTGTGTGTGTGTGTGTGTGTGTGTGTGTGTGTGTGTGTGTGTGTGTGTGTGTGTGTGTGTGTGTGTGTGTGTGTGTGTGTGTGTGTGTGTGTGTGTGTGTGTGTGTGCGCGTGGGTGGCCGGAGTTGGTGTGCACTCAGTTGTTGTTCTGCTGCAGCATCTGCTCTTTGTGGCAGCAGTGAAAGATCCTTTGTGTTAATTACAAGTGCATAATGGCCACTCCAACTTCTCTTGACCTCCCTTTACACACTCATACACCTTAATGGGGATGATTGGCGAGATTGCTATGCAACACCTCCGTAATTGCAGTAATTGTTATTTATAATATTGCCTGAAGTCTCTGAAAATAACCAGTTGTATTGTATCATTAGACAAAAGGAAAACAGTCGGTGACATTAGTGCTGGCTACTTCATGTTCATCAGTAAGTTTTCACAAACTTAACATAATGAGGTGCAGAAGTTTACTTGCAGTTTGCTGAACACTGAGAGTGTGTGTGGTGGGTGTGCTCCTGAGTGCTCAGTCTATTTCCCAAAATGCCTTTCTTTTATAATCATGTGAGGAGTGTGTTGCTGTTAAAGGCTCCATTTATCCTGCTCTGTGTTTCCTTGAGTCTGTTGTGTGTGAGAGAGGATCAAGGCCAGGCGGCAGCAGCTTCTCTGTTTAAATGGAGGACCATTCACTGCACACCTCTCCTGTTTATTTTATGAAGGAATACCTCTCTGCCTTGTTTGTGCAGTCGCTTTAATTACTTTTCTTCCCCCACCAGTGTTGAGTTAATGTGAATAGTGTTGTTGGCATTGTACAGTATTCTTTTCAGCGCGGGTAATTTATTAAATGGCAGTACCTTAGTTACAAGAGCTTATCTGTTTGCTTTGGACACTGCAATAAGCTTGTGGCTTCACTCATCTGTTTTTTTCCTCATTACAGTTGCTCTCCTTTTGTTCTCTCTCATATTCTATTCCTGACTCTTACTTTTTCTTTCTCTCCTGGTTCATTCTCCTTTTTCAGCTTCATTCCCCAAACTTATTTTTCAACTTTGGCCCATTGTGTTTTTTCTTTCTTTTTTTTCTTCTCATTACTGACTCTCCACCACAAGCCCTCTCTGCTTGCACATCATCACAGAGCTCTCTATGTTTTCTGACATATTAAGTCCATCAGATAAAAATGATATGATGATAGTCTGGCACGAACAGTGGAACGGATAAACATACTTAACTGTGCATGCAGACACAATTGAAGCCTGTGGGACTCATCTGCACTTTTCATGTGTTCATATTTTATTTAAGACATTTGGTTATTACTGTGGTCCTCTCCTCCTAATGGTTCTCAAGTGACTTCCTCTGCTTTATTGTTCCACAATAAATATAAGCATTTCCATCTCTTCATTTCTGGATTCTTCATCGCAAAGCTGATACTCAAACTTAAGGGCTCATTAGCATTAGTCTGGTTATGGAATTCACTGCTGGGGTTTTTAAGGTAATATGGGGATAAGCTATTCTGTACTGTGTTTGAATAACTGGCCTCGTGGTTTTAAGCTATGAGTTTCCCCCTCAAACAAAATTGCTGTCATCCACTAGCAAATCTAGATCTGGTTTGTTGTGTCAACAGCTTGTCTAACCAATTTAATAAATAAGTCATGTTTCCATCATGACATAACTTGTGCTACATGACAGCAACATGAAATAACTTCACAAACACAACACAGGATTTAGACTGTCATCTCTGCTGCAGTTTGAAGAAAAAGTGAGTGCAGTGATGGGTGGAAAAAAATGTTGAAGGATGCTTAGAGAAACGTGTCTGAAGTGTCTGATCCATCTGAGCTGTGTTTGCTGTAACTTTTGCAAGATTTGCCAGTCATTCAGACTGTACCATGGGATAGATATTAACTGCTGTGTGTCGAGGTACCAGGGAGAGAATGAGGTAATATCCAGGACAACTGTAGAGTCGTGAGCATGAAAGATTTCTCAGACAGAAAAAATCTGCACAGTAACAATGAGATGATTTTCTACAACCCTGAAAATGATCACAGTGATGATCAATGAACCTCCGTCGTCTGTCTCTGCTTTTGAGAGACAGACAACACTCCTTGCTGGACAATGTGACATTGTGTTGCAACAAATGCTGAGCCACAACCAGCTATGATTAGGGATGGGACAACGCACAATATTATTGTCAATCGTGATAAAAGACACACACAATTATTTAATCATGGGGAATTTTGAATATTTAGATAATCGTCATAATCATATAGGCTAATCGTCATAATCCTGATTTATTGTCCGAATTTGTTACACTAGTAACGTTAACCTAAGACAAATCAGGATAAATCATAATCACACACGGCAACAGAGCAGCCATCTTGATGTAAATAAATGATCTTTAGCCAATCATATGACCGCTCGCAGCTTTCCCACTGGATTTTAGCCCGTCATGTGAAAGCACACGGGTCTGACACCCGATTTTAGCTGCTCGGCCTCCGGGTAAGCTACAAACACACTGATGGGATCGATGTAAAGGCTTAAGTGTCCCACTTTCATTAAAAAAAGAATTACGTCGTCATTTTCCGATGCCGCAGACCCCAAAGGGTTAATGAGTAATGTCACTCCCTAACGTTGGCCCAATAATAACGTTACTGGCGAGCGAAATACTTGCGTTAGCCTATCCAAACTGGCACCTCTTCTTTATTTTTTGTATAATAATCTGATTAAGTCCTCCACTGCAGTTTATAAACAGGTTCTAGTCATCCCAAAATTGCATTTCCTTAACACTGTGGTCGAGGATAGCTTTGCATGTTTACAATTATGTGTATTAGGCCTACTAGCTATATTTCGTGCTCATCTGTTAGAATAAATGTATCATAGTGAGAGACACTCACCTCCCGCTGACCTTTGAAGTTGTGAAACTAGCAAAGGAGGAAGTGAAAGAGTGCTATCTCACTTGCCCTGTCTGCAACCTCCAGTTCGTAGAATCAAAAGATGTTTCTACATATAAGAATATCTAGCAATGCCCATATATGTAACCAACAATGCTTTCCTGTATAATCTGCTTGTGTGTACTCAATAAAAGGAAGCTGCAAACTGGGGAGCGTTGGAGTTGGCAAAGAGCACTCAGAGGAAGTGCTGCGCTCCCCTTGCCGCAAGTAAAAGATTCGATCGTGCCTGTCTCAGTCTGTTCAGTGATCCAAAGGTGAACGAACGGGGTATTTTCACCCAACATCATCCCAATCAAAAAGATTACGGAAGGTGTCTATTTCCTTTATTATCTTGATATTATCGTTAATCGTGATTATTTTGATTGTATTTTATTTTTTCTTATCATCCCACCCCTAGCCATGATCAGCTGTCTGGCCATCCATAATCTATTTATTGTCTATACCACAATTAAATTCTAAAATGCTGCTGGTTGCGTTTTCATTTGACAGACTTCCATTGGCATTGTTCGACCTCTGTTCATGAGTCCAATTATACTGTACTTGAACATCTTGTATTTAACTCACACCCTGTTGTTTTTAGTCTGCCCTTTTCCTTTTGTCAGGATATTTTATTTTCGCTGATATCTTTCTCCGGTCATGTCATTGTCACAGCTCAGCCTCCTTCACTTCTAGCTGCTGAAGTTCTTTCCACTGCTCCTGTAAGAGACAGCTGAATAACATAATCTTAAATCTAAAATTTAAAAGGTGTAGCTCAGACTGAAAGTAGAAAAATACATTGCGATATGTGTGTGCCTGTTGCATGTATGTGTAGGTATGCGTGCGTGCGTGCATGTCCCTGTGGAGGGAGATAAGGTGACAGGCAGCTCTGAGGTCAGTCTGGCCATATCTTGCAGACAGGCTTGCTTGCCTGTAGGGGGTTTAACCAGACATCTCCTGAACTCACCATCAGATCCTGAAGGGGCTTCACATGTCAGCTACCACTCCTCTCAGATGACCCTGGATCTGTAGCTTGGATTTTCATAATGTATGATGTAAAAAAAAAAAAAAAAAAAAGGTGTAGCTTTAATGCCGGTGGCTGATATCAGATCAGGTCTTAAAGGTTGGGGGATGTTATTGTCTCTGTCACCATAGACATGTCCTTTTAAACATTGATTGCAGGGAGTATACAAGCAACAGCATGTGTTTGATACTTTGCTGTGTTTTTGCCTTCAAATCTGTAGTTTCCATATTCCAAGCAAAATGATGACAGGCAAAAACGTCACATCTGCATCAACAGATAATGAGACTATTATGTCCCTCAAGTTAACACGTAAAAAAAAAATAACTCAACAGTGTATCTCCATCCTAGTGGTGGTGTGGTGTGATGTTAACAAAATGTTGTCAGCATGCTGTTAACACTCTGTAATTTGTTGTCAGTATGGTGTAAACACATAAAAGGTTCAAGTGTTGTTACAGCCCGTTGTCATCAGGAAAATAAGGTGTTAGAAACACAACTTATTAAGATAATATCACACATACTTGGATTCTGTGATCTGCTATCAAGATGTTACTTAGAGTTACATGCAAGAAAGTGATTTTAGAACAAAAATAAGTTAAGTAAAGTTGGAAAGATATTCACAGATTCGGACTTCCGGGATCAATAACTCTGAGACGAAACGTTGTTCAAACACAAATGATGCCTCTTTCACATCATAATCCTACAGACTACTACCTACAAGAATCAAAAACCGATTTTTTTACGAAAACGAGCCGTTCTCCGAGCTGGATGGAAAACATTGATCTCTATGCGCAGCCGGTAGCCGGGCGAGTGCGCAGGGACCGTCTGCAAATTGCAATACAAGAGCAAGACGCTCCGAACAAAAATCAATAGCTCCACTGTTATACAGTACAGCGACTCCAAAATCACCACACACACCAAGGGACTCCTCATGGTCATACTACAACAGCTGTTTTGGAGAAATGTGCCTTTTAATAATTTTGGTGATTTTTTTATTGGAATTAATCATTAATATCTTGCAATATTAATCAATAGCTCCACTATTATACAGTACAGAGACTCCAAAATCACCACACACACTAAGGGACTCCTCGTGGTCATACTACAACAGCTGTTTTGGAGAAATGTGCCTTTTAATAATTTTGGTGATTTTTTTATTGGAATTAATCATTAAAAACCTCCAATATTAATCAATAGCTCCACTGTTATACAGTACAGAGACTCCAAAATCACCACACACACCAAGGGACTCCTCATGGTCATACTACAACAGCTGTTTTGGAGAAATGTGCCTTTTTGTAATTTTGGTGATTTTTTTATTGGAATTAATCATTAATATCTTGCAATATTAATCAATAGCTCCACTGTTATACAGTACAGAGACTCCAAAATCACCACACACACCAAGGGACTCCTCATGGTCATACTACAACAGCTGTTTTGGAGAAATGTGCCTTTTAATAATTTTGGTGATTTTTTTATTGGAATTAATCATTAATATCTTGCAATATTAATCAATAGCTCCACTGTTATACAGTACAGAGACTCCAAAATCACCACACACACTAAGGGACTCCTCGTGGTCATACTACAAAAGCTGTTTTGGAGAAATGTGCCTTTTAATAATTTTGGTGATTTTTTTATTGGAATTAATCATTAATATCTTGCAATATTAATCAATAGCTCCACTATTATACAGTACAGAGACTCCAAAATCACCACACACACTAAGGGACTCCTCGTGGTCATACTACAACAGCTGTTTTGGAGAAATGTGCCTTTTAATAATTTTGGTGATTTTTTTATTGGAATTAATCATTAAAAACCTCCAATATTAATCAATAGCTCCACTGTTATACAGTACAGAGACTCCAAAATCACCACACACACCAAGGGACTCCTCATGGTCATACTACAACAGCTGTTTTGGAGAAATGTGCCTTTTTGTAATTTTGGTGATTTTTTTATTGGAATTAATCATTAATATCTTGCAATATTAATCAATAGCTCCACTGTTATACAGTACAGAGACTCCAAAATCACCACACACACCAAGGGACTCCTCATGGTCATACTACAACAGCTGTTTTGGAGAAATGTGCCTTTTAATAATTTTGGTGATTTTTTTATTGGAATTAATCATTAATATCTTGCAATATTAATCAATAGCTCCACTGTTATACAGTACAGAGACTCCAAAATCACCACACACACTAAGGGACTCCTCGTGGTCATACTACAAAAGCTGTTTTGGAGAAATATGCCTTTTTGTAATTTTGGTGATTTTCTTATTGGAATTAATCATTAATATCTTGCAATATTAATCAATAGCTCCACTATTATACAGTACAGAGACTCCAAAATCACCACACACACCAAGGGACTCCTCGTGGTCATACTACAAAAGCTGTTTTGGAGAAATATGCCTTTTTGTAATTTTGGTGATTTTCTTATTGGAATTAATCATTAATATCTTGCAATATTAATCAATAGCTCCACTATTATACAGTACAGAGACTCCAAAATCACCACACACACCAAGGGACTCCTCGTGGTCATACTACAAAAGCTGTTTTGGAGAAATATGCCTTTTTGTAATTTTGGTGATTTTCTTATTGGAATTAATCATTAATATCTTGCAATATTAATCAATAGCTCCACTGTTATACAGTACAGAGACTCCAAAATCACCACACACACCAAGGGACTCCTCGTGGTCATACTACAACAGCTGTTTTGGAGAAATGTGCCTTTTAATAATTTTGGTGATTTTTTTATTGGAATTAATCATTAAAAACCTCCAATATTAATCAATAGCTCCACTGTTATACAGTACAGAGACTCCAAAATCACCACACACACCAAGGGACTCCTCGTGGTCATACTACAACAGCTGTTTTGGAAAAATGTGCCTTTTTGTAATTTTGGTGATTTTTTAAATTGGAATTATTCATTAAAAACCTCCAATATTAATCAATAGCTCCACTGTTATACAGTACAGCGACTCCAAAATCACCACACACACCAAGGGACTCCTCGTGGTCATACTACAACAGCTGTTTTGGAGAAATATGCCTTTTTGTAATTTTGGTGATTTTTTTATTGGAATTAATCATTAATATCTTGCAATATTAATCAATAGCTCCACTGTTATACAGTACAGAGACTCCAAAATCACCACACACACCAAGGGATGGTCATACTACAACAGCTGTTTTGGAGAAATGTGCTTTTTAATAATTTTGGTGATTTTGGAGTCTCTGTACTGTAGCAGTGGAGCTATTGATTAATATTGCAAGATATTAATGATTAATTCCAATAAAAAAATCACCAAAATTATTAAAAGGCACATTTCTCCAAAACAGCTGTTGTAGTATGACCATGAGGAGTCCCTTGGTGTGTGTGGTGATTTTGGAGTCTCTGTACTGTATAACAGTGGAGCTATTGATTAATATTGGAGGTTTTTAATGATTAATTCCAATAAAAAAATCACCAAAATTATTAAAAGGCACATTTCTCCAAAACAGCTGTTGTAGTATGACCACGAGGAGTCCCTTAGTGTGTGTGGTGATTTTGGAGTCTCTGTACTGTATAATAGTGGAGCTATTGATTAATATTGCAAGATATTAATGATTAATTCCAATAAAAAAATCACCAAAATTATTAAAAGGTACATTTCTCCAAAACAGCTGTTGTAGTATGACCATGAGGAGTCCCTTGGTGTGTGTGGTGATTTTGGAGTCGCTGTACTGTATAACAGTGGAGCTATTGATTTTTGTTCGGAGCGTCTTGCTCTTGTATTGCAATTTGCAGACGGTCCCTGCGCACTCGCCCGGCTACCGGCTGCGCATAGAGATCAATGTTTTCCATCCAGCTCGGAGAACGGCTCGTTTTCGTAAAAAAATCGGTTTTTGATTCTTGTAGGTAGTAGTCTGTAGGATTATGATGTGAAAGAGGCATCATTTGTGTTTGAACAACGTTTCGTCTCAGAGTTATTGATCCCGGAAGTCCGAATCTGTGAATATCTTTCCAACTTTACTTAACTACAAAAATAAAGGTAGAAGAAGATGTGTGAGTCACAGTTACCTACATGTATTTTTTAGATATATTTTTGGGCTGTTGATACCTTTATTAAGATAGGATAGTATGAGAGACAGTAAATAAGGTGAGAGAGAGAGAGATATTCTATGGGGTCTCAACAATCAACTAATCAACTGAATAATATATTATTTAGGGCTGGGTAAAAAAATCGATTTAATCGATTCTGGATCGATTTCATTTAAATTTTGTAATATCGATTCACAGCGCGTGAGATCGATTTTCCCCCCCGGTAGTCTCGTGCGTGATGAAGCAGCGGCGCGGTTACGTCTGACGCTCTGACTCACATCAGTAACTACCAGCGGAGTTTCTTTCTTCCTCTTTGTAGCTGTGCAATGTAGCTATTGCTGTGTTTGATATGAATAAAACCAAACCAAACTACGAGCGGAGTTCACATCAGCTCAGGACAGGTGATCTGCAGGTTATTGTTTCACTTGAGCGCTCCGACGCTGTGTGTGTGTGTGTGTGTGTGCGTGTGGCAGCGGTGCGCTGACACACACGCACACACACACACACAGACATCTACAGGAACCGCATGTTCCTCACGCCGTAGGTGAGCCTACATACTGTATGATACGTGTTATTACCGCAGAATGAGGGACACGAGCAGCTCGAGACTTTTCTCTTCCACTTTATGACCGTCGGATCATAACACATGACGCCCGGACTCTGAAGACAGGCGACGTGACCGGGCCGGACTCGTCACAGGAACCGCTCCACACATTCACCGTCACTTTATTTACCATGGGCTCCGTTTCTACACATTTCCTCCCTCAAGAGGGAGGGAGGGAGCTTTAGCTGCTGCAGACTTGACTTGAGACAGTTTGAGGTTGTTTTTTTTTTTTTTTACCATTAATATTATTTTTACACTTAAAGAAACAATGCCTTAAAGGTTGAATATGTAGAATATTTATTAAAAGCTATATTTTTTCAAAAATAATACATCCATGGGGCCTTTAGAGGGGTACTGAATGAAAGTATTGCTTTTCCACAAAAAAAATTTTTTTAGTCTGAATTATTATTTTTAATTTTTTTGACGGGCTCGACAACTGACTTTCTGTCAACGTTCTGTTTACATTCGTACCTGCCTGTAGCCGACATGTGGCTCAGTTCTCAGCTGTTTTCCTGCCTCCTCCCGGTCCTATGCGTTTGTTTCCAACCAAGCCTTTTTAATAATCAATCGGTTGATCAATGGATTATCATATACTTGTTAGGATGGGTGTATTTGTGTAGTCTTATCTGTCATAAACACGTTTATCGTCGCGGACTTTCGGTGCCACGGAGCTCCTTTTTTTTTTTTTTTTTCCAACTTGAGGAGAGCAGTGACAGCGGAGGCTCTGAGGCTCTGAGCAGCAGCGGTGTGGAAGGCAGAGAGCCTCCACTGTCCCTGTAACAAGCTACAAGTCATTTATTATGCTGTTAATGACGGTAAAAATGAAACATAAGGTAAATATCCTGCTTAGCTCTCCTCCTCTGCTGTCCTCTGATCAGAGCGGAGTCCCTAGCAACGGCCCGTTTTACCTAGCAACCGTCTGGCAATCGACTGCTGGAATTCTTTTTCTGTTGTTGTTCTTGTATTTCTACATAGTCAACCTTTAATTATAAATTAATTAAATAATGCAATTTGCAGTGATGGAATGTTGCAGTTCAAGTTCAAGTTCACTTTCACTTGCAATTCCTTTCTAATTTCAAAATTGCCCTTTTGAGAATTGGAACAGTTTTATTTACAGTTCAAGTATAAACTGTCACATTTACAAGTTTGCACTTAAAAGCTGTTGTTTATGGTGAAAAGAAAAAAATAAAGAACAGTGTATTTTGTAACACAGAGTTGAGCCATTTTCATTTTTCAAGAGGAGATTGAATCGATTCTAATGAAATCGAATCGAATCGATTCAGGAAATTGGCCACAATACCCAGCCCTAATATTATTCTTACAATGTGTTCCAGCCTTGCTAATGTCCCTGTGGATGAGTGAGTCTGATTACTCTTGAGATGCACTTTGCATGTAACCCCTCCAGCCCCTCACCTATGTACTCCTCATGTGAAGTGTGAGTTTGATTGACAGCTTTGAGCTCTCCCGCCAGACATTGGCCTCTTCTGACTGGTTAGACAGAAAACATTTGAAGGGAATATCTCTGCACTGATACCAGGCTGTTAAATGAGTTGGGTCTGGGTCACGGAGCCATTTGACAGCAGCACTCCACATTAAGATATCATGGGCAATTTTCAACCAAGAGTTCTTATAGGTTGTTGTGACTTCTCAGCTGTCACTTTCTGTCTACTCTTAACAGTTTCCTCCAAAGGTTTCTGTGTTTAAGTCAACTCCACATGCCATAATACTGCTATATGATTAGAAATATCTTTGTTGCTATGTTGATTTGCCAAGTATAACTTAGAGATTTTGCTTTCAATTGTGTGTTTTGTAAGCAAACATTAAAAGAGTAGCAGACCAGTGGAAGAAAAAGCGCAGAACAGCCCTTTAAAATGCTTAGAGGAAATGGAGGAGCTGAAGAGACAGATCAGACACACCTTCGAGCCAGTAGGAACTATCATCAAAAGCAGCATGGAGGTGAACAGAAAGAGTGGAGGAGTGCGACTGGTCAAAGGAGGCGATGACTGAAAGTTTTTAACCACTTTCTGGGTGTCTGCCCTCAAAAAGGGAAAAGTAGTGAAGGACATAGAAATAAACAGTGTTCTTTCAAAAACTACATAGATTTCCTGCACTTCCCTGGGTAATCGTGTGTTTCTGGAAGATTGCTAATCCCCGGAGCAGAGTTGGGACGAATCATTTTATTCTCTGTCTTTGACGTCAGAAAAACAGGGCAGCTGTTGGTTTTGGATAAAGTAGGTTTTCAAGATTAAGGTTAGAAAAAAATTAGATTTTTTTTTTTTGAATCGCAATGGAGTGTTGCATTTTTTAAATAGAAGTCAAAAAGTCAGACAATTCTTCAATTAGTGGTATTATGCAGTATTTATTATAATAGTAATGAGCCAGGTTAGCACTTTGCTTGGCAGCCATTCGCCTTATGATTCTGGTTGGGAATAAATTCCCTGTATCTATGTTTAGTCTTGCTTTAGACTTGTCCTCATTCAGCTGATAATGATAAGAAAGAAATCATCACAAGACTAAGAATTATACAATTGTGTATCATCTGCATATAAATGAGAGGCTACATTACAGTTGGGCTTGGGAACATAAACTTAGGAACTAGGAATGCGGGGGGTGCAGCCGACCCGACCCCCCGCACCCAATCAGCCTCCCTACCGACAGCATCACACTTTAAAAAAAATAAAGAGCCTGCATTTAAACTCAATTTGACTGACTTACATTTATCTCTATTTATATCTCTATCTTTTGTTATGTCTTAGCTCTTTATTTTAATATTTTGTTTGGTTTTTTTTCTATCTATTGTATGTACAATAGTTACATACAATTTCTTTTATTTTTATTTTTTTATACATGTTCGAAAATAAAATACATTCATCATCATCATCATTACATTTATCTCATATTATGCATCTATGCTTTTGACCTCGGCATCTGGCATGGACTGTGTCTCAATTCAGCGGCTGCAGCCTTCGGAGGACCCAGCCTACGCGGCTTCTCCGGAGGCTGCGTCAACCGTCGGTAAATGAGACGGTCTTTCCGGATTGCGTCCGAATGTAAACAACGTCCTCCTAACAACGTCGTAACGTACAGCCGCTAATGTTCAATAGCATGCTACGTTGCTAATAACAACAACAGCGCTCAAAGAATCTTGGGATACGGGAGGCCACGAAGGTTAGGTGCAGTGTGTCCTCCTGGAACTGGCAAAGGAAGGCTGCATTCGTCAGCCGCATTTGGAGGAGCCTTTTCCAGCATCCTTCTTACTTCCACTATTCCTCCATTTAGGACAAGCTTACCAATAGCTATCTCCCCCCCAGGAGCGACAAACAACGGCTTAAAAGACCAATGGGTATATATAAATGCCTGCAAACTAACTGCAATCATTGTGGCAACATTATACAACAAAAGGAATTTGCCAACCTTCAAACAGGACAGAAACATAAAAACAAACACTTCATTAACTGCAACTCCACACATGTCGTCTATAGACTGACATGCCCTTGCAATTGTTTCTATAGGATGCACAAAAAGGCGTCTTAAAGACAGGGTGGCAGAACATAAATATGCCATCAGGACCAACAATGAGGATTAGAATAGATATGGTTGTGCAGTCTATCAGAGATCGCCTCCAAAAACTCCTCCAAAGAGACTTTTGGATCTTTCTGTTCGATGCCTTAATACATCCGGGCTTGAATGAGGATATTGATTTTAGATTTACCTTCTTATAATTGCTAAGATATATTCTGTCTGTGATAACAGTCCTGTGATTTAATCATACAATTAGTAAACATATTCCTAGACTTGTCTTTTTGATATATCCTTTTCCGATACATCCTTTTGATATTATCCTGTCGGGTTTTCCGTATATATTTTTCCTTATATATTTTTCTTATATGTTTTCCAGATATATTTCTGTGGATGTACTTTTCCTATTTGTTTGGCATGTCCTCATAACTTAGTTTGTCCACTGCGCAAATCACTCTCTGAATTTAGTGTTAGAAGAAGCGGCAAAGTAGTGTTGCTGATACACTGAACTTCTTACGAAGAGTCACAGTTGTTACAAATGATTCAGTAAAGAGAAAAAGCTTATACCAGTCTCCTTTTGGATGTGGAGAAGTGATAAACTTGCTTGCCCTGTGCCTAACTCGGTGGTGCGTCAGAGTTGTGGCACTGTCACGTTTGCTGGCCGGCTATGGAGAGATGCTACAGACATTCAGGACCTTGGAGAATGACAGGACTGTCAAGGGGGAGACGTGTGCCAAACTGGCAGGATTGCTCAAAAATGGCGGAGGATAGAGTTCAGTTTTGAATCGTCCAAATCACACACTATGAAACATCCAAATACTTCCATACTGCTCATCCATACTGACCCACGTGTCCTGAAGCTGGAAGGAAAAGAGACACAAGTGAAGAGTCCTTGATTGTACATTACGACACAAGGTTATTAGTCTAAAGTCTTGTTGGACTCAACTGTTTCATTCTGGGCTCTTGTATATGGGTATGCATGAGAGAATTTAGTAGTTGTGTGTTTGTAATTCATTATCTGGTGTAGGGTGTCAGAGAGAGGATTACAAATAGCAGACAGCGCCTCATTATCACAGCCAGTCCACAGGAGCACAGGAGAATCAAACTGGCACAAAAACTAAACAGAGGACACAACGCAGAAATAAAGTGTACAAACAGAGGGAGGGGTGAAAGACAGGATTACAGAGCATGATGAGCCACTGTGTCTGGATAATAATGACCAGCTGAAACAGAGACATAAACATCTGCGCTGCAGCGTTGCATCAGACATAACTGGCCACGATTGCCAGGATGGTCCCAGATGGTACAGTAGTATCTACACTACATCTACAGAAAAGATACAAGATGTCAGGAGAAGTGATCTAAGCAAAGTAAACTGAACTGAGTATTAGTTTTGTCCGCCTGGAGAAATGTAGTCAGCCCTAAGGCGTACAGGGAGATTCCCTTTCAAAACTGCCAAAGGGTATGTGACCTAGCAAAGAGAAAATCCAACATACTGTAAGATTCACTTCCTTTCTTTTATTGAAATTACACAAACCAGCAAAGAAGCTTCAAACAGGGTGACAAAAGAATTAACATCAATTCTTGTCATATGTAACAAGTCCTCCAGTTTTTGCTGGTAAATAAACAGCCTCATATTACTGTTTGGTCAAATTAAATGCTTTAGTGATTATGACTTGGCTCAGGTTTAAACAGTCAAGCCTGGTCTTTATGTTCAGCCAGTACCCCAGGCATAACTACACGGTCCCTAAACTAATGCAATTACGCTAGAGCCAAAGAGTGATGAGACTTTGAAAATGGTCTAACAATAAAAAATAGAGTTAGAAAAGCAATAGTGAGTGCCTCAGGTAACCACACAGAAAAAGTTAGGTGACTCTTGTTTTAGTTTATTTAGTTGTGATGAGTTTGTTATTGATTTCTGGAGGACTTTGTTAGGGAGACGTACTTTATTTAAACCAAAGTGAACCCATTACTTGTTTATTATCATGCATTTTATTCTTCACTACATATGCTGAATTGTACGTATGTTGGAGTGTAAATTGTGGAAGCACATGTACATTTTTTCAGCTGACCTACAGTACCCTGACCAAAAGTCCCAAGATAATGCTACCTTAGATTTAACTCTCTCTCTCTTCGTCTGTGTGTGTGTGTATTATTCTACTCTCCAGGCAATATGACGAACAAAGAGACTAAAGTGACGATCACAGACGCCTTCAGGCCAAACATTGGGATGTTAGGCAACACTCGAGGGGAAGAGATATTCAGGATATACCCAATACTGTGTGTGTGTGTGTGTGTGTGTGTGTGTGTGTGTGTGTGTGTGTGTGTGTGTGTGTGTGTGTGTGTGTGTGTGTGTGTGTGTGTGTGTGTGTGTGTGTGTGTGTGTGTGTGTGTGTGTGTGTGTGTGTGCGTGCTGTATACAGGCTGGCTTGTGGAGAGACAGATTACTTCTGGAGAGGATAACTTTGAGATAAGAAACACACTTCATGATGAGAAAATGGATGTTGTTGAATGGACGCAGCAATAGAGTAGGTGAAGTCGGAGAAAGGGGTCGGAATGAGGGAAAAAAAATAGAGTTCTTCTCTGAAATGTTTTTTTTTCTCCTGTTGGGCTTTAAAAAGCAACCCACCCCCTGTCACACCTCTGCAGAACTGTTTTCCTCCACGCTTTTCCACCTCCCCTTTCTCGCCATCTCAGTCTCCATGCTGCCATCAGGTCCTCCAGGGTGGAGAATAAAAAGCCATCAGCTCAATCCATCAGCTCTTGCTAAAAAGCCTTGCTGGCTCATAAATAAAAGGAGGTGGATGAATTAGGAAGTTAAATCACCTTGGGTTGTTAATGTCACAGCCTACAGACGGACATGAAATACTTGCAGTACCTCAGTGTTTGGCTGCTCTGCTCCCTCCCTCAGGCTCTGCCACCATCACCATAGGATGGGGTGTCATAGCATGAGGTATGTGTGGGCATGTGTGTGAAGAGGGCAACGAGTGCATGACTTCATACTTGTTTTGGAGTGTGCACACGTATTCTACAATCGTCTTGTTTCCCGCTCTCTGTGTCTTTAATGTAACGCTCTATGTTGTCATGGTTGCAATGCTTCCTTTGAGTTAGACTCAGCCTACATCTTCTGTTTTCATTTTGTCACATATGATAGTGTCTTCTGAGATCACTGATTTGGGGAAGTCAAGAGTTAAACGGGTCTCGTTCGTATCGTGTCTGTTCTTTTATCTCGTCCAGAGAGAAGAGCTCAGCCTGACAGCAATTCTATAAAAACATAAACAGATCAAACTGCAACCATCATAAACATAAAAATAATTCACTTCACAGCAATTACTTAACTTCTTAGTCCGATCAAAGCAGTGTAAAAGAAACTGAACGATCCCTGTCTAACATTGTCTTTTGTGAGCGGTCTTTCATTTGCAAACACACAGAGAAACTGATGCGGACGAGGGTAAAGCAGAAAAGTCTGTCTGTTTCCATCTCTCCTGTCCTTTATTGTATTGATTTGTTTTGTTTTTATTGTAGTTTCTGCCAAAGAAACGGCCTAAACCTGATTCATAACCAACCTCTCAGGGTGACCACTGGCATACATAATCTGGACAAAACAGAGTCTCTATTGATTTTCTAAAGACACCATTTTTTTCATTACTGAATGCTTCAGGATTTAATTGTTGGCTGACAACCATAGCATGGCAGCCCGACTTGTTGTTTTCTCATTTCAAACCCTGTGACAAGTAATACTCTTAGAGTTTTTGTGTACAGTAGTATTTAATGTAACTATCATGGAGATGTCAGTGCGGAGGAGAGATAAGCAAGCCTACAGTCATCTGAACCAGATAGAGCATGGCTAATGCACACAGGAGGATCAAAGCTAGCCCCTTCAGTAACATGGAGCTATTTCCAGGGTTAGCTTCAATCCTAACATCATGGTCTATTAGTGCTTTTTAACATTAAAGCTGGAGCATGGGGTCTCTGCAACACTGTTAATGTGTGGGCAGTAGATTAAAGGTCTTCCTCCACAGAACAACATGAGGGTATTTACAGTAGCGTGTGATTATTGAGGCTCCCGTGGCCTCTGCTCTGGTGTACGTGGCTGTCGTTCTTCAGAGGATAACAGGCTTATACAGCGGGGACAGAGATTTGTACTTCATGTACAGTAATATCAAACCGAATATCAGTGAAGCCTTAGCCTGATTTCTTGTGCTCATCTGATTTGATAAAAGTAGCAATACAACAAGAGGGGATCTTACAAGAAGTGTGTTTTGCTGTAATTTTTACAATGACAGACTATATATCAGATTAATGCGTTTTAGTTCCAGCTGCTGTGCAGGTACAAAGGAGATTGCAAGAAAACAAAAGTTGCCCTCGTCTGCTTCCACCTTATTAAATCTGACCAAATGCTTCGGTGGTTCTCTCCATTTGTTTCCCTGCCATGCATCTGTTTCTCTATGGTTATTATGATTCAGCACATAGATGAGATACAAATGAGATGAATGCCGGCCACCTCTGGCATTACCTGCAGGCAGTGTGTGTGTGTGTGTGTGTGTGTGTGTGTGTGTGTGTGTGTGTGTGTGTGTGTGTGTGTGTGTGTGTGTGTGTGTGTGTGTGTGTGTGTGTGTGTGTGTGTATTTGTGTCATGTACTGGTGGGGAGCCAATGAAATGAACTATCCCGCTGGCCATCGGAGTGTGTGTTGAAGGTGTGAATATCCATCTGAACATTTAAGAATGAGAGACAGCGTTCTCATTCTCCATTAACTTCTTCTCGGCCAATCCACAGGCCCAGGCTATAATTTACAAAATACTGACCTCTGACCTCACAGTACAGATCATTACATTCTATCTAATTACTGCAACAACATTTTTACACTCGGTAACATACTGTATTTTGAAGCACAGTGAAGAGGATAATATCCTCAACTGAACCAAACAGCCAAATCAGACTCAGTGCTTCTAAGTAATCGCAATGTCCATATTGTGCCACAACCCTTAAAGCAACATTGCGGAGTTTCAGCTCAGTGCTTCCACCATCTGGTTGAGAAGCACTATCGTCTGGGGGGAAAAAGCGTTTATTCCCATTAATAAACGACAGTATTTCCCACATACTTGCAAGGAGACTGTGTGGCGGGTGGTCGGGGGAGGGGAGGAGGGGGTGAGGGGGTCGGGGGGCGTTGGTGGCGGCGGTGGCAGCGGCGACGACGACCGGAGGGGAACGTAAGTTTCGCTTTTACCCACCACGTCTCTCCCTCGACGCAGAGGGGAGGGGGGGAGGAGGGAGGGCAGTGTTTCGTACCCGTGCAGGGAAGTTACATAGCACAGTTTCAGCCGACGCGACCCCGCTCAGGCTGCGGTGGCAGCACCATTCATCCTATTAACCATTTTTCTATCATTGCAATGAGTCTGGAAACATTATTTTAAGGCCGAAAAACTCCGCAATGTTACTTTAACTTTTTTACACTGATCCATATGTTTTGTATGTTTGTCTGACATTATCCAAGTTGCCAGGTTAGCCATACAATCCACACACATACGGACTGTGTTTTTTTAATCCACCTGTTTCCAACCACAACTTCGCAACCAACAGCCCAATTCAAGTGCTGCTGACGGTAAAAGTAATTATTGATGATGTTGGATTACCAAGTTCATCAAAATTGGTTAATTTCATATTCATGTAGTGTTTATCTAATAATAAAAGTTAATATAAATTGAAAAGCAATGCTTTATTTTATTTTTTTCTCGAATGACTACCCTCGGCAGATATTGTGCCTGCAGGGAAACACAGGGGAGTGAGTGTGACACACTGGGGAAACAGGAGGGAGAGAAGGTCACTCATTCAATATTCATATAGACCATCTTTTATTTTAACCTGGTAATGAAATGTATTTCATTGAGCCATAAACTCCAGGGGGCAACTAGACATATCCCTCTAATGACATAAAGTAAGGCCTCAGCACTTAAGTGACAGAAAAGTTGTGACTTTTTCCAACTTTGTCATTGGCCTATAGTGCATAGTGCTGTGTCTTCATTTGTGTGGTGCTGCACCACCGTTCATCTTGTTTTATTCTGTTTGTATATTTTATAAAATAAATAAAATATTAGAATATCAACACAAGTTTTTCAAAGTTTCTACATTGATACAGTCAACTCTTGTCAACAATTTTTTCCATGCACATGCACTGCGTGATTAATGTGGTAATACAGTAATGCAGAGAAGATGCTCAGGACTGCAGCACACCTAAATTTGTGGTGCTTTATCTGAATATTTCCAGATTTTCTGTAGCCAGTATATCAATTTATGTGATTAAAGCTGAAACTCTTTTTGCCCTGTGCAGCAATACACTGTCTACAGATATAAATATCATGTTATAATATATTACAATAACATGCACAACTATACAGCAATATGTGAGAAAGGTAACCGTGGTATTTCAACAATATCAAGGAATGAATTATACAATTACATCTTCTTACAATTTACATAATTAGCATCTCTACATGTTTAGCTTTTAATAGAGTCTGATTCAGTGCTAAATAAATTATATAATCAGCTAAATGCATAATATGAATGCTTTTTTTTTTCATTTGGCCAGAACTCAAAGTGACATATGTGCCACTTAATTCCTAATGTAAAACATCTGCTACCAGAAACCTGCGTCTACAAAGGTCTCATTTTGTTACTATTTTGTAACAAGTGCACTTGAACGTGTCATGAATCATATTCATGGTCTATGAAGCAGGCGCTTATGCAGTGCGATCAATATGATGTTATACTGTTCCTGAGCAAGGAAGGAACAAAAAGAACTAAAGAACAACTGCTATTAGACCTTTAATAGACTGGGCTCTAACTTTTATTAAAAATTCTCTGTGAAAGATTTTGTGTTATTTTACTGACAATGATACTGTTTACTTTACTTTGCTAATACCCAAGTCATTACTGTCATGTGATCACCTGCAGTGATTCCTTCATCTCTTCTGGTCTGTTATTGGCTACCTGCATGGAGGGAGGCGAGTGATAACCATTGATCATCTCAGCATGTTTGACCCTCACTGGTTAGGCTACTGAGATTCATTCAGGTTAAACACTGCAGATACTGAGAGTCCATGTTTTGGACCGAGAACAGTCCTCATCTTCCAAATCTGTCTGTGTGGAGCAGCCAATCAAATACTAAATGTCATCTTCTCTAATTGTGTATCTGGATACAATGAAGGTTTTAATTGGTTTCTGCCATGAGTTTTACCAGTGAAAACAATCCATGCTTGGTCGACAATGCAAGAAGCACTGTTGGCAAATATAGAGAAAACCCTCTTTAAGCAGTGTCACAGAGCTTCATTATTTATTTTCAGCTCTGTAATTGGTCACAATCAGTAGTGGCATCCTGTAGCCTGGAGGCAGAGTGGCCTCACATTCACTCTGCTGTGCCTTCATTAACAGAAGAGCACAGTGGAGACTCAATGTCTTGCTGTGACTCTAAGAAAAAAATTTCAGAGGCCACACTCCACCGGTCACCCTCTGGCATCATGCTCATCTGCAGCAGCTTATTATTAATTCTGTTCTTCAGGATGTGGGTGTCACCTGGCCAAGGCTACAACCCCAAAGATTTTATCTTTGGCCCAGAATAAATCTCCACTTTCCCAGCAGTTTGTCACAACCTAACCAAATATCAGGAAAAGAAGATGGCAATGTTGCAATTTTGCATCTTCTGTGAATGGTATTTTATCACTTACAGTTGAAATAGGTGCTATCCCATTGACAGGTCTCAGTTCTTTAATGGGGTTAGTTATACAATGCCAAATGCTTGCTGAGTCAGTCATCATGTGGACAAATGTTGAGCCCAGAAAACAAGGTGTAAATGTCCATATGAACTCCAAGTGCCACTGTGAACATGGTATGAGCAGAGCAGTTATATATATATATATACAGTATATACAGCTTAAGTTACAAACTTTGCATTGTACTGTATCCAACTAAACCTTTTTTCTGAACACTGAAAATAGAGTTTACCACAGCTTTCATGAACTTAAAGGAGAACTCCGGTCATTTTTGACCCCTAAATCGTTGTCCTGATGGTCACCCATTCGATCGCAGAGCGCCTTCTCCCCGCCACAGAAACAAACACTTTTTCCTTGTTGTGATGATTTCTTTACAAAAATAAACGGTCAGAGATATTTTGGATATTACCACTGCACTGCTCGACCGTTTATTTTTGTAAAGAAATCATCACAACAAGGAAAAAATGTTTGTTTCTGTGGCGGGGAGAAGGCGCTCTGCGATCGAATAGTAATGTCTTTCCAGGATGCTCCAGAGTTCGGCTGTCTGAGGTGAGTGGCTACATGCAAAAGCACAAAGTTTATACTGTTTATACTGTACAGTTTATGGGTTCAGTAGTGTGTCATAAGGAATCGAGTCATGTACCATAGATATTTGATTGTTTTTTGGGTGTTTGTTGTGGTTGAAAAAATTGCCCCCATACTTTAGCGTTGTGGCTATCGCTAGCGCCGTCTAGCCATGGTGTAACTCCGGTTCGCCTGCATCAATTTTAGTCGCGTTTTTTGCTCCCCCCAACACCGGGTGACCGTCAGGACAACGATTTAGGGGTCAAAAATGACCGGAGTTCTCCTTTAAGGCTGCTGATCTGATAACATCAATCACTTTAAAGACATTGAGAGCGACGCCAAATTAAATATGGACATAAACACGTCATCTAAATAATTAAGATGTGTCACACGCATCACTGTCGGTCACTGTCAAATGTCAGTGAAAGCGGTCGTGAACCATAATGAACATAAAAGATAAAAGGAAAACAATCGGCTGTCAGTAAGCCTCCTCGACAGCTCAACGCCTTCACAGTCAGCAACCTGCGGTTATAAAACTGTTGTGGTTTATTGATGGAGAGGTACTAGAAATAGAAAATAGAAAAACTCACCTCTCCTGAGTAGCATGAATCTGAATAGAACAGCATAGTTAGGCCCAAGAGTTAGCAAAGCTTGGCTTAGTGGAATCAATGCATTCACCCAGGTGTTAAATTACTCAGCAAATGCTAATTTGCAAGTCAATTATAAAAGAAAGAAATGCAGGTATTCAAATATATTCACATGAATGTTTACAATTCACCTGGTGTGACATTAGACACAATCTAGCATGATAATCTTCACGACTTGAGACGGAGCCACAATGTGACACAGCCAGCCACTTCCAGTGAACATTAAACATAAGCGCAATCTACAGTCAACTTTAATTAACTTCTCAGTCCTATTTATAAATATCTTACGGTCTACCTAACATGTTGAGAATGTGCATGCAAGCATCACTGTCATTAAAAAAACAAAAACAAAAAAAACATGCTTTGTCTTTCTGTTTTGTAGTGAGCTTTTCCGTGCCATCAACTGGAGGGATAAAAATAAATAAATCCTTGTCAGTCAGCTGCTAATGGGTTGGTTCTTTTTTCTTTGTTACTGAGGGAAAAACGTGTCTCTGCAGGCAAAACTGGGGATTTGACGTAGACCGAAGGACAGAGGCCACATCAAACATGTCTTTGTTAGTAGAAGTTAGAGAGAAGAAAACACAAGAGGAAAATCTCCCCGTTCAGATCCAAACACAACAGGTCCGCTTGAAGGTGCCAAGTCAAGGATTTAAACCCCCTATTTTCTGTTATCTTATTAAAATGGCTAAGTCAACTTCCAATTAGCGGAATGTCATCATGCAGATGTGCTGGTCCTGGAAGGTCCTCTGGCTAAATGTCAGACTTTGGTTTATTAGAAGAGCCTCTGATATAACCCAATGAGTCAGTGTTTTGAACGAATACTTGTTAGATTTTGTTGTGCTCGTGTTGTTGTGATTCTATGTAAGGATTTGTCAGCTCCTCAATACGTATGTATATTTGTGTGTGTGTGCAGTTTCTGTGTTTATTTGTAGGGAAATGTGTCCTGATTTCAACACAGTGAGTCAGTCCACAGAGACGCAGCGGACCCAAGTCTGCTTTCTGTCTCTGAGCAGCTTATTATATAATAGCTACATCTTCTCAGATACATCCACATTATACAACCATATTTCTTGCACATTAGTCTGTCCCGTCCTGTCCTATCCTTCACATGCTTAGTTTGCTTTGTTTCCCATCCCTCTCTCTTCTCTCTTTTCTGTTCTTCCTCACTGTTATCCCCCTCTCCAGTGCATCTCAACAGTCAAACAGACTCACATCTCAGGGAATACTTCAAAAAAAATTGTTGCATTCTGAATTTGTTTTGTTTTATCCTTTTCTTTCCTTCTTTCTATTCCCTCAAGTGTGTGAGAGGAATATCATTTGTAGTCATTTGTAGACGGCACAGAAAGTTCCTTCATAGAGACAGGTTTTGAAAGCCTCCCTTTTTTAATTTCCTCCTAAAACATCCTCTGGTCTTGAACAATTAAAGAACCATTTAATTTAGGCTTTTTCTCCCCCCTCGATAACAGTCATGCTGCACAAATAAACAATCCCCAGCTCAGATAGCACAAAGGATCATCTCCCTGTTTGGCTCAGAAAGAAAAAGAGTTTTTGTTTCAAGGTCGCATGGATGCTGGATCACTCAAAGCCTGTAAATATTCAGCATTGTCTGAGTTTAAATGCATTACAAACAACATTTTGAAAGCAAACGACTTTACCTTGACACAGGTGCAGATCCCCCGGCGAGCATTTCAGTTTTGAAATCAACAGGAGCAGCCATGGGAAATTACTGAAGTGAAGAAGTCAGGGAAGTGTGGGTATGTTGAGGACTGGACGGCATGCTTGATTATTTTAGGGGTAAATATTGTTTTACAATGTTTCAATTTCATCCATGCAACACAGCATTATGTTGCTTTGTTTGTCAGGCTAATAATCCGTAATATCACAGACATTCCATGAGTGGGTGTATAAATGGATGGTTAGAGAAGCAATTATGAGTGTTTTTTAACTCATTGAGTGCCGCGCTCCTTTCCAAAGTTTTAGTCAAGTGTACCGGCAATTTAGACCATTTTTGACTTTTTATGTAGAGCCATAGTGTATTCTCTATTATTGCCACCAACACATACTGTAGCTCAATTGAAAGGTTTAACTTTATGCTTCAAATGACCACAAACCGTTTGTTTCTACGTGCCTCCGTTCCTGAGAAAAGTCAAGCTAAACATGGCTGGGTTTCACCAAAATCCCTCCTTTTTTTCTAGAAAAGGAGATAGAGCGTCTTTTATGAAAGCTGCTCTGTTTGTGTCTGTCGCTCTTCTGACACTCACATTTCTGGATCAAAGGGCTCGTATAAGATAAATATATACAACAATTGTTGTTCTATTCACAAAACCACCATCGGGGGCGGGGGGGGGGGGGCGCCACTAAACAACAATAACACAGACGCACCGTGCCGTGTCACAGCCTCTAGCCGCGGAGCGTGAGGGTCAGTCGGCCACCGCGGCTCGGGAAGACCGGTCCTGCCGGTGGTCGCGGTCCGTCTGTGGTACGGGTCGGTGGTACCGGTCTGCTTTGGCCCAGAGACCATCAGATTTTACCGCGGGGGGACTTTGGGGAGGACACGGTGTTGCTCCAGATGAAGACCGGGCGGGGCTGTCGGCTGAGAGCTTCCTGTTTCAGCTCCCAGCTGCTAGAGCAGCTGGAGCAGCAGCGCGGGTGAGAGCAGAGCAGCTGCGCTGCATCTGCATGCAGAACTCCGTTTGCAAAAGCCGAGTTATGATAAAAACTTCCAGATCATGAGCTGTCATGTGACTTTGATCGTCATCTATTTCAGTTCTCCTCGTCGTAGAGTCCCCAAATTTACATATAATGTGTATTAAAGTGTCTATTTTCATAATATAAAAAAAAGCAAAAAACGAAAAATCTCGTTTTTGGCACTCAACGCATGGGAACGAAAAACGAGAAATTACGTGGTTGGCACTCAATGAGTTAAGAAAATAAAATGACAATTTAAGGAAACGATTGAACTACTGAAAATGAGAGGGGGTATGAGACATGAGGAGGTGAAAGAGAAGCAAAGAACTGCTGGGGTGAGTGGAGAAAAGAATGGAGAGATGGTGGAGTAAAGAGACAAGACCCCTTCACAGTTGATGTTGCAGCTTAATGCTACGTTATATTCCCTCAATAATCAGCACTCCATACTGCATTAACCTATATTGACAAAGCAAAAACAAATGTTTAGTGGATTTTGAAAATCTGTCCAAAGGGAAACATTACAGACTATATACAGTAAATATTCACCCTTTACTCTTAAAGTGATAGTTCACCCAAAATTCAAATTTCACTCATTATCTACTCACCCTTATGTCGACTAAGGGTTGGGAGAAGTTTCAGAGTCCTCCGTGCCTTCTCTGAGTTACAGCGGGGCTCCGTGCAGCACTGCATGTCCATATGACGGTTGCGAACGGGGCTCAATTTTCTTCGTCCAAAAAGACACACCAAAAAACATCCAAATACCTCCACACAGCTCGTCTGTAATGCCGCTCTTGTATTGAACCCCCAACATGAGAAATTGTTCCGAAAAAAATTAAATAAGTATATATTTTAAGCTTGTTTGTAGCGGAATCTCGCGAGATTTGGACGGACTTCTCCCAACCCTTAGTCGACATGAGGGTGAGTAGATAATGAGTGAAATTTTAATTTTGGGTGAACTATCCCTTTAACTACAATGACAACAACAAGCAATGAACACCTGGATTTGGGGGATTGTCTATCATTCTCTGCACCGTTGTTGGACAGTCTTTTCCATGCCTCTACCTGCTTGTTTGGGTTCTGGCCCGGCAAGGACTTGCAAGTAGTTATCCCTAAGCTACTCCTGTGTTTTCCTGGCTGGAAGCATATGGTCATTGTCCTGTGGTAAGGTGAGCCTTCAGCCCAGGCTGAGGTCCTGGACTTGGACCAGGTCCTCATGTACAACACCTCTGTACTTTGCTCTGTTCAGCTTTACTTACACTTCCACCACAGTACTGTTGGGATGATATTGGGCTGTTCTTGGTTAAATCTGTCTGCTTTATTCCAGAAACAAATCTTAGAACTGAAACCAAATAGTCTTAAATCTCATCACACCAGAGAACCTTTCTCTCGGGAACTTTCAATGCAGCAAGTTTTTCGTAGTCTTCCACATCTGGAGTTGGTCCCCGGGCGCTGCACCGCGGCTGCCCACTGCTCCTCAGGGATGGGTTAAATGCAGAGAAAGAATTTCACTGTACTAGCTGTATATGTGACAAATAAAGTACCTTTACCTTTACCTTTACCTTTACCTTCACTTCTGAGGCTCAGTCCCGTCTCTGAGCTCTGCAGGCACTTCCTGCCCCCTGTGGCTTGGTTTTTCCTCTGATCTCTGTCAGCTGTGAGACCTTATACAAACAGGTGGGTGCCCTTTCAAATCGAGTTTGCTCAGCAATATGTACCACAGGTGGACTCCAGTCAAGGAGCAGAAACCTCTCAAAGATGATAAAGGGGAAATGAAACCGAGCTAAATTTAAAGAGTCACAGCAAAGGCTCTGATTACTTATGTAAATGGGATATCTTCTTTTTACCTTTTGAATAAATTTGCAAAACTTTCTAAATTTATCTTTTTGCTGTTTCATAACAGGGTACTGACTGTTGATTAATGAGAATTTTTAAGGAGTGCTATAACTTTATAAACAAGAAGTGGAGGCAAAACAAGCGTGTTCATTGATTACAGCTCATCCTGAAGGGGGGACTTGAATGCAAATGTTATAGCAACCTATCCAACAGTTGTTGACACACTTCACTCAAAGCCATACATATACATTAGGTCTGTACAGAAGTTTACCCACAGGTCTTATAAGGAGAACATGTGGCTCAGGTGATGACAGATTGCGTTTTGTTTTTTTCCACTCTCTTTAATGAGGAGTCACACTGTGAAGTGTTTACCACGGGAAGATGCTCTGACTGACTTGGATCTGGTTGATTCAACATTTCTGTCATGTTTACAGTGTCTGATCCGGTCAGAGTGGGTTTTCAAAACAAACAGGCAGCTGTGCTTAAAAAGCTTCCTCCGAGTTCCTTCATGGATATAAGCATCTACACACAGCACTTTGATCCACATACTAATTATGATTAACTGATGATTAACTAGCGCTCAAACCATCTCAAGCCTTTTTTTTTTACAGTGCGAATGGGTGTGAACGTACGTGCTGTTTCCGCTGGAGGAGAAGGAACAATGATGATTCATAGTCAAAGCGTCTTTGATCCCCGTCACAGCTTGGACATCAGCCAGCAGGGCGTCTCAAATGAAACCTTCTTTAATGCTCTTCATACTTAAAGAAGCTTGTTGTCCTTTCCATAGTTTTCATTATTCCTCTTCAACTTCTTTTTTCTTTTTCTCTTTTAACTTTCTGACTTTTTGTTGCTCATGTCTTTGCAGTATGACAATGTATCAAAAATACGAAAGAACAGTTTGCTGCATTTCAGACTAAATAAATGAACCTCTTGTGCTGCTTGCATACAAACTTTACACTGATTTGTCAAAGCTTGACTAACAGACTGAGCGCAGCGAGAGAAATGAAGGGATGATGGAATGATGAAGGTGTATCTTCCTACACAATCCCCCCCTGTGCTTTCTCCTCTCCCTCTTAGCAACGTTAAATCAATTATGCAATTAAGTGGGAGTGAGTGTTCATTTCTCCATTTCACTGACGCCCCTGGACATGAAGCCTCAAATGTCACAGAGCGGCAACAGCTCATAGAAACAAATGGGAAGTTAGACAGAGCTTGTTTTTGATCTGTCTAAAAATGGAGTATGCCTCTATGAATTTGTATGCACTGTTACCAAGTGCTGTTGTCTCTGATCACTCAATCTTAACTCTAGCTGCTCTGCACAGAAGGAGTTTCTGTTTGGTGCTTTGCCGCAGTTCAGCAGGTATGTTTAAGTAATTGATGCTGGTTTTATTTGAACTTACCCAATTCCCTATTAGCTCTGACATTTAGCTCACAAATGACTAGTAGTGTTATAACCATCTTCTCAAGAGTATCACTCATGGAGGCTTTGAGCCATGCAGTTGTTTAATCTCATCTATTTGACTGTGCTGTAATTAACATCGATCGAGGGCCCCGTCATGGTGTCACACACTGTATGTTCCAAATCGAGACAGATTGACAACCTTAAATAAATTTCTTTAAATAAGCTTTGGCACTTTTTCTTTCTTTTTTTTTGGCAGTTTCTATAAAAAAAATGCAGTGTCATCAGACCTGCCCTGTTAAAATGCCTTTTATAAACTGTTTGTCTTTTACGAGTAACAGTTTCCACAGCATGACAGAAAGACGAAATGCTGAGTAACTTTCACTTGCATATTTATTTCATTTTTAGTTTGTGAAATTTGTTTCATTAACACATGCATGCAGACTTGTTCCATTAACGTTACTTTGGATGACAGGAAGTGTGATACACACCTTCTCCTCCACTGCCACTGAAATAAAGCAGCTCTAGAATAAAACTCTAAAACACCATGAAAGAGTGGTGAGCCCCACACTCTACTTTTCTTTATACTTCTTTAATTACTTTTATTCTGTTTTGCACCTTCTATCATTTTGGTAACTTGCATTGTTGTGCAATGGCTCTTGTTTATGTAAAACAAAAAAGCAAAATAAATAAAGAGTTGAAAAAAAACTCCTCCACTCCTCTCGCTCTCTGTTGGGTGGTCTGTCTGAACTGTGACAGAGAGGCTGTCGAGGATATCATGTGCAAAAGAAATCCAACACCTCAGCACACACAGCGCCGAACACTCTTCTGCTCTGTCAGGTTTACAAGGTAGACAGTGAACAGGAAAGAAGAGGACATGGTGGTGGAAGCCACAGCTCTTATAACTGTTTTATTTATCGGGGCAGTGTGCATGGCTAATCTGTTGTGGTGTGATTTTGACTCGGTCTGTGAGTTTGATACGTCTCAAGAACCAAACGAGGCGGTGGACGGACGCCCTGTCCTGGGTTGTGAGTGTGGTGGTTTTACAGATGTGGTACAGAGGTTGTACTACAGCTGGTACTCCGGTGGTTGATGTGATGAATCTTACAGGACAATCAGGGGGCAGCAGGCTGTTCTGGAAGTGCACGGAGTCAGGACACTGCTGTTAAATGTTTACATGTAATTACATCCACTATTGAAAAGACCTGAATGGACCAGTCATGACTCCCTGCTCCAGCCGACCCTAAGAGAGACACTTTCCTCTGAGCAATTCATTACTGAATATAACATTGCACTTTGAACATAAAAAGAGCAGCTTTTTGAAATGTTGGAGTTAAATATTATTGGATGTGTCCTGTCCTTCCTAGTTTCCCGTTGTCTCTGTTTCCTCTTCCTCGCTCTGTAGAGCTGCAGCTCCCAATTTTAAGGAATGTGTCATCATGTAAATTCCAAAGTGTGTGTGTTTGTGTGTTGTCTCCTTACAGACTAACGACCTATTCAGTGTGTACCCTGCCCTCATCCTATCTCCGCTGCTATTGACTCCAGCTCCCCTGCGACCCTGCAAGTATAAGCAGCAATGGATGGATGGAGTGTTCTCCTGTGTGTGTCTTTAGTCACACAGCCAAGGTGAGATATTCTTTTCACTTTATGTATCTTTATTTCGCAGTCCTCTCTCCTTTTAATTTCCCCTGGATCTAACTTGTATGTCTCTGTCTTAGTCTCAGTTCTCATTTCTCAAATAATAATGAAGGTCATGTCTGTTTAATTTCCTTTCTTATGTAAACTTCAGATAATCTTACTTTTTTGTCATCGAACTGATACTAACTTTTCCTTCTCTCCTGCTCCTTATTTAATTTCACCTTGTCTCACCTCTTTTATCTCCTCTGGTCGTTTATCTCTGGCATTTGTTCTTCTGCACTTCTTTCTTTCCTGTGTCATTTTAGCTACTATACATCAATTGACTCCTGTCTCTTTCTGCTGTGCTGACTTGAGTGCATGAGTCTACATTTCTACAATGACCAGCCACCCATACAATTTTTTTTATGTACTACACATCTGCTTATCTCCACATGTAATCTGGGGTCCAAAAGTCAGAAATCACTTTGCAAATATGTTACATATCAATATAAACCCAGAACTAATATGAAAGATTGGCATTGCAAAGAAGTTACGAAGAATATATATTTAATATTCTACTATTTCTAGTTCAGGAATCAAATGAATGCAAAAATTGAAGCAAGTCATCAGCCTATCAACTGTTCAAAAGAAGTGTCCAGCAGATCGTTCTTACGAAGTAGCACTGTGATAAAAACACATCAGTATGAAGTCAAAATGTCAGAAGTCAAAGTGAACCAAGCTCTGTGCCATCCACATTTTTCACAGATGTACCTTTTCCCTCAAAATGTTAGGCAAAATAGAAATATCTAACTCATGGTCTCAGATTAAAGGACATGAGTGTACACGCACACACACGTACATGCATATACAAGATCCTATTAATATGACAGTGCTCTCATCACCCAACCCATCACCGCAGCCCACTGAGTGTAACACATTACTTGTCGCCTATCTTAATTCATCATCTCCCTTCATCTCTCTTCTGTTCATCCTCCAGTTAAGTGGAGCAACTCCAGATTGAACCCCTCAGCAACTGTCATCTCTCACTAGTTCTCCCTTCAATTTTCTGTTCATGCAGCATTAAAACAGTGTGTCAGAAACCACATTAAATCACTGAGACGGACCCACAGCTATTCCCAAAAAATATAAATAAATAAAAAAAGTAGGTATCATGGGGAGTGAGTTGGGAAACCGCTCAAGTGATGAATGCTTCTAGTTTATGCTAAAATGTGTCTCATAATGTGTTGTTGCCAGTCTCCTGTGCTCATCCCTCACTGTTTAGTAAATAAAACAGTTTCACTCTAAACCTCTCCATCACTTCTCACTCATTTCCCACTATGACATAAATTGTGGTAGGAGCAGGCTTTCATTAAAACCATATTAACCCCCAGAGAGAGACGTGCCAGTATCTTCAAGAGGTCATCCATCTCCTGGGTTTTCTCTCATTTTCTCCCTCTCCTCCCTAAGACAGATAATTCAATATGTTTCGAGCAGGACAGAGCGCTGTTCCTTTACATAATTTTATTAAGCAACATTAGCGGCGCTATCAGAGAGGTGACAGGAAGGGGATGGATTTGAATTACAATGTTATAAAAGACAAGGCATCAGTGGTAGGAAGGTGAGCCTCTGTGTGCTGCAAGATGTCACACTAACAACATGATCAGCTCCTCAAAGGCAGAATTTACATAACCTTACCTACTTACATTCCTATTATTTCTCTAGGGGAGACCTCGTGATTTGATTGTTTGTTTTGTTTTTTGTTATTTTTTCAAGCTTAACAATTTCTTATTCCAAACCTATTACAGCGATACTTTAAAAGTAGATCTGAAGTGTTTCAATCTGCTTTGTCTTGTTTTCCACGTAGCTGGAAATTGGTTTTGTTAATTATGTCTTTTTGCACATGTGTACACCCACTGCATGTGTCCAGGTTTTAGGCTGTGTTGTTATATAATTTTAATCTCGAGGGCTGAGATGCTCTGTTTTTACCCGAGTTTCTCAAGGTTAGAGCTCTGCATTTTGCTGATGATGTGGTTCCTTTAGCATCATTAGAGTGTAACCTCCAGGTAGCACTGCAGTGGTTTTCTGCTAATTGTACAGCAGCTGGTGTAACAGTCAGCACCTTGAAGTCCGAGGCCATGGTCACGTGTTGGAAAATGGAGGAGTGCCTCATGCGGTTTGGGAGTGAAGGTCTGTCTGGGTAGTGTCTGTGGGTCTTCTTTATGAGTGCAGTTGAGATGGAGCAGCAGATTCACAGCTGGATTGGTTGTAAATGTTGTGGTGAAGAGGAAGCTGAGCCTGAAGGGGAAGTTATCGATTTACCCATTTATCCTCCATGTCTGGAGCTGTGGTGACCGACGGAAGAATGAGAAATAAGGTTCCTTCGCAGTGTGTCTGGGCTCCTACATAGTAGATGTTCAGAAAAAAGCTCCCATTGGTGGACTCACTGCTTCAGGTACCAGTGAGAAATACAATACCAGAAGGCTTTGTAAAGGTATCATTGCATTAATCTTGTGAATTTTAGAAAGACGAAACGATCAACAGCTTGAAAAATAAGGCTTCGTCTGAGGTGCAGGGTCACAATTTAATTGGACTTGGCTGCACCTCATATTTTACCTAAAAAACAATCCATGGTAGACACTCCATGTGTCCCATTATTACTTTTCACCTACAGTCTTGCAACTTATCCCATCATACAGTATACCATACACTGAGTGGAAGGGAGGAAGGAAGTGTTTATTCATGTTGGACTCTCTTGTGTTTAGTTTTTCCTATTGAAAATATATTCCATATTTTCTTGTCCTAGATCATTCATAACTTAAAATATATATGCCATAAAAAAAGAAATGTGTGGTTAATGATACACAGTAATATACAGAGAATGTGTGCTTGCATATATTTGATTATCTAGTGATGCAATATTCTTCAGGGTTCCTGGGGGACCCTATGTTTAAATTTGCCATTTTTTGGCAGTGACACATCTGATGTGTTACCAGTCTGGCAACACATCAGAGCGCTGCTGTGGTTTTCCTTGCAGCCTTAGTGACAAGGGGAAGAGCACGGTCATCTGACAGGAGTTTACAGCCCAGCTCTGGGCTGAGAGCTGAGCTCCATATCTGTGCGGTAGAGAGGGCCTGCAGTTGATGTGGTTTAAGTCATCTGAGGTAGATACCTCCATGTGCAGAGGACAGACTCACAACAACACACCTCGGAATGCCTCAATCTTCAACAGGGAGGGCTGAAGGAAGTGGCTGGGGACAGGGACAACTGCTTTGTGGGCTGAACAAAGCCGATACACTGTTTTTACACTACAGAAAGACTGTAGCACTTATATTGTACAGAGTAGGTCAACCGAAGTTATGATGTTTGGTTTATTCCCAGGTGAGTCATTGCTGTGAGCGATTGCATTGATTGTCAAATAATTTGCTCCCGTAGCATCCGCTGCAGCTCACTTTGATGTTTGAGGGCAGTGATGTTGTGACAGCACACGCTGACTGCACATCTGGGTCCTGCTCCTCGTACGATAACTGAGTTACAGTCGAGTTTGATGACAGTCTCCAAAACTCCCAGGATTTTCTGTTCCCTGAAGCAAACTTAGGTCTATTTTGTTACCAGAGCAGCAGCTCAAATCATCAAAGTCACAGGTTTAGTTTAAGCTTCTTTTCATCATTCATAAACATTTTCGAGGTGAACTGTCCCTTTCACTAAAAAAACACCCCTGTAGATCAGTGTGTTAATATTATTGGACAGATTTCCAGAGAACAGCAAATCCTGGTTTACATAAGCAATTTACATAATGAGATGAGTTAAATACCTACATTACTGAAAAGTGCCCCTGGGTGTTAAGATAATGATTTCTACATTTGTTTTATCCAACTAGAGGCAACATAAAGGTTTAATAATAAACACTCAATTATCCTAAATAACAAAACACAATTAGTTATAATGACACCACATCAAGACAGGTAGAATGAGCAGTGGCTGAGTATTATTAGACTATTAACGGAAATGCAAATGATTCCTTGTCAGTATAGTATTTACTTTGTTTTTGTTCATGAGTTTCTTTTGATTTAAAATCACTTTCAGTCAACATTTGTTTTACACAGCCAGAAATGTTTAATAGTTGCTGAGCTACACTAAAAGTAAAAGGTGTTTCAGCTATGCTGCAATGCCTAGTTTTGACTTATGTTGCCATTTACTGCAAATCAGTTGGTTGGGTGGAGATAAAAAGATCACTGAACTGACTAACATGATATTAGCCTATATTAAGCAGACAGTGTATAAGAGCAGGAACTTCTTCCCACCTCATCATTTTTAATCCGATCCTCCCTTCATCCCTTTCTCTAACAGCTTCAGGCAGCAGTGATGGAGCGAGTGTGTGCGTCCCATTGTTTGTCATGAAAATAGGATTTCAGCGGATGGATGGAGAGATTCTGTAGGAGAAAAGTAATCTAAAGGGAGCAGGACAAACTGGATGGACAGTTATGGTTGCAGACTTCCTCGGACGGTGGAGTTGTGGGATTGATTTTCCAACTGTAATGTTTCCACAGATACTCATTCTCAAATTAAAGTAAAACCTATCGTCGGTTTGACTGTTTTAATGTTGAGAGATCACATATTCATTTGTCTTTTATTTTTAAAAGTAACTTTTGCAATGATATGTAGGGAACATCAGGTCAGAAAGAGTCAGACTTTGCCAAAAGATCACTCACTTAACTACGTACAGTTATTCAATCAGAGCCACTCAGAGGGCAAAGGTCACCTTCCCCATACAGTGTTTTGAAGTTGAATAATAGACAAATAGGCTCTTGAGGCCTCATTTATGGTGGCATTCACCAAATCATTCTGATTTCCATATTTCTCTTTTTTATTTTTCCAAGTCACTATGAAATCACATTGGATTTTTTTAACAGAATGCAAATGTTTGCAATTTGTTTTTTGTACATATTTATATATATAATTGTTATTAAGCAGGAACATCATCAGAGAGATGCCTTAGCACGACTTCAGCCTGGTGTTGATATATGTGTACTGTGCATGCGTCTCTCTGTCAGTGTTCTCTGTCAAACCCATTGTGGCATGTGTGAAGGGAAATCAGGGGAGAAAAAAATAAATATAAAAAATGCAAACTGAACAAGAGCAACTGAAAATCCCTCTTGTGTATGAGACGGATGACAGAGTAAACCTGTGGAGAGAAAGGAGGAGTGGGCAATGTGGCGTCTGGAATAAAAAGCAGACTTTTTTCCATCATTGGATCAGAAAACACCAAATATGCAAGGACATTTGCGAGATAGCTAGACAACTGTCTGTCTTTTTGTAAACTTCTCAATTTATATTGAAAGGATACGACAACTGTCTGCAACAGCGTATCCTCCAGAAACTTTTTAGCATTCAGGCTCACTGATGTTGTCTGGTTTCAGACTTCTGAATCTCCACATCACTGATTTCCTCTGTGTTATCACAGCCACAGATTATAATGAAGTTTATAAGTAAAATATTGGCATGGGGAACAAGAATCATTTCCAACGCTACAAAAAACAAGAACCAAGTTGGAACAACACTAAATCTGGCTGCATGATGGAGAAAACAGAGAGTAAAGCTGCATTACGGTCTTTTATCGTCTTTTTACCATCGTGACTGCTGCCCAATTAATTCGTCTCCATGTTTGATCAGTGGAAACTGTAATTATGTGTTTGGTTTGTTCAGTGCTCGGCTGAGTGGAGTAAGGAAGTGGATGAGAGTGTGCGAAGTTAAGAAAAATCTATTTCCATATCTTGGACTGTGTCAACAGCGTTACATGGCTCTCTCTGCTTTTACTGTTATCTCTGTGCTTTGTGTTACCACTCACTCTTCACAATCTTAAGATATTAATATCAGAGGTAAAAAGCAGTTGGGCGCTCGATGAGCTGAATTAAACTCATTAAGTCAAATGCTTGCTTGTTTCACACCGGTGTCTGATCTCTCTTTTCTTTTTCTTCCTGGCAGGTGTCTTTAATATCCAGACTTTAGTCTCAACATTCTCACTAGTTTTAGTACTTGTTCACTCTCTCTTCATGCATTCTTCTGAACTTTACATACACACACACACAGATTAATTTCTCAGATTGGTCTTTTATCTGCCCCGGCATTTATTGTTGTCCAGTCTTGCTAGTTTGTCATTTTCTCCATCATGAGTTAGATGGATAAAGTGATAGTTTGTTTGTTTGTTTTTAGTAGTCATGGATACTCACTACATTACTTGCATTATATCCTGTGCAGCACAATCCAAGAGTACGGGAACAGGCAGGGTGTTTTTAAAACAGTTCAAAGAGTGTTTTTCCTTGTGGCTTTGTGCAAAACAACACACAGCTCTTTTAGTCTGCCAGTGCTCCCAGTTGGGACTCAAGTCCTAACTGATTCTGCATCACTACCTCATGAAAAAAACCCATGTCAAAAAACTATCCCTTTAAGGTAGAAACAAAGTGGGGCGTCCCGATTCCTCTCTTTCTGTCACACCGGTGAATGACAGTAAGGTATGAAATGTACATGGACACTCAGTCATCTGCTCACGTTTTCGATCCAGACGACTTCCTTCAGTTTTATCTATTTTCTGGCTTCCTCTGCTCATATGGAGACAGAGCAGAGCATGCTGGGATAACAGTGCAGCAGTTTAACTCTCTCAGACCTTTGCACCTGTCAGCCCGGTGCGATGGGACTTGCTCTGTGGTTATGGTGGGCGGAGGGAGACTGGCAATCTTGTTACGAAGGCATGCCCTCCTCACCAGCAAATCGCTACACACACAAGGGGATATCTCGGTGCTTTACAGGAAAGCGGGCATTTTTGGGTTTCCATCTTAACAGATTTTCCCAGAGATTTATTTTGTAGTTTTTTCCCAGAAGGTCGTGGAATATAACTTTCATTCAGAAGCTCAGTTTTATCTGCAAAGTGGAAATCTTAGCAGACTGACTAGCTTGCTCTTGGTTTCTATATGTTATCTCTCCTGGGCCATTAAAATGGTCTATTAGTCTACAGAGCTGCTGGATACACAAATATATTAGATCACACTAATCTCTTTAGCCCCATTTGCATTAGCTTTCCTCATCATCTGCTTATTTACCAAGTCATGTTTGTGTTCTGCTTTCTTAAAGGGACATTGTGTAACTTCTCCTGTTATCTATTCATGAAATTGATTATTTTGTTCAAAAGTACGTTTTTTATTTAATCAGTAATCACCCCCATCAATAAACTGAATTTGCTGTTCATATCATTCATGTATACATCGAGCGATACATCGAGCGATACAACCACAACGCTAGATGGGAGTAATTCCTACACAATGTACCTTTAAGAGCCACATGTCAGTGTTTCAGCATTATCACCATAAGTGTAATTGCAGCAGTAAAATGTGTAAGCATGGTTCAATTGTGGAAACTGTTACTGCGACTGATATGAACTCATTAAGCCCTGAACGTTTTTTTTTCCGTTTTTAAAGTTAATTAGATGTTCGAATTGCAGCTGCAAAGGTGAAAGGGTTTGGATCTTTTAACTCCGCTCCTTCATCAGCGCACTGCAGCCAAAAGAAACTAGACATTCACAAAGCAAAGTCAGTCACTGAATGGGCTAAATCCCCAGACTAAATTAAATTTGTCCTTGCAACATTGTCTGACAGCCGAGCTCACGGGAGGACGGATTATGCCCGTGCTCTCCACTCCTTTTTCTCCCCTCCGTTCTGTCCGCTCTCTTATAATGGAGTGTCTTTGAACCCATGTAATTAAACATTCGCCTCAACTGCTGCTGAAACATTCCCATCACCACACACACACACACACACACTGTTAAGTTATTACAAAAACATTCAAACAATTTCCTGTACATTCTTTACTTTTAGAGAAACCAAAGTTAAACAAAAACAACAACAACAACAAAAACACTTGACCAAAAATAAATTATTAAATGCAAAATGCACAAAACCAGGAATGTTGGTTGTTAACAGCTTGTTTCCAAATAAGTGCCTTTCCACTTTTTATGTCTTTGGTTTCTACCATTGGATTTGGGTTTTGGTTTGGACTCAACTGGATTAGGATTACATTGTGCATCATCAGAGCTTGGAAAGGGTTGTTTTTCAGTTATGATGATACATCATAAAATTGTGAGTTATAAAAAAGGTTAATGTATAAAATTCCACTGTGTAAACTAAACATAAGAAATGATTACTAAGTGAATTGTTCTTGCATACTGTATGCATGTGTTCAAGAGGGAATGGCTGCTGAATGCCGACAGACTTTGGCGATCAGCTAAAGTCAATAGATGGGTACAGAAGTTGACTCAAAATGAAAAATACCCTCTAAACCCTCTCCAAAGTTTTTCCTTCGCACCACTATGTGATCTTTACACATTTTGACCCTTCCTCAAGCATGCTCCACCCTAGGTGAGCAAACATTGTTAAGTTTAATAAGTTATACAAGTTTCTAGCTGAACAATAAAACCTGCCCAATATATATATTTTTTAATTTATGTATTTTTATCCAGGGTGTATTCTCTAAGAACAAGTGAAGAAGCGAGAGAGTAAGAGAGGAATAAAGTGAAGACCCAGGAAATCCAACTAAATGAAGACTATGTTGCCACTAAGAAAGACGTATGTGACAGTGTTGATCCTCTGTATTCCCATGACGATAGTTGTCACATCCTCATCCTTCATGTCGAGGTGTCAGAAACCCCAGGCAACTCTGGTAATCTGTCTGAGAACAGTGCAGCAGCACATCGGGGACCTGCCTGAATCTCATGCACGGACACATGACCTCTGTTCGCTGGGCATTCTGCTGCCTGTGTCTGATTCCTGTTCACCTGTCACTCAGTCCGACCTGAACAAATTCTCCAAATAACATCTGTCTTTCTTCCTTTTCTGTTTATTTCTTCCATTAAGTTAAAATCTAACATAGATGTTCTGTTGTAGCACCAAGCAAACAGCTACTTTTTAATTTCTGTAGTTAAATCTGATTACTTATTCCTCATGAACCTTTTCTGTGCTCATTACATAGTTTAAAAATGTATTTTCTTTCCTCTTTCCCTCTTTTTTCATCTCTGTTAATCCCTGCCTTTCATCCAGCCACAGCACAATGCTGATCTCAACAGTTTTATAGAGACAGATCATTCAGACGTTTAGAGTTGAGTAGGAAAATTTACCATAAATGCTCAAGGGAACTTTCCATTTGTGCTGTAATTTCGAGGAACAGAGGAGTTAGGAGTGGAAAAAAGGAAATGACTTGAATTGATTTATTGAAAAGGAAAGTGGCAAGTTTTATTTTACAGTTATTTATACAGACTAGATGCATTTTGTTATTAGGTATCCACCGGAGGCAGTCAATGAAACAATGCATATGTGTTCATGGTTATGTGAAATTGTCAGTGCCTACATGTTTGTCAGTGTTTGAGGAGAAAATCTGAAGGCTGCTAGGTTTTGTCTGCTCTGTGCCCCAGGAGGCTCTATTGATCCGAGACAACAGACGTGAAAGACGTGGGGAGCGAGGCAGTGAGGGAGACAGGTGAAAGGAGACGGACTGGAAGCGGAAAAAGAAAAGAAAGGTAATTTCAAGCCATAAAGCAGTTTCTCATATCTGACTTGCAACTGATCGATAGCTTCTCCTGTGAGAAGTACGCTGCCTGTCTGGCTGGTTTGCGCACTATCACTTCCTCCTGGGCACTACAGAGACATATTTCCCCCAAAAGAAATGATATGTGGAAACAAATTTGTGAGATGGCTCGATTGTAAACTTTACTTTAGGCTTCCTCCAGGATTGGCTGACTTATACCAAGGCTTGGCAGACGGCAGCCATCACCTCTTTCTTCCAGTTTAGAGCATCGATTACCTCTGTGATAATGGAGGAAACCCATGTGTATAACACTGACCTGAGTAACTTTTCGGTAACACATCAGTGTGACTTTAGCACTTCCTCCTCTATTAGATGCATCCTCCAGTAATAGCTTGTGGCCCCTTCTAGCCCCATGTGGTTTAAAGAACAACACCTAGGCGCTGATAAGATACCAACCTGGCACTTCGAGGTATGTTTGTCTTTTACTTAATTTGCCCGTCTATTTTCACCTGTTTTTTTCTCTCTCTCTTCCTTCTCTGGAAAATAATATGTTTGTGCCCCACAAGCCGAGGAAGGATCACAATGGAAAGGAAGCTGTCTTTACAGGTAGTGTCAGGATTTTACATTCTACTGTTAGTATAGCAGGGGTGAGATTCACATAAAGAATTTAAGGGAAGAAAATGGAGATCTAATGATAAGATTCCTCTCCTCCATGTATCCAGACGATGACCTATTGATTTCTCTAGCCCAAGCATCAATGTGTTTGTTTGTATCTGTGTAATCTAATGTCTTTGTGTGTAATCCCCTTTGCTAAAAGGCAATGTGTTTGTGTATGTGTGCAGAAAATATATTTCTCAGTGTGTGATAAGAGACTGTAGAAGATGCAGCTGAGTGCCCGAGGTAGAGTTTATCATCTGAATAACACGCGGAAGATCCACAACACATAACATATTGTTATGCTCAGCCTAGGGGGAACTTGAGCATAGCATAAAAATGACTTCCCTTTTTCCTCTCTCCCAAGGATGACCAGCGCTGTGGCACCGCAGACTTGCAGCTCAAACGGAATTGATTTATTCATCCATCAGGGTAGAATAGGCGTCAGGGAGCGGAGCGCACAACCAAAAGAGCAGGTAAAACAATATATGGTATGATATTTACAACAAATGTATCTCCCCTCAGTAAGAAGAAAGCAAAGGAAACTCAGGCATCCAAGCCACCTCCCTGCCTTTGCAGACCAGCATGGCACAGTCTGATCGGGGACCAGAGGACAAGTGACATCAGTATCAGCAGGTTGAACTTTAAAGTACATGTCATCAGGGTCCAGTTCAACCACCAGCAGCCACCTGCAACTCAACATCATGAGAAAGACACAGAGAACAGGTGAATAGCACTGCAATCAGGCAGAGAAGAAGAACAAGAACACAAAACATCACCCCAACACAGTCAAAAACAAACACAGGGTCATAGCAATATCCTGGGTGTATATACTGTTTCCATCATTAAGCCCCACATCTCTACAAACATAGGAATAATTTAATTTGAATCAACAGGTTTATAGACACTTTTTTGTTAGACACCATAATTGTTATTTTCTACTGGTTTTCCAGTGGCAGTTCTCCTGAATTCATATTCTGCTCCACTGGCCATGATTCAGTCAAACTGGCTTTGAAGTAGCCCTGAAATGTGCAAAGTTAAACATTGTAATTAGTGAGAAAATAGCTGACTTGCTTAATACTGATAAATAGTTCTGATACTAAAACAGCAAACACAATGTTTATCTCATATTACTTTATTTTGATTTAAATTCAGGACTCATGTAGACTTCTGGGCATTTGTCTGATATGCCAGATGGCTAAAGCAGGCCTGGAGTCATTCCACATCAGTTCAGTTCATAGAGGTGAAAGAGAGATAGTGGCTTTTCACTTTGGGCCTCACAGCAAAGTCCAGAGAGAGATGAGTGGGAGTCAGGAGAATAGAAATTGGATTGTGGAGACGGTGAGAATCAAAAGTAACAAGAGTTGTATTTCAACACTTTAAGGCTGTGGAGGAAGTGAAGGGAGAAATGAGAAAGGAAGCACTCAGAGCAACAGCAAATCGTCAAAAGAAGACATAAGAGAAGAGACAGAGAGCTCAAGAGATATAGTGTAATGATGTTAGAAAAAGTAGTAGGTAGTAGAGTAGATAGGTAGTGTTGGATAAGTGGCCTCCATTGGCTAGTGGAAGATTGACAGCTGGGGAGAGGGAAATGGAGGATGGACAGGCAATATGGAGAGAAATGAATACGTCCTCAGAGGCAAAACGAGAATGACAAAAGCAGAGTGACTATGGAAGGAGGAAACACTGGATGTGGGGAAGACGGAGGAGAGTTCAATGAATTAATGAATTAATTCCCAAGGTTTGCTCTTGGAAAAGGGCACCGCGCTACGGATCTACGCCAGAGGAAGAATGGTATTTAGAAGGTGAAGGCAGATAATGTTTAGCTGTTGGGATCCTGCTTTTTCTCTCTTTTTCCCTCTCTCTGCGATAGACCTGTGAAAATGAAGAACACTCTGAAATGTTATCTTTCTACACTTGCCAGAAGGGCACACAGACACACATACATGCACAGAGTCAGCTTATGATTTAAGTAGAAATGTCAGCTTGGATAGCCATCCAGATAATGTTGTTATTGGTCTTCTTCTCAGCCCCAGTCTTTTGCCGCTATTTTATAGCAGCCGGAATGACTTAACATCCTCAACCTACAGTATAATCATGGAATTCAGTAGATTCCCTCCATTGTCTATTGTAGTTGTGTATACTTTGGTGTGAGGCATAATCTGCTTCTGCAAATTAGCATCTAGAGTTCTGTACAGTTTGCATGTGTTTCAGGTTTTAAATTTAAAGAGGAAGTATGCCGGATTTTTTACCTTAACTATGCTACATTTTTACCTTAATCAGTCACCTTTCACCTTAACAGCTTCAGAGTAATTGTGATGGTAACTTGTTTCGAGGGAGAATTGAGGCTTGCTGCCTTCCACCTAGTGTCTCTTGACCGAAAATAAAAACTTGCAAACACAACACAAACACATTGTAACGTATAACGTTGTACACCGCTCCATGGATTGCTTTCTCACTTGCTTCGTTGAAAACACATGCACATAGCCGTGAGGAGGGTTAGCAAAGCAGCGGAGAAGTGACCAGACTTGCTTAGTTCCCCTTTAAACCAACACTAAGGAACTTTTCAACCTTCATATAATATTCTCATAACTTTTGTGATGGTACATCGACTTACAACAGGTTGAATGACACCTCTGTCATGGCCTGAGGGGGTCTGTATCACCTTCTCTGGCACGTGGTCAATTGACGGCATTAACAGTAAATTACGTCTGAATAGATTTTGTGACCAGCGCAACATCGTTCCGTTCAGTCATCTCCACATAGCGCTCTTTCTCCGCCGTCGCCACACACAGAGCAGCGCGCATGCATGACAGTAGCCTACTAATAGTGCCGGGTAAAAACAAAACTCAACCAAAATTGAAAGTTCTTAAGTACTGCTTTAACATCTTGTATGTCTGACTTTTTGCAGTAGCATTAAGATTAGCATTTAAGTTTAACCAAGCTCATATTTGAACACGGTGCTACGGTCAACCCCCTCAGAACCAAACATTCTTGAGAAATGTTCATACACCTTTTTCTATCTGGTTTGCCAGTTGTCGCAGTAAGGGTAAGAGAGCATTGCTTTTGCTTCCAGCTTTGTTATAACCTTCACAAAAAACAGCAAAATGAAATACCTCACCAGTCAAATACAGAAAGAGCTGAATATTTAACAGTTCTGATATATTTGGCATATTGAGATGATCTGTCTTTTTTTTTATTTGTGCAGCATTCACCTGTTATTGAACTGCTTCTTGTTTCTGTATTTTGGGAAATCAGGAAACTTGCTTTTAATCCTCAGGACACCTCCCACTCTAGGACAATGGCTGATTCTTTGTTTTGTTCATTTCACCCAGTGCACTCCAGCTGAGGACACATTAATGTTTTACAATCCATCACAGCACAGACACAGTATCTCCCCCGCCTCACTCTCTTTTATTTCTGTGGCGCTTGTATTTCCTTCCCTTCTCGCTGTTTCTGACTGTTTATCACCAATTTTCAGTGACAGTGTGAGTGATTTCCTCTCATCTCTGTTTGTGTGTGTGTGTGTGTGTGTGTGTGTGTGTGTGTGTGTGTGTGTGTGTGTGTGTGTGTGTGTGTGTGTGTGTGTGTGTGGTCTGCAGTGACACAGAGCCTAGCAGCCTGGAGACGTGCAGACTGACCTGGATATGTGTCCAACAGAGTTCTTCTGGTAAACACCTACTTTCTCAATTCTCATGAGAGCTGGCGGCGGAGTTAATAACACCACATCCTGATCATCTGTTTTCTTTAATGTCAAAATCTCTCTCTAACACAACTTCCCCTTCCCATTGCACTCACAGTCATTTCTACTATCCTACAAATGGTCCAAATCAGTCTCTATACCCAGTCTCTCATCCTTGCAGTGTTTGACACCAGCCTCTCCCTAAAGACTCACTTGACTGGTTGATCACCAAGCTGGAGATCAACTTTAACCTCCTGCTCGACCAATCAGAGCTGTGCCCTGGCCACCTTGACTCTTTCAACAACAAGCTCACTCTCTCTAGCAAATGATGCTAGTGCGTCCAGACGCCCGAGGGTAAGGGTGAGGGGAGGAGGGGAGAGATCAGGGAAGGGAAAGTTGAGTAAAGAAGCGAAAGATAAACCAAAAACCAGAGCTGTGTTGTTGCCTCCAGCAGCTGAAAAGAGAGGGAGGGAAAAGTGAAAAATTGAGGCTGATGTGAGTGCAGGTCAAACTGATGGAAATGCAAGTGGTGCTACAGTTTTTTCAGAATATTGATGCCCATAGTTGCTGTGAGATGGATGAAAAGCAGTCGGCAAAGGAGGAGGTGCAGAGGTAGAGCAATTGGCAGAGAGGTGGAGAGAGTGTAAGGAAAAACAATAGAAGGAGGTGTGACATTGGGGATTCTGAGAAGGAGATTGTAGGGAATCCTGGTTCTCCCAAAACAAGTTAAAGGTAGGGTGAGGGTGGGGGCACTCTGAGAGTTGGGTTGGATCAGTTAAAGACTTTCAAGAGACACCCATATTGAAATGACCTAAGCCTGCTCTACTCAACACTGACCTCACTTAAGCGAATTACAAGAGTTATACAGTCATGGTCAGAGTATAGTGGATGAATAGTAACTTTTACTACAATGATAAAACACAGAGGCTCTTAATTTTGTCCATTTTGTTTCCACTTCCTCTTTCTTTTCTTTATCTTAGATTCTCTTTTTCTAGCCTGCCTGCCTCGCCTCTGTCCCTGTTATCCTCCTTTGTGTTTTCTTTCTTCCTCTTTCTAGCAGCAGCATTGGTCATTGTCTGTGTGCAGACAAATATGGCCACAAAACAAGGAGGCCCCTTTTACTGTCCAGTGTGGAAAGGTTTGCCTTTGTGGTTGTTGTTGTTGTTGTTTTTTTTGTTGTTTTTTGCTACATTGGCCCCCATTTGTCTGGCTGTCTTTCAGGGTTAGTACTTTGATCCAGTTGGACTGCTGTGTGATTGTCTTGTCTGTGTTTGTGTACTCTCAGCTGCTGGAGACAGCCTGCAGAGCTCTTTAATATTGAAATCTGGGGAACATCACAGTAACAAGTGCACACTACTCTCTGAGAGACATGATGCCCACACCAACGAAGCAGGGCTGTGCATGTGATGTATGATTATCAGCAGATCCTTCTGTTATTCAGATTATATTCATCCTTTCTCAACCCCACTGTTTCATATGTACCATAGTACAAAGAAACAAGATGGCTGTGCATTATCAGTTTTGGACGATGAGTGAAATCTTCAAAATTTCTCTGCACAGAGAAGATATTATTAGCTCAACCACCTCCTCCCCCAATTTCTTTATATTACAGTTTAGAAGAAGCAGGAATATTCTTGTGTTTTTGAGCCATTTTGCACCAATTTTGAGACAGTTCAGCCGAGATGATGCTTAGAATGAAACCATTTTCCTTTGTAGACACTCCAAGCAACACATATTAACCAAAAATGACCTGAGTTTTTGTTGTTGTTGTTGTTGTTGCTGCCTATGCCAGTTCTTATTGTATTATTAAGAGCATGTTATGTCACATCCCAAATGCTTATCTCTTACTGTAATACTGCAAAGAAATCTCATCATTGACTTTGACCTTTGCTAAATCTTGGGAAAGCTGGGAAACAGGAAATGCTCTTATTATATGTCTTGGCTCTGAAAATGATATAAAATTCATTTTTTAAGAAATTGCTCTGTGGATTCATTAATTTAATGCAAACATTTACACAACAGTTGGAGAAGATGGATGGATGTACAGACAACAAAGTACACAAAATAAGTAGGCTACAACTACATTCAAATAATCAGATTTATACTACTATCTGATTATACCCTTTGCCCTGAGGGTACTACAGTAGACATAATGTAGGCATCAAATGCAAGACAAACCAAGTGTAAGACAAACAAAGCCATGCAATAAAATGTTGAAGGAGTAAAATAACATCACGTGTGAAAATCTGTTCTTAACCTATGGTTGTTCTCTTTGTTCTCATAATAATTTGGAGGGAAAATGCTTTGTAGATTAAACAACCATATACATTTTACCATGCTGGGAATTGAACCTGTGATTCAACAATTCTGGTGAAAGTTCTGCCCAGTAGAAAAAAAGACATTTGGAAATACCAAGAAAACAGAGGTTTGTGAATACAGTCATTAGCGAAAACAACCACAGGAATATGGGAACAATGGGGTAAAGATAGCAGACAAACATATGGGAGTGACAGTAACTGCACTCTAATTTTATTTGGCCTCACCTGATTGCCCATGTAAAAGTTGCAATTAAATTTATCGGCTTCAACCAGCACAGAAGCTACTGGAGCCACGTGCGTCACTTCATGTTTGGTTTATTTTGAAAGGGGCCGCTCTCAGTAATTGGGTGTGATTGCATGCACGCCTTGGGCTGCTCTTACAGGCAATGTGTTAATGAGCACAGCCTAATGTGAGGAGTTTCTGTTTTTATGAATATGAATGGAATGTGGTGACATGTAGAGCGTAATGGTCCACGTCCACACACACACACACACACACACACACACACACACACACACACACACACACACACACACACACACACACACACACACACACACACACACACACACACACACACACAAATAGATCCACACATCCAAGTGACCCTGATGTGGTTTGCCTCTGTCACTCTGGGTTTGTTTGTATGAGCAGGATTTCTTGCCTCAGGGAAACTGGAAGGTGGCTGAGACATGCAGTTGTTGCAAAGCATGAAAGCTGATGTGTATGGAAGGAAGACTGGATGACCTCTGCTTATTTAAATCACTCTGTTCTGCATGATTAAACTGGCACGTATATTTAAAGATACCTGCAGAGCAGATACCACTATCCTCAGTTTACATTTTCTGCCTTTGATGAGCACCTGCACTGGACTACTAAGTAGGTGCGGCTCATAATAAAGTAGCTGGCTCTGGCAGCATAATGCTTAAAGATGTGTCAGTGGGAGGTAGACATATTAACTTTGTTCAGGGACACATTTATTAAAGATTCTAACTATTTACTCAACCGTGATATAACACAGTGGAAGAGGAAGAAATCCTTTACTTTTACAAGTGAAAGTTTTGCATTCAAACTTATGTGAATATATTTTCCTTCCACTGTGATGGTTGAATAAAACAAACAGCTCCCACTTTTATAAAAGATAGATGAATAGTAAGTAAGTAACATGATTACCATGACGTAGGCCTACTTTCCACCACAGCTTGCCTTTACCTTTAGCTTGCCTTTCTCATTTTGATTCAACACCTTTTTGACAAAATGTTAAAGGGATAGTTCAACATTTTTGAAAATTGGCCCATCGCCATGATCCCCCTAGTAATAGCAGTAGGTTCGTTACCTTTAATTGTTGGTCCAAGCTGCTTTTAGATCGGGGGAGAAGAATACCGAGCGGCGCAGCTACACTACGGAGGCTAATGGAATTTCTTGGTTTTGCTCATCAAACTCAGCAAATACACAACCAAAAAACTCAAAAACGCTGTGGTGGACAAGTTGTGACCTGCACATTTACCACGCTATGAGATAATAGCGGAAAGTTAAGAGAAGTGAAGCAAATACTCGGAACTACTTTCTTCAGTGAACCACTGGTCGGAGGGACACAGTGTGCGCACCTCAGCCAGTGCCGTAGTATACGGACGTATCTGCAGTAAACAGGCGCTTTTGAAATCACTCCGCCGAGCAGCCGTCTAGAGTGTAAAGTCCGACTTTGCCTCTAAAACAACTCCATCTCGCAACTTTCCGCTATTATCTCATAGCGTGGTGAATGTGCAGGTCACAACTTGTCCACCACAACGTTTTTGAGTTTTTTGGTTGTGTATTTGCTGAGTTTGATGAGCAAAACCAAGAAATTCCATTAGCCTCCGTAGTGTAGCTGCGCCGCTCGGTATTCTTCTCCCCCGATCTAAAAGCAGCTTGGACCAACAATTAAAGGTAACGAACCTACTGCTATTACTAGGGGGATCATGGCGATGGGCCAATTTTCAAAAATGTTGAACTATCCCTTTAAAAAATAGGAAGATTATATATCATAAAGATGGTAGGCTATTGCATTGCTGAGCTGTTTGATTGAACTGCATATACTGTAGGCTACGGGTGTTAATTGTGGAAGAAGCACACAAACGTAGGCTATCTTGTTTTGGGCCATCTGCTTTCATCCTTCTCTTACCAGCACCTTTCAATATCTAGAGCAAATCTAGCCTATGCTATCTTGTCAAATAGTAGGCCAGGCCTAGATAAAACATTCAGCAAATTCCATATACTTTGGCATGGAATTATCTTTGAAAATCTTGGCTCTGAGTCCTATATGGGTCCACAGACCGATGAGCTCTCTACTGAAACATGTTTATTTGGACATTGGCTGCATGTCCCCTTAACGGGGTCCGCCCGCTATTCAGACATCCCGCTATTCCGACATGTCCTCTATTTAGACATCCCGCTATTACGACATTCCTCTATCTAGACATGCCGCTATTCCGACACTTTTTGGTATCGCTAGTCCGACACGTCATCTTTTTTTCTTTTTTTTTTACACAGCTGCGATACCCAGGCGCGTCTCTCTCTTTTTTTTTTCTTTTCAGCATGCCTATCACTGGTTTGATGAGGGAGTGATGTTCTTAATCTCAACAACTAAACTATCAAGTCACAAACAAAACTGACACACATGATAAACACTATGCTGCAGTTTGTTTGTCAAGTTAACCTGTCACCTTCAGCACCACGGACAGCGCCGCGGATGAGCCGCGGAGAAAGTGCATCTGTGAGCGTCTGGGCTCTGGGCTCAGGGCCTGGGGCCTCATTGATCAAAACTGTAAGTAAGCAGTGTAAAACTGCTGCTACTAAATGTTTTGCTTAGGCCTACGGCGAAAAGACACCCAAAATATTTACACCTTTTTCAGATCTATCAAACTGTGCGTGCACAACACTCCGCTATTTCTCTTTGATAAATCAAACTGGATCCAAGAATGATGTGCACCATATTCCGCCCCCGGAATGCCTACACAACCATATATGGTCAGCACGTGCATATTAATTAGCCATGTGCGCCCTGTGGAGCAGCAACAAAGTGACAACGAAGACAACGGGCGGGGGAGAAAGCGAGATACGTGCCATCGGGCAATAAATCAGTCAGAAAAATTATCTTGCATTTTAATAAGCTACAATAAAAACAAAAACCTCCCAAATCTCAACAAAAGGGAGCAGAAAGAAGAATAATCTTATGTAATCTGCCCCTTTATCCCAGAAAATCTTTTTTTTTTTTTTTACCTAGATGTTAAAACAATGTAGGCTAAAGCAGGACGATAGTTACCATTACTTTGAACGCCTTTCCACTACACAGTTACAGCTCTACTGGACTCGGTTTAGGTCATTTTCCATTACAGCTGAGTCCTTCACAGTTCCTCCTCAGGGCCGCGTTGTCTCACTCTTTATTCTCTCCTCTCGTCAGCTCCAAACACACGTGCACCTCGTTAACTCAGGTGACAGAATAATAACAGTCTCAGTAGCTGCAGATCAGCGGGCGCTGCTGCCGGTGTGTTTTTAAACTTGGTGGGTTTGTTTTTTCTTCTCTCTTATAGGCCTATGTAGCTATATGAGAAACAGCGTCTCAGATGAAAAATCAGAAGGACACGTCTGACTATAACGTAATCAATCAATGTCGGAAAAGCGGAATGTTTGAAAAATAGTAAAGTGCCGCTACTCCGACAATGAAAAAAAAAAAGTCGGAATAGTGGGACGCTTGAAAAATAATGTTAATGCCGCTATTCCGACAATTAGAAGTCAATGTCGAAATAGCGGCATGTCGGAATAGCAGCATGTAACCATTTCGATGGCTGCAATCACTATAGACCAGGCGTTCTCAACTAGTCTCACTCTGGGACCCACATTTTCCCGTGGTCATTAAGGGTGTATTCACACCTGCAGTGTTAGTGCGCACTAAAATTAGATCACACTAAATTTGGTCCAGTTTGGGTTAGTGTGAAAGCACATCGCACTCTAATGCGCACCAAAACTAGTGCGGCCTGAGGAGGTGGTCTCGGTTCGGCTCCAGCTGAACTCTGGTGCGCTAGTTGATGTGTGAAAGCAACCGCACTCTGGTGCGACCCAACTGCCAGGCGAACTCAACAAGTTTGAGCTAAAAGGGCTCCCGTAGTCGTTGACAACGGGTTAACGCAGCGGGGAGACGCAGCTCTGTCCCCACAAACGAAGCAGCAGCAGCGGGGCAGCCGGTCGGTGCGTGTCCGCTGAGTCCGCTCAGACACCGGACAGGTCGGCGGCTCCGTCCCTCGGGTCCACGGAGCAGCTGGTTACCGTGGTTACCGAGCAGCAGAGGTCCGCCGTGTTTAACGTTTAACCGGGAACTAACGGGACCGAGCTGGGTGAACGCAACCGGAAACCAGTCGGAAGTAGCCTACCAAACTAGAAAAGTAGATCGGAACTATCGTTTGCCAAGAGTTAGCCTATACAAACAATATAGAAATAAATGACCAGAGCTACTAACAACCGGCCCTTGAGTCTCCATCATGAAAGTTTTATCAATCAGCGCTTCCAGATTTCAACCGGTAGTCATGGCTCTCCAAGTTTGGTCCCGAGTGACAAAAAGCAGGTGTGAACGCAACCGTACTAACTGAAAAATGAAACAATGTATCATTTTAACATTTGGTGCGCACTGAACAGGTGTGAATACACCCTAAGTCGCGACCAAATTTTATAGAATTCAAACCAATATTTTTTTTTAAGCCTTTAAAAACTAATTTTGCTCTTTATTGAGCAAAGTGCATTTCAGAGCACATGAATGAAACTGAGGAGGACCATGACAACTGCATGTACGGAAGTGAATAAAAAAATATCAAACTGCACAAAATGGAGACCAACAAAATGATATTTGACCTCTAATGCATCTCTGCATTCAGAGCATATTCACAAAAGGGAATATCAAATTGCACAAAATAAAGAAAAAAAATACTCTTGAGCGACGCGATAGGAGCGACCAGAGCGACTGCAGGCGATTTAATCGCTTTCGGGTGTGAATATATGGGTGTGAACGCACAAGTTACACAGACAGACAGACAGGGGGCGGGCTCAGGTAACGACTGACACAACTTGCCCAACAGTTCGTGCTGCTTTCTGCAGGAGGACAGGGGTCAGTGGAGTATATTCCCACCAGGAAACTGGAGTAGTGAACGTTTTTACTCTACCTGGACGTGAATGAGTGGATTGCGAGAGAAAAGTAAGGTAAAGTTACTCGTCATAATTTTAGCTTTGACGCCAGTGAAGATAAGTGTCGCAAATATTAGCTAACGGTAATTAGCGCTAGCTAGTAGCGCTATGACGCACATTATCTTATTAGCCTACAATAGCTACTGAGACCTGGATACTAAACATTGTTCCTAGTGTTTCTATCTATCTGTCTGTCTAAACCATGGATGTATTATATTAACGGTCTAAACGAGCCCTCAGCCTCACCCTCTTGACCATCTAAGCTCCTTTATGACATAATAGTGGGTTCTAGAACACTGCTACATCATAACCACATTCTGTTCTGTAACTTGGCTGTAGAACTTTGCACAGCCTGCCTGTGACAAGCCTGTAACTACATCGCTGCCTCTCGTCTTTTGCTCTTCAGCTACAGTGATGCTAGTGCCTCTACCTGTGCTGGCTCTCTTGCCCAGCAGAGAATGGAGGTCTGCGATAACCTGGCTCGGGACAAGGACAGATCTTGCTTCAAGATGTGAGTTTGACAAAGTACAGTACGTAGCCTATTCATTGAAACAGTGCTGAGAGATATGACCACAGACTTTTGACTCTAGTTTATTAATTACAGTACTCACAGTTTTAGCCTGGATTATTGTCCTGCCTAAGAGAAACTTGGCTATGTGACCTAGTCTATGTTTTTAATTATGGCTTTACAACCAATCTACTAAACAGCTGCTATAGTCCCTATCTGTATTTTTTCTTTGAAGTCGACGGTGTTGAAAGTGTTGAGCCACAATAATAAAAGAGGCACATTGTCAAGGCCATAATTAAATTTCCACATTATGTGTAGGCTAATGTCTGAATATGCAGATGCGGCACCTTTCACACACAGAAAGAAATTAGATCAATCAGTGTTTGTAAATCGCACTCATTTTTTGGTAATATTGTCCAGCCCAATATACAGCAAAACACAGCACAGAGAATGGCAGCACAGATGCTTGACAAACAGTTAACTCTTCTATCTCTTTTTTAACAGATGTAGTGTCATGTGGGATTTGGGTGCAGGCTTAGCTATCACACCGTAAGCAGCACCATAAATTAGGATTAATGAGATAAGAGTGGAGTTGCATTCAATAAATTAAACTCCAGTTTGTCCAAAGGGATCTTACCTAAGCACATTATTAGCGACTGGGCACATTAGTCTTTAGCTCTCTGTTAAGATGAGAGACACATCAGGGTGTTCAGCAGTCAGTGAAGTGATGCTAGAAGTGCTGCATAGCTCTGGCAAGTGTCTGTAAACAACATAACAGACTCTTTATCCTCACTCAAGACTTGCCTGTTCTCTCCAGCATTGTTTGTGCATATCTGTATTCTGACAGACTGGTGCAGATTGTAGATCCACTGTATCTGATTTGTAAGAATTGTTGATTATCAATTGTTTTTGTTATACAAATATTTAGTTGTCCTGTCAATTATGGACATTATTTCCATATTATTCTGTGATCGACACCGTGGGGCAGTGGTTAGTAGGTTCTGTGTTCGAACCCTGGGCCTCGGGCCTTTCTGTGTAGACTTTGCGTGTTCTCCCTGGGCCTTATGGCGCATTTCCACTAGCACGGCTCGGCTCGGTTTGGTTGTGTTTCCATTACAACTGAGTATCACTAGTGCCGCCGTGACGTCATTTACACGGCGCCGAGCAACGCTCTAAACTCTGTAAATATATAACTTTGGCAACATTTGAAACATTTTCAGACGAGAAAGTAGTCATTTAGATCCCCAACGTGTTGAAAATCTGACAAAATACCAGCTGTTTACAATTTTGTTTCGACGAAGTCGGCGTTAGTATAAGCTAGCCGTAGTGAGCAACGCACTTCCGGTTATTTTCACAAAATAAAATACCCGCTGCCTTTTATCATAAGGAAAGCCATTACGATAGAATTGGTGCTTTTACTTTGTAAACAGGAAGTGAACCTACCCTCGCTGTAGCTAGCTTTAAACCGCCGTTTTGACTGCTCTCGTCCCGTTAACGGCATTTAACCGTTCAATGGGCCTCATTCACGAACCGTTCTTAGGAACAAATTTGTTCTTAAATCCTACTTACGAAGTTTTTACGAAGATTGTGGCATTCATGAATGTTTTCTTATCCAGAATTTGTTCTTAACTAAGAACAAAATCTACGAACAGTCAGGAGTATACTTACGCACTTTTAGGTGCTGAGACTTCTGCAAAAATAACCGATTATAGCGTTTTCTTTTGTTCTGCAGTTGTATGATATTATATGATTTGAATAAGAATTATTTTCTTATCTTTTATGATGTTTTTAATAATCTTATATATTAATAATAATAATTGACAAATCATTGCAGTCTCTTAAAAAACATTATAGACACTTAATTCATATCAGTTGTTTTTTTTCTCTTTTTTTGAGGGGGGGGGGGGGGGGGCATACAGCTGCCGATATGATTTTTTTTCTTCCTAATTGTGGGCTGCAACAATGCACACTACACACAACTGTTTTTTTTCATAGGTGATAATAAATATGATGATATTTATGGCACACGTGAGAGTGTGGTCTCTCTGATAACAACCCGAAGAGCCGCATCTACTGCTGACGCAACTAAATATAGCCTAAATATAAATATAAAAATATAAACTAAATATAAGCCTTTTGTTTGTTTCTTTGTCTCATTCCTGCCGCAGTAGCGCCACTTCACTACTTAAGTTCTTTTTACGTTTGGAGTCTGGTGCTCCCTCCCAGATTTTCATTTGAGCATTTCAACTTTCCTTCTCACTCCACCTTCTCTGCTCAGTGCCTGTGGGTTCTGTGTGCACACGGCCCTGCAGTCTCATGCCCTTTTACGGGCATTGATGGGGCTGTTACCTATGCTAATCCTATGTTAATTAGACTCACCTGGCACACGCCCTCAACTTACGAGGAGATGGCATAAGAACACAGCTGCGAACAATTCTGAGGCTTACGAACGCGTTGATGAATCTGACGTAGGGTTTTCTTAAGGAACTTCTTAAGAACAACTTAAGAAAGAATCTAAGAAGGTTCTTAAGAAGATATTGGTGAATGAGGCCCAATATGCCTTACCGGAGAGTCTTGCCAGCTCTGAGATCGGCCTGGTTCAGTGTAAAACATTTATTTATTGATGTAAATGTTGTGTTTTCTATGCGTACAGACCCCAAGGCAGTGCTGCTCTTCTGTCTAACCACAAACAAACTTCTGCTACAGCCACAATTGTTAGATTTCATCAATGAGACCAACATTTATCCCCTAAAAAGAGTTTAACCAGCCGGTGGTAAACCTCTAAAAGCCATCGGGTAAGTTAATTAGCGGTCGTTTTCTCCCCGGGGTGACGGTGGTAGGCTGGCCGGCGGAGCACGTCAGGAGCCGGGCTGCTGCCTCTATGATGTCGCGGTCGCTGCTCGGACCTGGAGCTTCACTTCTCCGAAAAACATCGGGGCAAACTTCTAAACAGCCGTCGTTTGGATAAACTAACCACACATTGGGGATCTAAACAGTTACTTTCTCGCATGAAAAAATATTAAAACTTAATAAAGTCACGTAATAACAGGCTTCAGCAGGAACATTTCTGTTGTCGATCGTCGCTTCCAGTGATGACACTCATCGGCCAATCAGTGGAAGGCAGTCGGCTGACGTCACGTTTTAGTAACGCTTCGGCTCGCTTGGAACCAGGGCTGAGGTGATACCAAAAGTGTACCTGGTTGCAGGTACTGCGTGCTAGTGGAAACACGCAAATAGCGCGCCGAGCCGAGCCGAGCCGAAGCGCGCTAGTGGAAGGTGGGAGGTGCATGCCGCGGATGCAGGCTGTGCGGGGTGGGGCGGGTCATTAAAAAAACTGATGATGAAGTCCAGAGTGTGTTATCAGCATAGGGTTATCAGGGGTGCGCTGATGTTGACGGGAAAGCCGGCGGAGGTGTGAAGGAACTGGTGAGATGGCGGCTGGGAGCATCAGCAGAGCGGGGTTGTTTCACTGAGAGCAGAGAGCAGACCGGGGAGAGTGAGAGGCGGCGACCGCCGCGGCTGCTGCACTCGCTGCACTGTGACTCTCCCACTCCTCACGAGCTCCACACTGACAAGCTACCGGCAGCACAGCGCCTCTGTCTGCCCTTTCAAAGTAAAAAGCCCCTGTCTGACGTTTAATAGCGGCGGGGCGGGTTGTGAAAATAGATGCGGTGGTGCGGGGCGGGGTCAAAATACTTAACCCGCGGGTTGGAAAAAAACCCGACCCGCGCGTCATGCATGCGCGCTTGTCTGTGTGTGTGGACGACAATAACGGAGAGTGAGCGCTATGCGGAGATGAATGAACGGAACTATATAGCAAGTTTTTTTTTTTTTTTTAAGCTGACGTAATTGAAGACAGCACCCCAGTGTGCCGCGGCACCCACTTTGAGAAAGGCTGCTTTAGAGTACCAAAAGTGTAACTGTGTGAGTGTGTTGGATTGTTTGCCTTTATATGTCAGCCCTGTGACAGACTGGCAGCCTGTCCAAGGTGTACTCTGCCTTTGCCCAATAACAACTAATGGTGAGCTGTGTGTCTCAGGTCAGTCAGGACTAAATAAGGGTACTGACCCCATAAACTTAAGGCTCAAGTCGAATTCACCTTTCAGCAGGGGATAGCCTTAATGTGTGGTGGCCTGCTGTGTTGTTAGCAGCAGAGTGAGCTTGGTCAATCTATCACCGTTCATGTGAACCTAAAAATAGGCAACACCTCCCAACTTAAAGCAGCTGGAGCTGCACTCAGCTGAGACTTTTTGTGCAATGTAATTATAAATCTTCCACTTTGCGAGAAGATGCTTCTGCTCAGTTAGTGTTGCAGTTGTTCTTACAGTGGAGTCCCTTGTCTTTGAATGCACACGTATGAGAAACCAGTCCAAATGGACCGCAGTCTTCTCTACTCTCCTGCTTTCCAGGGTCTTTTGTCAGCATTACTGTGTGGAAGTGGTGACAGAAATTGCGTTGTTGCTGAACAAGTAGAACTGATTTGATCCTCAGGAGAGGGACTAGCTC